>NC_135232.1:924816288-925138538 GCF_051348905.1 Ranitomeya variabilis | reverse complement strand
AAAAAGTTACATGTAACGTTTTTTTGTGCCGACGGTCCACCAAAACACGACGCAACCGTCGCATGACGGTTGCGACGTGTGGCGATACGTCGGTAATGTAAGTCTATGGGGAAAAACGCATCTTGCAGACAACTTTGTGAAAACCAGAACACATGAGCTGCGCGCACGGTGAACAAGCCCGTAGAGACATGTTCACACCACCAAGAGACTTGAAAACACAAAAAAGCACAGTAAAACAAAAAAACACTCTGTTGCAAAAAAAAATCACAGTAGACAGCAAGTGCTGGTAAAAAGATGGAAAAAACAGGGTATTTGGTTGATACGTTTTTTGCAAAAAATGTATATTAAGCTGCTCTACCAAACGCCAAGGTAAACCCATATCAGAGCAGTCCTAGCTAATGTATGTAATCCCTATCTGATGTATTTAAAACCTGGTCATATGTACAATACCTGTATGAGCAGGATTCAGAAAAGGAATGTCCATGTGGACAAACTGGACAGAACGGCTCCTGTGCGCACAGCTCAAAAAAAGAGGGATGGAGGCCTCCCCAGTCTTGTGGAAACAAGAAAACAATTATGTAAAACCAGAACAAATGAGCTGCGCGCACAGTGAACAAGCCCGTAGAGACATGCTCACACCACCAAGAGACTTGAAAACACAAAAAAGCACAGTAAAACCAACAAACACTCTGTTGCAAAAAAATCACAGTAGTTGCAGACAACTTTGCAGGATGCGTTTTTTCTCCTAAACGACGCATTGCAGCGTATTGCAAACAACGCTAGTGTGAAAGTAGCCTAAAGATAGAAGTGTCACTATAATGCTCCTGAATAAAAAATTGCCCCTCACTATATTGTCTGCATAAAATATGACCCCCACACTGTCCCTCTTATGGTACATGCTCTTTACACTGACCTCCCCTTTCCATACCGGCCCCCATTTTCACACTGTCCTCTCACACTGTGTCCCCCTTATAGGGCCCAGTATTTATACTGTACTCTCATCACACTCCTCCTCCTTGGTATACTGTCCCCTCCTGGCTGTGCCCTTACACTGTCCCCTCATGCTACGCATGCACACATCCCACTCTGTCCACATACGTTTTTCACATCGCTACTCATACTGTGTCTGCATACATTCCCCCGTTTGCTCCCCAAACTGTCTGCACCCATCCCCCATACTGTTTCCTCATATATGCCCCCCATTCCCTGGTACTGTTTCCTCATACATGCCCCCCATCTCCCCCTTTGCTCTTCATTTTGTGTCCTCAAATCTCCCCCACACATTAAATCCCCCCATCCCCACTCCAAATATCACCCCACACATTAAATCCCCCATCCCCACTCCAAATATCACCCCACACATTAAATCCCCCATCCCCACTCCAAATATCACCCCACACATTAAACACCCCCCATCCCCATGACAAATCTCCCCCACACATTAAATCCCCCATCCCCATGACAAATCTCCCCCCACGCACATTCAATCCCCCATCTCCACTCCAATTCTCCCCACACAATAAATCCCCCCATTTCCACTCACATTAAATCCCCCCATCTCCTCTCATATCAAATCTCCCCCATCCAATAATAAATCCCACCATCCCCACTCACATTAAATCCCCCCATTCCCACTCACATTAAATTCCCCCCTACCCCTGCACCTTCGGTGTCTTCAGCTCCACTGGAGCACTTACCACCGATCTGCGTCTCTGCCTCTGCTCTGCAGCGCGGGCGAGTAACATCAGCAGCGTGATCACATGATCGCTGGCAGCTTCAATTGTACTCGCATCTCAGATGCAGTACAATTGAACACTGGGAGCCGGCGTGCTGCAGCTTCTCTGTGCCCGCTGTCAGCTTGACAGCCGGCACAGAGCACAGCTGACTCCCAGTCCAGGGGGCAGCAGAAAACAGCCGCCGGGGGAGACACTGCGGACCACAGCTTTAGGAGGCCAGACTACGCCCCCCTGCCGGCTGCGCCCGGGGCACATGCCCCCGCTGCCCCCTAGATACGCCACTGGGCCCAGAGAAAGAAGATGCAGAATGCCCTGGGGATCGGATGGCAGAGGGAGAGGGGTCTCCAACTGGCTTACCTCCTTTCCAGTTGAATCCCGATAGCTTCCGAGCCTCTGGCATCCTATTGGCCGCCTAAGAATCAGCAATCTTTGCAGCATGACCAGCAGTCTTTGGCTCTCGATCACACACAAATTGTCGTACATCCATGGGACATATGTGGAGGAACTGATCTTTAACCATAAGATCCTCTAGTTCCTCACAGTTGGTTACAGAAAGTCCTCGAATACATTGACGGAAAGTGTTCCTCAAAGTTCTCACAACATCTGCATAGCTATTAGTTGATCTCCACTGTAGATTTCGGAACGTTTTCCTATATACATGTGGGGTGACTTTGTATTTCCTGACCAAGGCCTCTTTTATAAAGTCATAGTCACCATCTAGTTCTGGTGAAAGGTCAGGAAAAAATTACAAGGCTTTGCTTTTCAGTCATGGAGTTAAATACTGTGGCCATTGACCAAAGGGCAGATGGTATTGCCTGCAGGTTTCTTCAACCCCCCCAAGAAAAGTATCCAAGTCTCCATCACAGGGAAGTTTTCCAAGAGTGGTCTTCTTGGATTTATGTCCTGGGAATGGGTGAGCAGAAAACGGTTACTCCTTGGTAGTTGAGCCATCTGAAGCTGGAAATCTCTTAGATTGGGCCAGTCGTTCTGCAGCAGCAGCTTGTTGGTACTGTACAGGGTCGGCCATTTATATGGATACACCTGGGTGGGCCATGGAAATGGATACACCTAAATAAAATGGGAATGGTTGGTGATATCAACTTCCTGCTTGTGGCACATTAGTATATGAGAGGGGGAAAACTTTTCAAGATGGGTGTTGACCATGGCGGCCATTTTGAAGTCGGCCTTTTTTTTAATGTAAATTTATAAATGGCCAACCCAGGTGTATCCATATAAATGGCCCACCCTGTAGATTAAGCTGCAGGCACAAACTGGCATAAACTTTTTCCAGCTGTTGTAAGGCCATTTGCAAAGAAAAGTCCCTACACACCTCAGAACTGGCATTGTTAGTACCCCCAGAAGTTGTTTCTGGGACAAGGTCCATTGCTTGGCTCCTCTGAGTTGGGGTCTCTCTTTGTTCAGGTGCCACGGTACTCTGCTCCCAGTCCTGCTCCATCAAGGCACCAATCAGCAGACCCTTGGCTTTGTCTGCTGTCTCTATTCATCACTGCTCATAGAGGTTAATCAGAGCCTCCTTACTCTGCTTCTTGTATACGGCTGCCATATCGGCATACAGCCTTTCGCCAAATAAAAGATAGAAAAAAAAAACAAGAAGGGGAAACTGTTTGCAAGTATGCCTAAGCATTGAGTTGGACCTTGTAGAACTAGTGCACTCCTCGCGAGGATACCAGTTCTTTAGTATAGGGAATAATTGCTTAAACTAAGTACTAATGTTCTAATAGAAGCAAAAAAAAACAACTATCCTACAGCTTGCCATCAAGTTGTCACGTACACACTTCTCAGAACATGACGTGAGGCACGCCTTCAAGGGTTAATTTATCTCTTCTCACTCAATCCAGCTCTCAACCTTTGTTTTTGGCTATAAAGTGAGCATAAATCACCCAGTCCACACACCACCACCACTCAAACACACAGGGTAATGAGTCCCCAAAACATGTTACCGTCAGAAAATCAAAAGGTCACACACTGATCTTTGTGTGCTCTAAAGAATTCATAGCTTTTAAACTTAAAGATTTTAAAATTTAATATAAAAATATACAGTGCTTATAATAAGATGTAAAAAGGTAACAATAAAACACGCAAATATGCAAAACCATTCTAAAATAAAAAATGAGATACCTAATTGTTTCCATCTACAGTTATCTAGTTATTTTCCGTTTCCTTAAGGGAAGAAATGGATTATGGATCACAGCAGCATATGCAGCCCCCACATGTGAACAACTTATTTTGTTCCATCAAACTTATTTTTAGTCCTGACCATATGCTCATATTTCCAGGATGACGCAGATTGGCCCATGTAAAAGTTGGTTTGTGACTGGACGATTGATTAATTTATGGTCTTGCATTTCAAATAGCCTGTGTCTCCCTCACTCCTCTCTATACAGCCAAAAGTAAATATTCTGCCTATTACCAGATCATTTGCTAACCCCAATAGCCTGTCAGTATTCTCCCAGAAGACACCCCCTTTGGTTCTGAGTTACTATTATTTTTTTATATAGCACCATTAATTCCATGGTGCTGTACATGAGACGGGGTAACATCAAGATACAAATATCACTTACAATAAACAAAACTAACAATGACAGACTGGTACAGAGGGGAGATGACCCTGCAGGCTTACATTCTACAGGATTGTGGGGAAGGAGACAGTGGGTCGGGGGTTGCAGTAGCTCCAATGGTGTTGAGGTGGTCATGTGGTCATTACAGGTTGTAAGCTTCTTTGAAGAGATGGGTTTTCAGGTTCCGTTTGAAGGCTCCAAATTTGGTGGATAACCGGATGTGCTGGGGCACAGAATTCCAGATGATGGGGGATATTTGGGAGAAGTCTTGGAGGCGATTGGGTGAGGCGCGAATAAGTGTGGAAGAGAGGAGGTCTTGGGAGGACCGGAGATTACGTGAGGGAAGATATTGAGAGATTAGTTTGGAAATATACGGAGGAGAAAGGTTATGGATTGCTTTGTAGGTCAGTGTTAGTAGTTTAAACTGGATACGCTGGGAAATTGGGAGCCAGTGAAGGGATTTGCAAAGAGGGAAAGCAGGAGTGTAGCGAGGAGAGAGATTAATTAGTCAGGCAGCAGAGTTAAGGACGGAATGGAGGGGTGTGAGAGTGTTAGAAGGTAGGCCACAAAGGAGGAAATTGCAGTAGTCAAGGCGGGAGATGATTAGGGCATGCACAAGCATTTTGGTAGAGTGAGGGTTGAGGAAAGTACAGATTCTGGAAATATTTTTGAGCTGAAGGCGACAGAAGATGGCGAGAGCTTGGATGTGCGGTTTAAAGGATAGGGCAGAGTCAAGGGTTACTCTGAGGCAGCGGATTACCGGGACGGGGGAAAGTGTGAATTCATTTATTGTGATAGATGGATCAGGTAGGGAAGATGTGCGAGATGGAGGAAACAATTAGTTCGGTTTTGTCCACATTGAGTTTGAGGAAGTCAGAGGTGGAGGATATGGCTTATAGACACTCTGGGACTCTGGAGAGCAGAGAGGTGACATCTGGGCCAGAGAGGTAGATCTGAGTGTCATCAGCATATAGATGGTACTGGAAGCCATAGGTCTTTATGAGTTGTCCCAGGCCAAGGGTATAGATTAAGAGAAGAGGTCCTAGGTAAGAGCCTTGAGGGACACCAACAGAGAGGGGGCGAGATGAAGAGGTAGTATGGGAGTAGGAAAAGCTAAATGTGCGGTTGGCGAGGTATGAGATCAAGGATAGGGCGAGGTCTTTTGACACCAAAGGAGGAGAGGATCTGTAGTAGGAGGCAGTGGTTAACTGTGTTGAAGGCAAAGGAGAGGTCTAGAAGGAGGAATACACTGTGTGCAGAATTATTAGGCAAGTTGTATTTTAGAGGATTATTTTTATTATTCATTAACAACTATGTTCTCAATCAACCCAAAAGACGCATAAATATCAAAGCTTAATATTTTTGGAAGTTGGAGTGTTTTTTTTTTTTAGATTTGGCTATCTTAGGAGGATGTCTGTTTGTACAGGTAACTATTACTGTGCAGAATTATTACGCAACTTAATAAAACCAAATATATTCCCATCTCACTTGTTTATTTTCACCAGGTAAACCAATATAACTGCATAAAATTTAGAAATAAACATTTCTGACATGCAAAAATAAAAACCCCCAAAATTAGTGACCAATATAGCCACCTTTCTTTATGATGACACTCAACAGCCTTCCATCCATAGATTGTCAGTTGCTCGATCTGTTTACGATGAACATTGCGTGCAGCAGCCACCACAGCCTCCCAGACACTGTTCCGAGAGGTGGACTGTTTTCCCTCCCTGTAGCTCTCACATTTTATATGAGGGACCACAGGGTCTCTATGGGGATCAGATCAAGTGAACAAGGGGGCCATGTCATTATTTTTTCTTCTTTGAGATCTCTACTGGCCAGCCACACTGTGGAGTAGTTGGAGGCATGTGATGGAGCATTGTCCTGCATGAAAATCATGTTTTTCTTGAACGATACCGACTTCTTCCTGTACCACTGCTTGAAGTTGTTGTCTTCCAGAAACTGGCAGTAGGTCTGGGAGTTGAGCTTCACTCCATCCTCAACCCAAAAAGGTCTCACAAGTTCATCTTTGATGATACCAGCCCATACCAGTACCCCACCTCCACCTTGCTGGTGTCTGAGTCGGAGAAGAGCTCTCTGCCCTTTACTGATCCAGCCTCTGCCCCATCAAGAGTCACTCTCATTTCATCAGTCCATAAAACGTTTGAAAAGTCAGTCTTAAGATATTTCTTGGCCCAGTCTTGACGTTTTATCTTATATTTCTTGTTCAAATGGGGTCGTTTTTCAGCCTTCCTTACCTTGGCCATGTCCCGGAGTATCGCACAACTTGTGCTTTTTGTTACTCCAGTAACGTTGCAACTCTGAAATATGGCAGAACTGGTGGCAAATGGCATCTTCACACTTGATTTTCCACAATTCATGGACAGTTATTTTGTGCCTTTTTTGTCCAACACGCTTCTTGCGACCCTGTTGGCTATTTGCCATGAAACGCTTCATTGTTCGGTGATCACGCTTCAAACGTTTGGCAATTTCAAGACTGCTGCATCCCTCTGCAAGACATCTCACAATTTTGGACTTTTCAGAGCCTGTCAAATCTCTCTTCTGACCCATTTTGCCAAAGGAAAGGAAGTTGCCTAATAATTAAGCACACCTTATATAGGGTTTTGATGTCATTAGACAACACCCCTCCTCATTACAGAGATGCATATCACTTGATTTACTTAATTGGTAGTTGTCTCTCAAGCCTGAACAGCTTGGAGTAGGACAACATGTATAAAAAGTATCAAGTGATCAAAATACAACTTGCTTAATAATTCTGCACACAGTGTATAGAGAATTGTCTGTTAGGAACGACTTACTTACAGCCAAAGCTAAGTTTGGTCAGGGCAGTCTCAGTGGAATGGTGGGGACGGAAGCCAGATTGTAGGTTGTCAAAGAGAGAGTTAGGCTACTTTCACACATCCGTCGGTACGGGGCCGTCGCAAACCGTTGGCCCGAAGGACGTTGTGCTACATTAATCACAACTTGGGCAGCGGATGCAGTCTTACGACGCATCCGCTGCCCAGTGTGATGAGCGGGGAGGAGCGGGCGGAGTTCCGGCCGCGCATGCGCGGTCGGAAAAAGCGGAACAGACGGACAAAAAAATGTTACATTTAACTTTTTTTGTGCGTCGTGGCCGCCAAAAACACAAGATTTCGGGTGTTTATGTTGGGTTGGGAGCGATAGAAGGGGGTAATAATGGGAGGTATGAGATGTGGGGGTCCAGGATTTGGAGATATGTCACCAGCATTGAGGAGAAGTAGAGGGAGACATAGCAGGTGGGAGAAGGAGAGTGGGCGGCTTGTTTTGTGTTTCATTAGGAGAGATCTGAGGTTGAGGAGCAAGTCAGCGGAGGAGGTCAGGTGGGGAGGCAGGAGGGAAGGAGAGATTATTACTTGTTTAGAGGGTGCTGGGGTTTGGGGATAGCGAAGGAGAGTGAGGAGTAATGGAGCCAAAACTGTTAGAGTGTATGTCAGCATGATGAGAGTAATTGTGGTGGAAAGGGAAAGAAATGTAGTACATTTATTAACAGTGGTTAGTCGTTCCTTCTGTTCACTTCTGAGTTTCTGCAATAAGAGAAGGCAGATGTCATATATCCTTTGTGTGGAGTCTTTTGGACTGCAGCCATAACTAGCTATTTTACTGATATTAGTTTCTCTCTTCCTTTTTGAAGAGGCAATTTGCATATTACATTTCCCAGAGGAGCATACCTGGCATATAAGTCTCCTCACTCTGACATGAAAGGTCTGGCTTATCACTCTCCACAAGGAGAGATGTTACCCCTTAGAACTAAGAGTAAACTAGACACCCCATTATCATATTTGAATATGGAACGATTTCTGGCAAACACAACAGATTTGACCAGATTAAATATGGCAGATGTGAACTGAGCCCAACAACAAATATTGCCTTGTCTACATTTGATTTCATAAAAGACAAAAACATGTTATGAATTTCTTTTATTCAAGATTATTCATTTCTTGATTAGCCAAGAAACAGTGTGCCATCATCAATTCTTCACAGCAAATAATTTACATTCACAAAAGGTACATTTCATTTTTTACTTCTTTTCTCTGAATCGTTATATACTAGATCTTTTTTTAAAAAAAGGGTATAAAAATGTTAAAAATGATTAAAGTACAAGTGTCAGTGTTCACACCCTTTAAATCTGAGAAATAAGTAGTCCAATCTTTTTTTGCATCCAAAGCTTTTTTTTTATCATAACCCTGAAACAAAAAAAAAAAAAAAGAGGACTTCATGTAGAGACACAAACACTTTTCAGAACTAAAGGAGGATACACTGAATTAAGGGCTGGGTGATTAATCAAATAAAATCGCCACTGGAGGATGACACAATTCAGATTTTTTTTCATGCACAATCGAAAATATGATTTCAGCCCCCCCTCTGTTCCCATCGTCTGTCAGAGGTGGAGCAAGCACCGTATGAGAAGCTGTAACTGGCCGGACTGCTCAAACCTGAGCGGGAGCAGAGTAATGAGAGTGGCGAGGAGAAGCTGGCTGTTTATTAGTAAAATTGGGGATGCAAGAGAGAACTTGTTCACCTTGTTGTGTGTGAGGGCCTCACCCTTTACTTCCCACTGCATCTAGCATGTCAGCGCTTTGTTTCCAGTGCAGAATTGAAGGTAAAGGATAACCCTCTCACAAGTGCTCCCTTTTCCATTTAGCTTCTCACCCCAGCTCCATGACCACAATAAAACCACTGCACTAATGGTTGCTTCGGACCCCTGGCCTCTTATCTCCCACCACCCTCTCCTTCTTCTCTCTGACCAGCCCTATCAAACCTCAAATAAAGCAAGATGATGTTGGCATGAACTGGAGTAGAGTTCTGCAATCTTAAACCAGCGTTGGCACAGATTACAGTAAAGTCAATGGGTTCTAAACTGCCACGGACTACTAAGCCCCACCAAAAAAAAAATATATATATTTTATTTTGCCCAGCAGTAGTTGAATTAAAAAGGCAGCTGCAGCTGTTCCAAATCCTAAAAAGAATGTCCTCTTGTCTGGAGACGCGGCACATTACTGAAGAGTACGGATCTTCTCTCAGTCAACGCCGGGCTTAACTACTGGTATTAACAGTCTGCAAAACGAGGATGGAATGGATGTAGATGCACAAAATCACATAGGATACTTCTGAAGAAATCGATTGAAGGCATCATAGATTGCTTGCCTGTGGGGAAAAAAAAACCTGCTACAAAATCATTGCATTCAACAGCAGAGACCGCGCTACGTAACTATTAATCAATTGACAAAGCTGTGTGAGGACTTGGTTTTGTGGGTAGAGACGTAGTTTTGAATTTAATCATTCAATTCACCATATAAAGTCTATTTGGAGGAAAGAAATCATTCAACTCAAAGGCATCTCAAACTTTCATTAAAAAGCTTTTTCAAGAGATAATAACCTCTGTTAAATCTGCCACTGAGACAATCCCTCCTATCATCACTACTGGAACTTCTTTTGACCAAGACTCATTTGTATATAAATACAAACTCAATAAAAACCAACAGAATGTTTCCCAAACCATCTCTAAACCCTCAGAATCGCTGGAGAAGATTCAGGAAAAAATGGATCTCCTAAAAACCAACTTAGCCAACTTTGAAGATTTTAGAAGGAAGAATAATATAAAAATTAGGGGCATACCAGAGACGATTCAGGCTTTCCAGTTGGAGAGCTATATATCATCAATGATTTCCAACCTACTTCCTAATTCTGTCGAAGGCCCTCTGATAGAAAAAGCGGTTAGAATTCGCAGACCGCCCACTCTTTCCAAGGATCTGTCATGCGACGTGATTGTTACGTTTTACCCAAATTGGGTGAGGAACGCACTCTTGGGTATTTCAAAGATTCCCAGATTCCTCTCATCTCCATATAAACATCTGACTTTTTTTAAGGACTTATCAAAAGTCACTCTCCAAAATAGGAGAGCTTTTTCACATATTACTCGTACATTATTCCGTGCTGGCCTCTATTATACCAGGACTAGATCATCGACTCTCCGGGTGAGACTTCCGTCAGGATTTTTTCATGTTTCCTCTCCTGACGAGGGTATTGAATTTTTAAAACGCACCGGAATCAAGCCCTCCGAAGCCGCATTTAATTCTCCCTCTACAATTTGATAGACTCTGTTCTGGATCAATATGCAACAATTAATCAACGATAAGTCATTTGAGTAGCTGAGACATCTTATTTCCACTTCAAAGTTTATATTTACTTTTTTTTTTACTTGTCAGTTTTTTGGATCAAAACCGAACTTTCCTCTACTAGGTCTACGGGGTGTCATGTGCACTCTGGGACTTGTTACAGGCATTAGTTTTATCTTTATATGACTTTTTAATCTACTTTTACGTCACGGACTACTAAATGAGTATACTAATGTTACTGAGCATCATATAATTTTACTAAATAATGACGCTACTTTATAACCTACTTATTCAATTTATACGTAAGCATCATGTATATATAGTGTTTTTCTATGCTTAGGCTATTTTAATTTTGACCAGTGTACTGTTATTTTTACTGCTAGGCCTAGCTTTCAAGCAACATTTTATTCTGCTAAAATTTATGGCTTCTCTACTATAATGTTAAAATACTTTAACTCTTTTTTTTTTTCTCTTTGTAAGTAACATACTTGTAGTATATTTAAGCAACTATTATTTGGTCTGTTTTTTAATGCCTGTTTTCCAAACCCCACTGCGTATGGGGTTTTCTTTCCCTCTCCTTCCCTACCATCATTCCCTTTCCCTGTTTCCCTTTCTCCCATATTATAAAAATGTTAAACTGTTCAATAAAAATATTTGTGAAAAAAAAAGGGGGATTTAAACCTATGGGGTTTTGTTTGGTTTTTATTTTCCATTTTTTTAAAGCCCTCTTTAGAGACTTGTATGGTTGTTTCCACAATATAATGTAATATATTAGTTTTGCAATATTTGGTGAAATTAACGATTAACACAATCTTCCAGGAGCCCAAACATGGAAGAAGACAATGGCGTTCAAGTAGACCCCTGGATGCTATGGTAACCCAATGGCATCCCACAGTCGTGTCACAGAGTAGTGGGTGGGCAACGGGCAAATAAACAGAAAAGCTTCCCAGGTTAAAACAACTTACATTGGGATGTAAAAGTTTAGGCAACCCTGGTCAAAATTTACTCTTTTATTTATTCAGACAGTTCCGGAACTAGTAAGAGGAACAATACAATGCAGACTTCTATAGGAAGACTCTTGAGAATTATTTCATGTGGAATATAAATATCATTACCTGAACAGCCCTTGTTTAAAGAGGTAGGCACTGATATGGCCACCTTCTAAATATCGGATCTCGCACCCAGGCCAAACCTCCTGGAGGCTGCGTACACCAACCCTTGGGATGTAGGCATCCTCTTTGGCTTGAACAACTATGATCAAGGATGGGTCCACTGGAACTGGAACAAATATGATTATAGATTATTACAGTCAAATCATTAGTCCACATGCAGGTGTGAAACTAGCATTAGGAATTTTAGTCAAAGGGGTTGTCCACATTATCTTTTTAAAGTAAACTGTTAATAAAAAAAACATTAAGCATTCGCCATAAGATTCCTAACCCCTCTCTATACAGTGCTACCTGGGTTCCCCACCAGTCATCTTGCTGCTGGATCCAGATGGGCATCCAATCACTAGCTGCAGTGATCACAAAGAGCAGGATCTGCAGAGACTGACGGGGAACCTGGGTAGCAACTGAAATATTGTAGGTCTAACATAAAAAAAATACAACCCCTTTAAGCACTTGTATTTTATTTAGAGAATACCCATTTTTTTTTTTTTTTTTAATTGAAGACATGATACCCAACATGTAGCAAACTCAGTCCACCTCCAATTGATAAATGAGCTGTTCCTTCACTTAGCAGGCGGACGTGCGGAGCTCCTGCCTGAGCACAGCTGTCTATGGGGTCAACAGAAAATCTATGAGTCTGGCCAAAGAGGGGCTCAGACTTTTTATTGAGCCTGTACCCAGTGCGCATGGTCAGGCACAAGCTCAGGTCTTCTGTCTGCTGAGCAGAGTGCTCTGTACAGCGCTTTATGAGTGATCAGACCCTGAATTAGGGTCTCCACCGATCTGCTGCACGGTATGTAGTGCATTAAAAAAAATAGATGTATGCTTTAAAATCTTTGTCTTTTAGCCATATGTACACCTAACTGGAGGGAAGAGTATAAACAATCAAACTATTAAATTACTGAATACAGCCCATATAGGGAGCCTATTAATATTTAAAGCTATGTGCCTGGAATAACTAAACACCATCTATACAGATATTTTCCATCAGTCTCTGTTGAGAGGTGTTTTTTTTTGTTTGCAGTATGAATTTTTACCATGTAATTATTTCTACACAAACATTTCATTTCCCCTTTTTGTATGTACGGCTATTTGACTCAGGTTGCCGAACACGCAGCTTCAAATCTCCCATTGTACAGCAACTTATACATTTCCATACCAGAAAAGTTGGCCACATGTGTACATTCATCCATGACTCCTTTCATGAATAACAGTGACTCCCTCTGCAGAGCTTCGCTTCTTTTTGACTGTTCGCTTTTTAGGTGACCGTTTAGCCCACCAGTCATTGCCCGCCTGATGTACGCCCCTTTGGGGTCACTTTGAAACATCAGTTCATTGTTATGGACACTTGATGCTTGTATAGACTCTGGAGAGAATGGTTTCCTGGTGCGGTTGAGGCGGAAGATACTAGCAGCATATTTTAGGTGGGTCAGGCTATCAACGCTTTTTGGAGAATTTTTCACAAAGTCTTGGCCCATCTTGAAAGAATCTGTCTGAAGATAGGGGAACAGATAGAAAACATAAGACAGGCGCCATACAAATGTATCAGCTGCATCGCTATGTTTGGCATAAAACAATACATGTGATTTCCCACACTGGTTCATTTTATATTTTAATAGATTGAACCTTTAAAAGGGAGTCTGTCGCCCCCAAAACTCCAATTAAATGGATAGTACAACCATATAGGGAACTTGACCCTTATAGAAATCATGTTTGTATAACAGATTTTACTGCTGCTGCTTTCGTGATAGACTTATAGAAAATAAACCGCACTCCTACAAAACGATTTCATTCAGTTTGATGCTGGTTTATTTAAAAACAGTAGTTCACCATAGTGCTAGTTAAGGGGACAGAAGAGCGACAAGTAGTGCTAGATCTTGACGTTTCAACCCGCCCCGAGTCTTCTTCAAATTAGTCGCTGCATCCTGGAGTATAGAGGAGTAGGGTACCAGCGCTGCATGCGCTCCAGCCGTGGTGTGGCACACCGATACCAGCAGTCAGTGTAGCGGGCGGCTGTGGATACATGTATCACTGCAGCTGCTACAGTCAGGAGCGAGAAAGGACTCCAAGAATGGCAAGAAAGGCAAAGATTGCTCTGGACATCCAAGAGCTGTCAGTCAGGGTGTTAGAGGGGTTAACCGGTTCCTTAAATTTGTTTGACCAACCTTGGCAAAGGACATCAGTATTACATTGCAGGTGGTCAGACTCTCAGCATCCCTTTTGACCTGCTGTTTGAAGGGGCCACGGTGAACCATGTAGCAGTTTTTATAGTTTACTACATCTTGACCACATCCCAATTAATGGGTGTAACTACGCAAAGCAACTACTAAATGTAGGAAGCATCGGTGGCTTTTAAACAGGTCAATAGTTGGACTGTCAATCTTTGTGGCCCTGAAATTGGACACAAGTTAAGATTTTTATTAGATCTATAACCTATACAAGGGGTAGGTATCCATGGTAATGACCAATAACAACTAAAGTGTCACTGTATGAGTGGTTGTAACCATGGATACCTAAGCTACTGCAATGCCCTGCACGTGGGGTAAGCGACATCGCTAATCAAACGAACTATACTACATTTGTAATTGGAGGCATTTGCTAATATTATTATTATTACACCTGTTACACATTGAGATAGGATCTTGGGGCTGGGAAGACGCCTTTAATGTCTGGCATTCTTTTCAGTATAAAATCTGTTAGCTTAATTTTTTAGAAATACAATGTGTTTCATCAGGCAGTTGACTACACTTTCCAACTGTGAGTTATTGTGGCACTGAAAAAAAAAAAAAAAAGAAAAAAGACATAAAATGTACCTACCCCACAGTACTCCAGCAGATGCATTATCTCCTCCTCGTAGACGGACTGTGTGCAGTATTGTTTTTCAAGTTCTCCCCAGCTAACAGCTTTACTTAGAACCCCCTATATCAGACAAGAATATGATGGGAATAAAATCATGTATGAAGTACAAATTAATCCACACCTTGCTTGTCAAGCCCCCAAAATTTACGTAGAATACTACAAACTGGAGGGGGAGACAGAAAGAGATTAAAACGCAAACTAGCAGTTTATAGACTGCATTGGTATAGATCATGAATGTTAATCTTGTCAATGTAGATGGATTGTTTACTAACCCGGGAACCAAATGATCGTCTGGTGAACAATCTTTTCACATAACTTCATTTGAAAGAGGACCTTTTACCAGTATAAGCATGTGAATCCGCCAACATCATAGAACGGTGGCTGCAGAAGGGAGTAAAACAGATTTTTTATTTTTATTTCTCCTCTACGTTGCGGAAATATTAGCTTGTAAAGTTTAGATTCGAAATTGGAGGGTCGCCTGACTCCACAGGAAGGGCCGTGCTCGGACCCTCACATACTGACTGCAGACATATGAGATCTGGCAGTGTTTGTAATGACACACAACTCAGCTCTGCTGTATCTCCACACAATAGCTGCCACGCTCAGGGAGGAGTGCCTGTTCTTTTCTCCTCTACCTAATGCTGCTTGCTTACAGTTGTTCTACCTTGTGCAGAGGAAGAAGTACGCACCTCCAGAGAAAAATTTCTGATAACACCCAGTTACAGTTTAACATAACAAAATAACCTAAACTTTACAAGTAAATATCTCTGTAATGAAAAGGAGAAATTAAAAAACAACTACTTTTTATACTCATCTCTGCAGCCATGATTCCAAGATGTGGTCAGTTTAATATGCTCTAACTGGTGGATGCAAAACACATCTAGAGAGGACCCATCATCAGAAAATGAGCAATTGTTTAAATCGGGCTTTCGTATTACATGTATTATTTTTATCAAAAAGTGAGGATCTGTTTTCTCAGGTTATGATTATTTATACAAAAAAAAAAAAACACCTAAAATAGCAAAAAGAAAGAGTCAGTTCACCTTTACTAGAAGACACAACGCAAGGTAACCTGCAGTGCTGCAGTCCAAGAATCATGTGAAAAGATGAAGAAAGTACAGCGTGGTTGTCTTCAATAAAATTTAGAAGCCTTAATTTGCAATCCTTGCTCATTTTGCCACTTTTAAGGATTGCAAATAAAACTTCTAAATTTTACTGAAGACAACCACGCTGGATTTTCTTCATTTTTTCACCTAAAATAGCAATCTTGAAATTTTCTCTTTGGCCACTGGGGCTTTTATATATTCTTACTTTCTGTCCTTTCATAGAGCATTTATATGAGTTTTCTTATCAGAGGCAGAAATAACAATGACAGGTAACACCTCTATACACCGCTGATAACACAGGATCCACCAATCACAATAGGTGATGTCACCGCTCCCCATCCTTCACAATGAACCATTGCACAACTTCATTAGACACTTCAATACAAAAGCTAGTGTCAGTCTGTCCACTGGGGCTAATGAACATGTGCATTTCCTGAAACAAAAAGGTCAGAGTCTAAAATAGCCCCAGTGAACAATGTGAAAACAGCTAGATTTAAATTTTTAATACAGATTGTGCTATGAGATATTAAAAAAAAAAAATTGCCAAAATATTTTAAATAAAGTTAAAAACACACAGTTGATTTAGGGTACCGTCACACATTGAAATTTTCATCGCTGCGACGGCACGATTCGTGACGTCGCAGCGTCGTATAATCATCGCTCCAGTGTCGTAGACTGCGGTCACACGTTGCAATCACGGCGCTGGAGCGATGCCGAAGTCCCCGGGTAACCAGGGTAAACATCGGGTAACTAAGCGCAGGGCCGCGCTTAGTAACCCGATGTTTACCCTGGTTACCAGCGTAAACGTAAAAAAACAAACAGTACATACTCACCCGTCGGTGTCCTTCAGGTCTCTTGCCGTCTGCTTCCTGCTCTGAGTGCAGCCGTACAGTGAGAGCAGAGCGCAGCACCGCTGTGATCTGCTCTCACTTTCCGGCCGGCACTCAGAGCAGGAAGCAGACGGCAAGGGACCTGAAGGACACCGACGGGTGAGTATGTACTGTTTGTTTTTTTACGTTTACGCTTGTAACCAGGGTAAACATCGGGTTACTAAGCGCGGCCCTGCGCTTAGTTACCCGATGTTTACCCTGGTTACAAGCGAAGACATCGCTGGATCGCTGTCACACACAACGATCCAGCGAGGTCAGCGGGTGATCAAGCGACGAAAGAAAGTTCCAAACGATCTGCTACGACGTACGATTCTCAGCAGGGTGTCTGATCGCAGTAGCGTGTCAGACACAGCGATATCGTAACGATATCGCTAGAACGTCACGAATCGTAACGTCGTAGCGATGGAAATTTCAATGTGTGACGGTACCCTTAGTCAATAGGTAGCTTTCTGATGATATCTTCCCTTTAAGTCCATATTTGCAGTTACAGACATTCCAGCTTCGGAATGGGCAAGGGATAATAGATCTTTCTAGGAACATATTCTTCCCAAATTTCATGAAAAAAAAAAAATGTTTTTTTTTTTCTATCAGATGAAAATTTTGAACACAGAGTCTACCTTCCAGTTGATGCTATAGGTTTTATTATGGCTAGTTTCATTAAAGAGGTTGTCTAGAGTCCACAACTTTTCATTGATGACCTATCCAATGTCTGATCTGTCTGGGTCCGACGTCCACGCTGATCAGCAGGGCTTAGTGGCAGCGGCGGCAGCCAGTACTGCTCGATTGCGGAGCTGCTCAGTCTTCTGATAGTGATGGTGGCAGGGAACTATACATCCACCCCCTATAGCTTTGAATAGGAGACCGATGTATAGTACCCTGCGCAGCTACCATCAAAAGATGGAGAATCTCCGCAATCAAGCAGTTACGGCCGGCTGCTGCCGACACCATGAACAGCTGATCATACACTGATCATTAATCCTAAAAATAGGTCATCAATGAAAAAATTGTGGACAACCTAATGTGTACCCTTGCAAAAAATGTAAACCGTGGGACAAGTTTCCAACAGTAGCGCCTATGTGGCTTTGAATGACCATAACTCTTGCATCACTTTGAACCCCCTAGATAGTTTATTACTTTTCCTTTCTTTAGAGTGGAATGAAAAGTAACATTAATCAGCTAGTCTGTGCATAAAACTTTTTCCCTGCGTGTTATCTACATGGTGGCCAACGGTAATGCTGTACACAATCACAGCTGTACAAAGGACAGGAAATACTTACCGTAGTAAAGACTACAGAGGCTGTTGACCACGACAGGCATGGAACTAACGGTATTGGTTTAGGCCAGTTGGTTACTGCTAAAGAAGCCATCTGAAATATAAAGTAAAAATCAATAGAAAGCAAGTCAGATCAAACATTGTACCCAGAGGCAGTGGGGGACGGAGCAACATCAATGGAGGTTGGCTAGTAAAGACATGTGAAACTACTGGAGCAGATAGGGTAATTAACTGAAGGATAGCAACAATTTTGTCTACGTGCATAACCCTTTAAGGCCCCTTTCACACATCAGTTTTTAGCCTTTAGCCGTCAGACATAATCCGGCGAATTTTGAAAAAACAGATCCGTTGCAAATTGTGAAAAACTGATACGATGGATCCGCTTTTTTTTTTTTTTTTTTTTACCCGGGGATAGAGTTTGGACTTCCTGTTCGAGAGATGGAGAGAGAGGAATGGAAAATGCATGATTTGTGTTAAAAAAAAAAAAAAACGGATTCGGTTGCCGGATTCCATCATTTCACAAAAAACAGATGAAACGTGAAGCCATCTGGCGCATTCTGGCGCTAATACAAGTCTACGAGAAAAAAACGGATCCGGCGGCAACTTTTGCTGGGTCAGTTTTTTAAAAAATTTGCCGGATTGTGCCTGATGGCAAAAAACTGATGTGTGAAAGCAGCCTTAAATAAGAAGAAAAAAAAAAACACAATAGTCACTGAAATAACTTGAAATTTGCTAAAGTTATTTTAAATTTACTGAATATCAATTAATGAAAATCAGACATTGTTTTTAAATTGTGGTTTAAGAGAAAATTACAAAATAAATAAATAATGAAAATGACAGACAAAATTGATGGTATCCTTAATTTTATATTTTGTTGCACAACCCGTTAATGCAAACACAATTTCTGTAACTTTCAGTGACACTTCTGCATGTGTCCACAGGTATTTTGGTCTACGGCTCGTAGAGCTGATGCAACTTGCCAAAATGGTCCAGTTTTGTCTCATCTGTCCAAAGAACATTCTCCCAGAAGCTTTGTGGCTTGTCAACATACACTTTGGCAAATTCCAGTTGCGCTTTCTTTTATAATTTACTTTCAGCTGTGGTTTCCACCTCTATCGTTTTCCATGAAGACCACATTGGCCAAGACAACGACATAAACTACGATCTAACACTGAAGTACAAGGATCTTGGAGTTCACCTCTAATTTCTTTGGTTACAATTCGAGCTATAGGTCTCATTAATTTGTCATCAACTTTCCTCTTGCTGTCACATGCAGAGAGGTGGGCTACAGGAGATGAAGCAACAGGAACATCAAGCTGTTTGGCGATGGTCTTACAGGCTTTACATTTCACATATTTGTCTAGAATTTTCATTCTAATCTCCTGAAACAAATTTGTACTTAGCTTCCATGTTCAGTGTGATACACACCATGACACCAAATAGCACAACGACTATTCACCCTTTAAATATCCAGAGTGACTGATTACAAGTTTGTAGACATCAGTTTAACATGTGCCTATGGTCAAATTATTTTGATCATTTTCTAGGGGTACCTTCATTTTTGTTCAGGCCAATTTCTTTAGATTTTTTTTCTGATGGAAAACAATGTCTAATTTTCATTAGTTGATATTCAGTAAATTTCCATTGAAAATTGCTTTTTTTCACAGCTTCAGTGTGACCATTCTGGGTTTTCCTTACTTTAAAGCCTCCTTCACATGTCCGTATTTAAACACGTACGTGAAAAAACGGTACTGGTGTCATCAGAGAGTCATTCATGTTTTTCTGGTATGGACCAAGAAAAATTAAACTACAAAACTTCTATACTTTGCAATGTTAATCATGGGCAGCACGTGAATGCTGTGTACTGTACATGTTATTTACAGACTCAGACTTGTGTTGTCCCTTGTCATACGTGTTGCTGGAAAATACAGACATGTCTGTGTGTTTTGCACGGTGTAAAAATACGAACATGTGAACAGCACCATAGGTTATAATAGGTACGTGTGGTATCCGTGAGAAACACGGATGGCACAAGTACTGGAACCACGGACACAAGGAGGAGGACTATAGTAGGGTATCAACAATCTTGTGCATGTGCATATAACCAAAGTTATTATTTTACCATCTCTCTTACCATATGGATTTTTTTTTTTTTTTTTTTTAATTCTGTTCAAGCGGCTTAAATAGTAGTAATAAAATCAAAAAACACAAAGGAATTCTAGACCTAAGTTTACTACTTTATTTTCATGTTGCAAAAAGGGGAAAAAATGCAAAATGATCTTCGGCTAGAGCTACGGCGACTGGCACAGTCATCGGTCAGTTCGGCACATTGCAATCGTGAGGGTACTGCGACAAGCAAACCGCAAAAAATCAGATGCTCAGATGCGGTTGGACTTCGTGAGATTAAGTTGACGTGAACCTATTCCCTCGTATTGCACTGTGAGCTTTGGTCGCACGAATATAAATATTTAAAAAAAAAAAAAATCACTGCTACTCATATGTCGCATTTTTGTGAAAGCTTATTGCTATTTCTGCAGCAAAATTGATGTAACTGCCATTATTGTATAACTCAATGACTGACTTCACAGGTATCTTAGCTTTAGGGCAAAGTCAGACGGCCGTATAACATGGACGACAATCGCAATGGCAGATGACTCGCCTGACCCGAGCGTGACTGCTGCATAGAAACACATGCCGTCACGCTCAGGTCACGAGAGCCACCGGCCAGTTCGAGCATTGCAATGCAATTGTTGTCTGTTATATAACCGTATGATTGAGGCCTTAAAAGGGAACCTATTTGTAGGATCAACGCTCCTATCCTGTCTATATGGGAATTGGGCACACAGGTCACAGGAGGTTGATTAAAATGATACCTTAATATCTGTGATCCGGTGACTTATTCCAGAGAAATTCATGAACTGTTCTATGTGAAGAATATAGATCTCCCTGAGAATCTGCCTCCAGAGCTTATTTTAAATGAAAAGCGGCATTACCTGTGTGAGACATTTATTGACTGACAGTCTGCCCTCCCTGAAAAGCTTGATTAAAATTTACAGCATGTTCACACGTTGAGTATTTGCAGCGGATTCTTCTATACGAAGAACGTATCTCTTGGCAGGAAAAACGCAGCATATAAAATGTGCACTCATTGTCCTTTTTAGTGCATTCATTTGAATGAGTGCAAAACACAGAATTGATATGATGCAGATTTGAGAAAATAAAAAAAAACAGCTGGAAAAGTAAAGTATGTGAAGATTCCCTAACACTTCAGCTTCCCTCTCACAGGTAGCTAGTGTGGGGGGGGGAGTCAGTACAGCTGGGATGACAGCACAGAGGGACAACTGCATATGTGCTTTCAAATAGACAAGGCTCAGCTCTGCTGTACTGTGTAATAATCACACTCCACTCCGCATTGAGTTCAGGAGAGCAGACTGTCAGTCATTACATGTCTCACACTGGTAACTGCCGCTTTCATTGAAAATAATCTCTGGATGCATCAAGAAGATCTATGTCCGGCCCATAAATCTTAACAGCTCATTTACCTACTAAGAAAAACATTTATTTCTCTGTAATAAGACACCAGATCGCAGATATGAAGGTATCATTTTATTCAACTTTCTATGACCTACATGCTCATATAGACTGCTTAGGAGGGTTGATCCTACTGATAGATTTCCTTTAAAGGGGTTTTCCCATGAACAAAGTATATTACAATCAATAGATCTAGGAATAATAATTTCCACAATTGGATATGTTCATAAAATGTTCTTGTGCGGAGATGATCTTATAAAACTGTGTCCTTGCACTGTATAATGTGTGTCTGATCACACCACAGCTACTGGGCAGGGCAGAAAGCAAAAGAGTGTATACAGAAATTATAGCAATGGATCGGAGCGGACTGAGGTAATAAATTTGCTGCATGTTTTTAAGAATGTTTTACCTCAGAAAGATCTGTTGTATATTCAGATTATGTTCCTACATGATCAGACACGTACACAGTACATAGCAGGGGCACATTTATGAGATTATTTCAGCCCAGGAACACAAGTTGTTTTTTTTTTTTTTTTTTTTTTTTAACACATCAAATTGTGGAACTTATTTTTATCCCAAGATTAATTAATTAAAATGTACTTTGCTTATCGGAAAACCACTTTAAATCCAAATATATAATCCACACAGAAGAAGTTGCTGGGAAACTTTAATGGTTTATCATTTTTGCAAATAATGTTTTCCATTTTCATTTTAATTAATATGAACATTTAAGCTCAGACCAATGTTTGGAAAATATGTGGAAAAGGGATTTTGGTGAAGCAATTAGGTATAATGTAGACTATGTACCGATAATATAGACAGAGAGGTATACACTCCCAAGCAACGAACAGAAGGTGGAAGAATGTGTTTCACATTTTCACAGGTTAATCTTGGAGTTTTGTATTACATACAGATCAGAATGTATGACGGAAACCATGTGAAGAACTTACATGTCCTCCCATTGAAATGCCAGTCATTAGCAGAGGCCCATAGCCTTCCCTCTCCAGCCAGTGTAGGAGGACAGCCGACTCCAGCACCAGAGCACCACCCATTACAAACAAGTCAGAAACATTCTTTAAGCTCGATCTCCTTTTATCCAAGAGAACACAATGACAGTCAGATTACAGCAGAAATGGCCTTTTCCTTATTACTGAGGGAATATCATTTCTTATCTTACAATCTGTGATAACGACTTCGCTTTCTGCCACTCACTGCACAGCAGATTTAGGTTAATTGACTGAATGCTGTCGGCCTCTCTTTTGTCCCCCATTCTAAAGTCACATCACTGATCTGTCACATGTAAGGCTCAAAGGCTATGGATGAGAGATAAAATTTTTCTTGTTGGCTAGTACTAGCCAGTGTATTCACAATGGGATGGTCACACATTAGCCTCTACACCTTTGTTGTATTCCCACCCATTTCTTATCATGTGACCACAGTGCTCACTGACTAACTTCAAGTCTGCTGGATGGGGTGTGCTATACGATTCACTCTTTTGGCCCTCCTATAACCCCTGCTCCTCCTAGCTCTGCTCCCTCCTGGCAGCTCTAGCTCCTGAGTTCATGATGCCTCCGCCCAGCTGCCCAGATTAGCCAGGGTCCTTTCCTCCCAATTCTGTATTGAGCTATGGTCTGTCCTGGTGTCTGCTCTGTGGGGGTTCAGTGAAAACAAGGTAGTACACACACAGAGCCTATCCCGAACATTCCCTCTATGAAAAACCTCCCTCTGTTTGGAGAAAGGGTTCCTCAAGTGATTCCTCAAGTTCTGGTTGAAGCGAGAACGGTCAAAGAAAAAAGTCCTTGTTCCGGACATTGATCCAGCAGATCGACACTAGCCACATGGCCAAGTTCACACTATCAGTATTTTGTCGGTATTTTACATCAGTATTTGTAAGCCAAAATCAGGAATGGAACAATCAGAGGAAACGTATAATAGAAACACATCACCATTTCTGTATTTTTCATCTACTCCTGGTTTTGGCTTACAAATACTGATGTAAAATACTGACCAAATACTGAACGTGGCCTAAAGGAGGTAGGAGGACATCTGCTCTTTTAGGGCAGACTGGATCATGCGTTATGGATATACCTATATCCCTTTCTTATATCCTCTCCCATCTCTTGATTGAACTTGATGGACATCTACTGATGGTTACATAGCTGGCACGGTTGAATAGATATTCAACCATGCCAACTATGTAACCATCAGTAGATATGGGTTAGTGGGCAGACCGGGTCAGTCCAACCAGAAGAGCAGACACGCTGATCTTCTCTTCCATTAAGCTATGGTGTGCTTATGTCTGGAAGCCTTGGTACAGTTCTGATGTAAGGAATGTGTGGTCTAGACCAGCGATTCCTAACTCAAGCCCACAGGACTGATGTTGGATAACACTGATGAAGTGAAGGCAGAAGAAGCTCCAGTGCATATCAGCTCACATGACACATGGGAAATTGGTGGGGTGACGCAAAACAGTGAAGAGTTTGACAGTAGTGACCACCTCTGTGTAAGTACTGACCAGTACTAGCTAACAAGGTAATTATTAGTGCACAACCCCCTTTAATAGTGAATCTGTCAGTGAACTCATCTGACAACAGGGTCTATAACCCTTATCTCTCAAACCATCTTCCATGCAGATTAACCAATCCAATGTAATGGTGCTTTTGCCTAAAATCAGCTTAGCTGATCATTCATGAAAGGAAAGATAAGGCTGCAGAAAGCCATCAAACAAGCTCACTGATGGATTGAACTGCAATACTGATGAACATTTTGCTGGTATGAAAGCATAAGCTCAGAGTCATTAAAGACTCGTGATTTTGAGGGAGTGCAGCGACATCAGACTCTCCGGATTCATGAAAAGGTGCACGCTTCTTCACGAATCTGCAGCACCTGATGAGTGACATGGATTTAGGGATTGGAGTGAGACTCTGGCGTATGGCTCATCTCATTTTAACTAAGCTGGAAGAAACCGAAATGAAAACACCAACATTTTTTTACTTTTCAAAGCTTTTATGCCACTTTTTTGGTGTAAAAGTCTTTGATGACACGGGGTTGTAAACTTTAGTTAAATAAATAGAATTGGTAAATGTAAAACACATGCACACTTACAATTGGTCCTTTGGTTTTCTGTAGCCATTTAAGAAACCACGTCAAGGAAAAGAATGAAAGGTAGTATATATGCCAAACATGCCACGTAGTAAATGACTTTTTGTTTTGCAAAAATAGCTGTTATAAACAAGAAGATAAATGATGAGACGCTCTCTGTAAATAAAACAAGAATAATTACACAATGATATGAACCCATCACGTTATACACAACATATTAAGTCTACAGAGATACAATTGGTGTTCCAGCCACAAGAACATCATCTGGTGAGCTAGACTAAGAATATTTAAGAAACATGATTAACTTAAGATGCTATGCACTGTGCATGGTAGTCACCAGGGCCGGACTGGGACTAAAATTCAGCCCTGGCATTTGAAGTTACACAGGCCCACTTGTCACATGGTGACTGTATAATATCTTTGTACACTTGTAGGCAGGGCCGGTTTTAGGCAAAGTGGGGCCCTAGGCAAAGTTTAAAATGGGTCCCCAAATGCTAACATATTGCACATCACACAGAAGCCTTTCTGTTGTATTTACGTGCGCTGAGTTCAGGCCGCTAAACGAGTTTGATCGACAATACTGAAGTTGTTCAACGCTTGTTTCCCGGCCTCTTTCCACCAGCTGAGGAATAATGATGAGACAGAACGATCACTAATAGATCACCATACAGTATCATGTTTTCAGCAGCACATCTACAGTTTACACTGGCAATGTGCTGCTGACAACAAGGCTTTTTGTTCCAGCAAAAACAATCCGAATATGCAGCATTTTACTTGTTTAGTAAAATACACCCCATAGTCCTCCATATATTATAATGTGCTCCATAGTCCTCCATATAGTATAATACACTCCCTATAGTCCTCCATATATTAAAATACACTGCTCAGTCCTCCACATAGTATAATACACTCCTCATAGTCCTCCATATAGCATAATACAATCCTCATAGTCCTCCATATAGCATAATACAATCCTCATAGTGCTCCATATAGTATAATGCACCGCCACAGTCATCCATGTAGTACAATTCACTTCCCATAGTATAATGCACCCCATAGTTCTTCATATAGTATAACGTATTCCCCATAGTCCTCGATACAGTATAATGCAGCCCACATATAGTATAATGCAGCCACCCCAGAGTATAATGCAGCCACCCCAGAGTATAATGCAGCCACCCCAGAGTATAATGCAGCCACCACAGAGTATAATGCAGCCACCCCACAGAGTATAATGCAGCCACCCCAGAGTATGTAACCCCCATAGAATATAATACAGCCCACCTCCCCATAATATATAATGTAGCCCCCCATAGAATATAATGCAGCCCCCCATAGTATATAACGCAGCCTCCCCCATAGAATATAATATACCCCCACAATAGTATATAACACAGCCACATAGTACATAACATGGCCTCCCCCATAGAATATAATATACTCCCCATAGTATATAGCAAAGCCCGCATATTATACAGCACAAACCGCATAGTATACAGCACAGCCTGCATACTATAGCACAGCTCGCGTAGTAGATAACACAGCCCACAGAGCAGTATTCAGCACAGACCACACAGTAGTATACAGCACAGCCCACGTAGAAGTATACAGCACAGTCCACACAGTAGTATACAGCACAGCCCACAGAGTAATATATACAGCACAGCCCACAAAGTAATATATACAGCACAGCCCACAAAGTAATATATACAGCACAGCCCACAGAGAACTATATACAGCACAGCCCACAGAGAACTATATACAGCACAGCCCACAGAGAACTATATAAAGCACAGCCCAGAGTACTATATACAGCACAGCCCAGAGTACTATATAAAGCACAGCCCAGAGAGTACTATATACAGCACAGCCCAGAGAGTACTATATACAGCACAGCCCAGAGAGTACTATATACAGCACAGCCCAGAGAGTACTATATACAGCACAGCCCACAGAGTACTATATACAGCACAGCCCACAGAGTACTATACACAGCACAGCCCACAGAGTACTATATACAGCACAGCCCACAGAGTACTATATACAGCACACAGTAGTATACAGCACAGAGCACAGCCCACAGAGAACTATATACAGCCCACAGTAGTATACAGCACAGAGCACAGCCCACAGAGAACTATATACAGCACAGAGCACAGCCCACAGAGAACTATATACAGCCCACAGTAGCATACAGCACAGAGCACAGCCCACAGATAACTATATACAGCCCACAGTAGTATACAGCACAGAGCACAGCCCACAGAGAACTATATACAGCACAGAGCACAGCCCACAGAGAACTATATACAGCCCACAGTAGCATACAGCACAGAGCACAGCCCACAGTAGTATACAGCACAGAGCACAGCCCACAGAGAACTATATACAGCCCACAGCAGTATACAGCACAGAGCACAGCCCACAGAGAACTATATACAGCCCACAGCAGTATACAGCACAGAGCACAGCCCACAGAGAACTATATACAGCCCACAGTAGTATACAGCACAGAGCACAGCCCACAGAGAACTATATACAGCCCACAGCAGTATACAGCACAGAGCACAGCCCACAGAGAACTATATACAGCCCACAGCAGTATACAGCACAGAGCACAGCCCACAGAGAACTATATACAGCCCACAGTAGTATACAGCACAGAGCACAGCCCACAGAGAACTATATACAGCCCACAGCAGTATACAGCACAGAGCACAGCCCACAGAGAACTATATACAGCCCACAGCAGTATACAGCACAGAGCACAGCCCACAGAGAACTATATACAGCCCACAGTAGTATACAGCACAGAGCACAGCCCACAGAGAACTATATACAGCCCACAGCAGTATACAGCACAGAGCACAGCCCACAGAGAACTATATACAGCCCACAGCAGTATACAGCACAGAGCACAGCCCACAGAGAACTATATACAGCCCACAGTAGTATACAGCACAGAGCACAGCCCACAGAGAGCTATATACAGCCCACAGCAGTATACAGCACAGAGCACAGCCCACAGAGAACTATATACAGCCCACAGCAGTATACAGCACAGAGCACAGCCCACAGAGAACTATATACAGCCCACATCTCTTCTCTTCCTCCCCTCACCTCCTCCGAGAATGGCCCCACAGTCCAGAAAAAAAAAAAACTCTCCTCACCTCTCCTCGTGCCCAGCGTTGCTTCCTGGTTCCTGCTCCTGTCTCAGCAGCTGCAGTCTGCCCGGGACACAGCAGGTGCGCGATGATATGACATCATCGCGCACCCGCAGTGTCAGAGGCAGAGCGGGGAATGATGGGAGAGGAGCGTCTGTAGACGCTCTCTCCTCCATCATTGCATTCAACTGTACCGGCGTCTATACGCCGGTATAGTTGAATGCGACGGCGGGGGCGGCGGATTGAGCGGCCCACCACTGGCACCGGCCCTTCTGGCATTTGCCAGAAGTGCCCTATGGCCAGTCCGGCCCTGGTAGTCACATTCCATAATTATTAGTCCATCATTACTTGTGCCTTTCATTTCAGTGAAAGATGAAAAAGCAAACTTTTATTGTTTGTTTGTTTTTTTATTAGCCGCTTTTATTGGTTTTTTAACTACAATTGCTTTGGACTAGGTGTTGAACTGATGATTAACTTATTATAGATGTAAGAGGGACCAGACAGACCCTGTTGAAGATCATGGGCCCCTTAAGTTTCCTTTGCATGCCTGTCATTTTAGTGGGGGAAAAAAAATAAAAAAAATATCACAGCTGTGTTTTTTCTTTTGTTGAACATGGTGGAACCATGACAGAACTTCTTACACAAGTGAGAGCCTTGACTAAGATGTTAATAACAAGATCCTTAGCGACTAACATTTATAACATGTTATTTACAAAAAGACAAAGGATATAATAAGGATTTTCTAACATCAGGGAAGCAATACCAGCTTCTTTCAGCATAGGACGGGCCATTAAAGTTCGCCTTCTCCAGAAATACTATAAGTGAGGAAAAATAAAACATATCAGAAGATATCTATTTCTTATGAGGTCCCACCCAGCAATAAATAGGTACACGTTCATTTAAAGAGCATACTAATATATTTTTAGTAATGTACTACCCTTTTACAAGTTTTGCAGATTGATTGAGGTCCAGGTTCTGAGACCGATCACTCAAAAACTGCTTTGAAGAGTTCAGCTGTGTGTGTACACGGAGCTGAGTGCTTCTGTTTGGTGAGCAGCTGATCAGCGCCATATTATAAAATTGCACCCTGTGGATCTTATTGGAAAGCTTTTTATTATTGAATTAAAAAAAATGACGTGGCCCCCTCACCCATTTTTATGTACCCAACAAAGGTAAAGCAGACAGCCAAGAGCTGAAGAGGCCCTTCCTAGCCTAAAAATACAAGCATGCAGCCACCCCAGAAGTGGCGAATCACATTAGATGGACCAATTCTGGCACTTCGCCTTCGTTCTTCCCAATTATCCTGGTGTGTTGGCAATCAGGGTAATGGGGCTTCAAGATGATGTCAGCTGTGAATGGTCCAAAAAGAAGGATTCTTAGTACTCACTGTAAAAGATAACACAGGTAACCATGGGGGTTATGCTGCTGTCGCTGGGAGGCTGACTAAATATTAAATATTAAAAATACTAAATATGACTTAATATTAAGGGTCTGGTTAATTGCCAAAATAAGGTTGTCGACTATATCCGGTAGTTTAGAATTCTGGTCCGCGTCAGACTCAGAGTCTGACTGGGAATCTGGATCAGACCCCAAAGCCACCACGGAAGAGGGGGCGTGGGATATCTAGGGCATCTTGGAGGATGTAGAGGGGCCCGGAGAGCTGGATGAAGAACTGTACAGAACTCGCTTCTTGTATTTTGTCCTTCATCTGTCCTTATGAGGATGGTGTTCAGGTGCATGCGAATCACCATGAGAGCTGTTCAGAGCACTGGTGGCAGCGGACAGGTTTGGCAGGTGCTCTAGGACCTGGACCAGGGACTGAGACACCTTGGTCAGATCAGAAACCGATTGCGGCATAGCAAAAGCACACTCCGGGGAAGAGGCTGTGCTCTCATCCTGGACGGTAGGGGGCTCCTAGCGACAGCAGTACACACCCATGGTTATCTGTGTCCTCCAATGAAGCGATAAAGAAACACAGCTGACAAAGCTATGGTGATAGTAATGGAAAGGTGTATCAAAAATCCCAATTACTAACCTAGTAAAAAAAAAAAAAAAAAATACCTTGTTGAAATAAATTCCCCTTGACACCATCCCTCATTCACCAATTAATAATAATAAAAAAAAATTTTTTAAAACTGTCCCACGAATGTCTGCCGTAGTCTATCGAATCTGTCGTAGTCCAGAGAGCAGAGAGACCAGAAAAGTCTGAAGAGCCGGGTCACACCTCCCTTTGAAGAGCGGTGACAACAGTTAAAATTACTAATCTTCTGACGTTCCTGGACTACGTCGGATTCAGTAGACTATGGCGAACCTGAGTGGGAACTTTTCTTTCTAATAAATTGGAAATGAGGGACAGTGTCTTATGTTTATTTCTCTGTGTATGTTTTTCAGGTTTCCATTTGTGGCGGCAGTGAACGAAGTCTAGTGTCGGGGGGTGTTTATTTCAATAGACGCCAAGATACCCCTCCACTACTAAGGCCAAGGCTTGATGTCAGGTGTCTTTTTGGACACTACATAGCTGACATCAGGGCAATCAGAAAGAGCCAAGGCAAAGTACTGGAATTGGTGCATCTAATGTGATAAGCCACTTCAGGGGTGGCTCAGAGCTGATATTTTTAGGCAGGAAAATGCCCAATAACAATGGACCTTCCCAGCTTTATATCAGCTCGCAGCTGTCTGGTTTACCTTTGCTAGTTACAAAAAACGGAGGGACCACACATAACTTTTCATTTATTTCATCATAAAAACCTGTCCAATTGTAAATCAGTCTCTCTCTATTATCTATCTCTATAGCATCCACTGCTGTCTAAAAATGTATGCAAAAATCACAAGCAAGAATGCTACAAGAATGCAGCAAATATGCAATCATTTTTAAATGACTTCATTGAAGTCAATGGGGGAAAAACGCTGCAAAAAACGCTGAAATAATGCAAATAAGCAACGTTTGCATAAGACTTCAGGATTCTCATTCATTCTGCTGGCATCAAGATTCCCTTCAGGTTTTGTAACAAATTTGTGAGGCAAACACGCAGCGTGTGCACACACCCTTAGTGGTGGAGAATGGTACCCATGACCTCCAGATGCGCTATACACCTGTAGATATACAGTGACAGGTAAAGGGAGAAAATAAAGTTATCCATTCCATGCAGCAGCTCGCTTCCAGTGATGCAGGGAGGGTTACCGTCACCACTCACTACACAACATGAGCACTGTCAAAGCTATAACAAATTATATAGCAGGGAAATTACAGGTGGGGTGGTGGGAATGGGGAAGAACTAAGGCCAGGTACATGAAACCAGGACTGAGCTACCAGTAATCAGTAAGATGGTGACTATTGTAAAAGAAACCAAAAGAGCCCATTCACTGGTGAATGTGATCCATTTTGTGAATCTGGGACTTTCCGGAAAACTGGAAATCATGGTCTGGCAGAATTCATTTAAAAATACAAATGGTGATCAGCTATCCACTCTTTGTGGTGCCCACAGAAATAAGTTACAGGTGCTTCTCACAAGTATTGAATGCATTTACTGAACATACATTTCACTAGGTCAACATTTCGGATTTTAAAATCATTTTTCAAGCTAGTGTTAGAGTATTCTAATTTACTGAGATAATGACTTTGGGGTTTTCATTGGCTGAGCCATAATCATCAACATTAACAGAAATAAACACTCGAAATAAGATCACTCTGTTTGTAATCTACTATATAATTGTCTAAGGGTCACTTCCGTCTGTCTGTCACGGATATTCATTGGTCGCAGCCTCTGTCTGTCATGGAAATCCAAGTCGCTGATTGGTCGTGGCAAAACGCCCACGACCATTGCCACGACCAATCAGTGACGGGCACAGTCGCAGTCAGTGCCCGCTCCATAATCCCCTCCAGTCAGCGCGTTACGCCGCGGTGTAACGCACTCCGTTAACGCTACTATTAACCCTGTGTGACCAGCTTTTTACTATTGATGCTGCCTATGCAGCATCAATAGTAAAAAGATCTAATGTTAAAAATAATTAAAAAAAAGTTATACACTCACCGTCCGTCGGTCCCTCGGATCCAGAACAGGCCTTTCCTGCTCCTCGCGACGCTCCGGTGAAGGCTCCATGCATTGCGATCTCGCAAGATGATGATGATGTAGCGGTCTCGCGAGACTGCTACGTCATCATTTTGTGAGACCGCAATGCACTCTTGGGACCGGAGCGCGCAAGGAGCATCGGTAAACGCTTCGTCTGGATCCGGGGGCCAACGGAAGGTGAGTATATTATACTATTTTTTATTTAATTTTTTTTTTTTTTTTTTTTAAACAGGGATATGATGCCCACATTGCTATATACTACGTGGGCTGTGCTATATACTACGTGGGCTGTGCTATATACTACGTGGGCTGTGCTATATACTGCGTGCGTGGGCTGTTATATACTACATGAGCTGTGTTATATGCTACGTGGGCTGTTATACTACGTGGCTGTGTTATATGTTATGTGGGCTGTTATACACTCCGTGGGCTGTGCTATATACTCCATAGGCTGTGCTATATACTCCGTGGCCTGTGCTATATACTACGTGGCTGTGCTATATACTATGTGGGCTGTTATATACTACGTGGCTGTGCTATATACTACGTGGCTGTGCAATATACTACGTGGCTGTGCAATATACTACGTGGCTGTGCAATATACTACGTGGCTGTGCAATATACTACGTGGCTGTGCAATATACTACGTGGCTGTGCAATATACTACGTGGGCTGTTATATACTACATGGCTGTGCTATATACTACGTGGCCGGCCGCGAACAATCAGCGACAGGCGCAGTCAGGCCGCGAATTGGCGCGGGATTTGAACCACGCTTTGCTAATTGGTCACGGTTGGCCGAATCCTGTGTATTCAATGTATTATTCTAAAATCTTCATAAATAAACTACATACATATTCTAGAAAACCCGATGCGTTCAAATCGGGCTACCATCTAGTGACTATATAATATAAGATTTTCAATTTTTGCATTGAAGAACTGAAATAAATTAACTTTTTGATGATATTCTAATTTTGTGAGAAGCACCTGTATATGATATAAAGAACTGAAGAGGAGTGCTGGGAGTTCTTCATTGCATATGGAAGTATTCAATAGACATTTTCAAGAGTAACCGCCATTTTAAGGTTTTGTTTTTGTCCTCATAAATCAACAGTACATGTGAAAATAAACATTGTAAAATCTTATTAGAGAAATTCTCATCTTTCTCCTGGCCTGCTGATCATTCATTCTCAAAATTCACAATTTACAGCTAAAATTTGTCTTAACTGAATACAGATTTACCCATTATGGAGATAGGAGATGACAGATGGTGCTCAAAGATCTATAGACAATGGCAACTTACAGTAGAAAGTCTGTGATTGCCTCCTCCTCATTGCTCCACACAATACAACGAAAAACTGCTATCTGTTCTCAGAAATGGGAAAATCTGTCTTTACTTAATACAGGTTTAACCATTAACGGACAATGAAAGAAGCACATTTCTCTGATTAGATATTTTACAAAGTTTCTTATTTTCATGTGCATTATTGATTTATGAAATGAAAATGTTAAAAACGATGGTTACTCTAAAAAATGGTTATCTACTACTAGGAAAACAACTCCTCAAGCACTATATTTCCCCCTTGTAAAATAATAACTGACTATACTCCCCTCTGCTGCGAGCGTCGTTCCAGAGATATCGGCACCTGGTCTACTACGGTTTGCTTACGTCGGACAAAACTGTCATATGGAGGAAGCCAGAGCAGCAGTAGCCCTCACTTTACGGTGTCTGTCTTGTCCAAAGGAAAATCAGAGGAGCATCAAAATACAGTATACATCAATGTGTCAATCCTTTTTTCCAGCATATCAGCACATGAAGGCACAGTATGGGCTATAAAAAAAAATAATAATCTGCAACTATACGAAGAGAAAAAAGAAAAATCGTATGAGACTTACATGATCACCTGTGCCAGCTAGATGGATACATACAGGCCGATACTTGCTCTTCCATTCTTTAGGCACAATAAATTGAAATCTTATAAAAAATACAAAATACAAATAATGATGTATAATAATTATATGCTACTGCACAAAAACAATAAGTATGTCTGTTCACAGAGAGCAAAAATACATTGAAATTATACTATTTCACAGACATTAAAAAGCCATTGGAGTTACATATTCACAAAGCACAGTTATCACTGGAGGCAATGGTACGGTAAAAAACATAGCCATCACTAGTTCCCACATCACGGAGAGATGAACGTCACTATGTCGTGAGAATCCTACAGACTAGGTCTCACGTGACATCACAACGTGCCCAGGAGATTTTAGGAGAATATCGGCCACAGAAGTAAAATCCAGCTGCACCAATTGATCGAACCAGAGGTTGGAACGTGGTACCGTTTATTTTTTTTCCTCATCTCCATCTGTAATAAATCATATCAGAGAAATACGTTCCTTTCTCCACCTATCAGACATTTTTTGTAGAGAAGAATGATTTGGCAAAAGTTGAATTTGCCAAATTGCAGATTGTACGGGGAAATTTGATTGGCAGCAAAGCTATTCTCCTTGAAAAGAATGACTAAGCTGTAGACCATAAAAAAAAAAAAAAAAAAAAAAAAAGAGTAATATGTAAAAAAAATTCCTTACCACTCATCTCTACGGCCCCTCTGCTCTTCACTGTCCCCCGTCGGGGTCCTCATCACATCTTATCGCCGCCACGAGTGTCGTAATCCTGTGCCCCATCATGCTAGGCCAGGACTTACGGCTCTGATGAGGTCCAGGACGGCTCTACATATGGGTCTTTTTGCGAGCATGCACCGAACCGTCCCAGGCTACATCAGAGCAGGAAGTCAAGGGCCAGTGAGAAGCCAGGGGTTTTCAGTGCTCAAAGCAGGATAGCAAGCTGCAATCGGGACTGGATGGGGGCCAGCAAGGAGCGGAGGGACTAAAGTGGTGAGTGATAAGTGGAGTAAAAGTATTCCTTGTTTTTAACCTTTTGATGGCCTTGAATGATTCAGTGGGCAGAGGAGAATTACAAAAAAATTGGCTTCTTGTGAAATAGGAGTAAAATGTAATTCTACTATAATAAATTATCTTGTCTCTTGTACTGATCATTCACTCAAAAATTGCTTAAAAGGGTACCGGTCACTTGATTCATGATGCCCAAATGACGGGCAGCATGAATGAGAGTCTGGAGTCACGCTCCAGTTGATTGACAGGTCTCTCCCTACGTATACACCGGTCAACCAGTGCAGGATGTGGAGAAACTGGTCAAGGGCGGGGGACAGGATGGGCAACTATTCTCTCCCTGTAGTCCCTAATAGGCTCTTAAACACTAGGATTTCTCTAAAACCCGGGAGCATTTCAGAGTAAAACATATGTAGCTGAAATCATGCAGACAGGCTCGGATTCATGTTGCCCATAGTTTGGGCAGCATGAATTGACTGACAGGTTTCTTGACAGATTGAAAGAGAAGCTATATGCAGTCTCAATAAAAAAAAATCTAAAGAATGAGGAGGCTGAAGAAGCCCGAGGGAGAAAAGGAAGAGCAGACAGAGAAAATGGTGAGTGATCGTTCTAATGCAGAGGGGGGAAAAAAAATGTAGTTACTTACCGATAACGGTATTTCTCTGAGCCCATGACGGCACCACGGAGAGAAGGGATCTGCCCATCAAGGACAGGAAACCTATAGATAAAAAGGCGGTACCTCTCTCCAGCATCAGTTGTTTACAGAGCATGAAGGGAACGTTAGGTTAATAACAGGAAGATAATTAAAAAAAAATTCAAAAATTTCAACATCACTGAAGAGTTTGACCGAGATACCACGTGACTTTCTTAAGTAAAAAGTGTAATTTTAAACTAAGTGTGCACACCCACACGTGAAGGGAGGGAATGTACGGGTGCCGTCATGGGCTCAGAGAAATACCGTTAACGGTAAGTAACTACATTTTTCTCTGTCTCCCATGATGGCACCATGGAGAGAATTGCAGAGACTGTACATCTGGGGGGAAGGGGGGGGGGACTACCGCTTCCAGAACCCTTTTCCCAAAGGTAAGGTCCGAAGTAGAGGTTAGGTCTAGCCGATAGTGGTTAAAGAATGTAGAGGGGGAAGTCCAAGTAGCAGCTCTACATATCTGATCAATCGAACCACCGCCTTTCCGCCCAAGAGGCTGCTACTGCTCGTTGAGTGAGCTCTAATTTTCTCCAGAGCGGACACCCCACACGAGGTATATGACAGGTTGATGGTGTCTCTGATCCATCTTGCTAATGTGCTTTTAGAAGCTTTTTTCCCCTTCCGAGAACCCTGAAAACACAAAAAGAGATCTATACTTCCTACACTCCCTAGTGACCTCTAGGTAATGAATCAGGCATCTTTTGACGTCTAATGTGTGCAATATTTTTTTCTTCCTTATTTTTGGGATTAGGACAAAAGGAGGGAAGGGAAGTCTCCTGTGATCTATGGATCCGAGAAGCTACTTTTGGAAGGTAGGCTGGGTCCATTTTGAGAACAACCCTATCATTCAAGATCTGTGTGAAAGGGGGATTAGCCGATAATGCCTGGATGTCACTGACTCTGCGTGCTGAAGTGAGAGCTACCAGCAGAGATGTTTTGAGGGACAGAATTCTCAAGGGAGCTTCTGCCAAGGGTTCGAAGGAAGGCTTAGTTAGGGCCGTAAGGACTAAATTTAAATCCCATTGTGGAGTACTCCGCAAGTGAAGGTGTCTAGACCTTTCTACCGCTTTAATGAATCTGGAAACCCATCGATTCCCTGCTAAATCGTAATTGAACAGAGCCCCTAAAGCAGCGACCTGATCCTTTAGGGAACTTATAGCCAGACCTTGTTCCAACCCCTTCTGCAGAAACTCTGATATGGCTCTAAGTGGAACCCCCTCATTTACTTTAGAGCCTGATGCTGAGAGGAATTTTTTCCAGACTTTTCTGTACTGTTTGGTGGTTACTGGTTTCCTGCTTTGTAGTAAAGTTGATACTAGGCCTGGCAAAAACCCTTTATCCCTTAGTAGCACCCTCTCAAATTCCAGGCTGTCATATGTAAACTTGCTACCTGTGGGTGTGTTACTGGTCCCTGGGAGAGGAGGTTTGGAAGATCCGGGAGTACCCAAGGGTCGGAGATGGACATCCTCCTCACCCATGAAAACCAAATCCTCTTTGGCCAGAAGGGGGCTATTAAGACTACACGAGCTCGGTCTTCCCGTATTTTTCTCAGAACTGCCAGGATTAGTGTGATTGGGGGAAAAGCATATGCTAGTTGATAGTTCCATGGAATCAGTAATGCATCCAATGCGACAGGGTTCCCTAAGGGAGTTATGGAGCAGAAGGTATCAACCTTCCGGTTCAGATTGTTTGTGATCAGATCTATGTCTGGTATACCCCATCTTTCTGTGATCTGATTGAACACTGCTTGGCTTAATTCCCACTCTCCCTGGCTCAGACGAGACCGACTCAGGAAGTCTGCCCTTTAATTGTCCACCCCTTTTATGTGAAGAGTCGTCAATGACCCCAGGTTGTCCTTGGCTAGTTGAAAGATTGATTTTGTTACTTCCATGAGAGACTGGAATCGGGTACCCCCTTAGTGATTCAAGTATGCTACCACTACCCGGTTGTCTGAGAATACCCTGACATGATGTGAGTGAAGGGTGTTCAGGAATACTAAGAGTGCACATTTCACCGCCAGTTATTTCATATTGGAAGATGCTGTTCTCAGATCGTCGGACCAGACCCCCTGTGCTATGAGGTCGCTCAGGTGAGCCCCCCAACCCCTGGGGCTTGCGTCCGTAGTCACAACTTTTGAGACTGGAACCACCCACGGGACACCCGGGGTCAAATTGTTTGTCCTTATCCACAATTCCAGTGAGAGTGTTGTGTTTGACGATATACTGAACTGACCTTCTAAATTTCCTCTTAGTGAAATTTCCGCTGACAAAAACTCCCATTGCAGTTCTCTCGTGTGTATCTGAGCCCACTGAACTGCAGGGATGCATGCTGTTATGGACACCAGGAGGGATATTGCCTCTCGTAAAGATATGGAGGGGAGATCTCTCACTCGAGATACCAGCCCCACCATCCTCTGGATCTTCCCTAAGGGTAGACGACACTCCTGATTGATCGAATCTAGTATGATGCCCAGATATTCCTGTACCTGGCTTGGTACTAATTTGGACTTTCCTAGATTCAAAAGCCAGCCTAAGTTGTTTAAGGAACACATGACCTTCTCCAACTGAGCTTTGCAATGTTGGGGGGAGTTGCCGATTATCAGGAAGTCATCTAGATATGGAACGATTAGGGTGTCCGGTTCTCTTAGGTGAGCCATTACCTCTGCCACTAGTTTGGTGAACACTCGAGGCGCTATGGCCAGTCCAAAAGGAAGAGCTGCAAATTGGTAATGCTTTATTACCCCCCTGATTTGGACTGCTACCCTGAGGAATTTTTGATAGTCTCTGTGGATGGCGACGTGATAATATGCATCCTATAGATCTAGCATAGCCATAAAACAGAGTGGGAACAACATTTTTACTGACGTTTTTATTGTCTCCATTTTTGAATGGCTGCACTCAAGTATTTGTTCAGACTCTTTAAATTTAAAATTGTCCTGAAGGAACCATCCGGTTTCCTTCTGAGGAAAAGGGGGGGGGGGGAGGAGGAAGGGTAAAACCCTTCTCCTCTTTCTTGGAGAGGAACCTCTAGAACAACTCCCTGCCCAGCAGTCCCATAACCTCTTGTTCTAAAGCCAGTTGTTCCTCCATTGAGGATCTCCGTGATGTTACTAGAGAGGATGGTTGAGGGAGGGTGTGGAATTTGAGCTTTAGGCCTAATTTTATTAGGTCCAGTATCCAGGAACTGTTGGTTATCTTCTCCCAGGCTGAGAGAAAGAGGGACAACCTTCCCCCCCCCCCCCACCTGGGGAAACACTTCATTGGGAGGGGTTTTTTTATTATCAGTGGGGCCTTTGCCGAACATGAACCCCTTATTCTTATTTCTTTTGTCTTCCCATCTATCTTGTGTTCTTGGTGGCTTTTTTCGGATAAACCTCTTACTCCAAAAAGGCCCGCTTGTAGGGTGGGTTAGAGAGGATAGGGAAGGACTTTTTCTTATCCCCTGCTTTGTCTAGGATGTCGTCCACAGCGGAACCAAACAGGAACTCTCCTTCACATGGGATGGCACATAGCTTTGATTTAGGCTACTTTCACACTAGCGTTTTTTTGCATACGTCGCAATGCGTCGTTTTGGCGAAAAAACGCATCCTGCAAAGTCGTCTGCAGGATGCGTTTTTTCCCCATAGACTAACATTAGCGACGCATTGCGACGTATTGACACACGTCGCAACCGTCGTGCTGTGGCGGACCGCCGGCAGCAAAAAATGTTACATGTAACTTTTTTTGTGCCGACGGTCCGCCATTTCCGACCGCGCATGCGCGGCCGGGACTCCGCCCCCACCTCCCTGCACCTCACAATGGGGCAGCGGATGCGTGGAAAAACAGCATCCGCTGCCCCCGTTGTGCGGCGCTTGCACAGTATGCGTCGGTACGTTGGGCCGACGCAGCGCGACGGCCCCGTACCGACGCTAGTGTGAAAGTAGCCTTAGTCTGGAGATCTCCCGGCCAACATTTAAGCCAAAGTGCTCGTCTGGCTGCAGTAGAAAAAAGACGCGTCTGTCAGGAAGGCAGCAACCCCCCTCATTACTGGTAAGTTATTTAACATAATGTCTCTAGATGTTTTTCCCTTAAGTTGAGATTCCAGTTGATCGAACCAGACCATTAGGGAGCGGGATGTACAAGTGGCGGCTACTGCTGGTTTTAGCCCCTCCCCCGGCTGCTTCCCATGAACCCTTCAGGAACACATCTGCCCTCTTGTCCATGATGTCTTTTAAGACTCCCATATCCTCGAATGGGAGGGCAAACTTTTTGGACGCCTTGGCAATTGCCACATCTAATTTGGGTGCCTTTTCCCAAAAGGAGCATGTTGGGTATTTCCTTTTTGGGGTAAGTAGAGCTTTCCTTACGGGTTTTTTCCATTCCTTTTTAATCAAGGCCTGGATTTTTTCATGAAGCGGGAAGTCTCTTCAGAGGAAGAGGAAGAGGAAGATGAATTAGAGGTATACAAATCCCCTTCTTCACTATCTGAAATACTAGATTTGGGTTCAGGGGAGTGCCTGGTCTTCCTTCGCTTTTTACCCTCCTGAAGGGACCTAAAAGGTGTCCTCCACCTGGGTTTTAATTAATGATCTAAGTTCTGTTGTGAACCCGGAAAGCCCTTCACAGACTGTTTGTTCTATACAGGAGCTGCAAAGTCTTTTTTCCCACATGGCGGGCAAATCTTCCCTACAGAACGCAGATCCTGTGTTTAGAATTCCCTGAACTCTTCCTCCCCTAAAAAAAAAACATAACAGAAAATAGGGGCCCTGTTAACAGGCGAACTTTCGCGAAGTTCACTCACGACCTGGCGGAACAAAGAGTAGCGGTTGGAAATGAACTGTATCCACTGAAGGATTCTCCCTCACGCTGGACGCCGAACTGGAACCTTTGCTGTTCTGGGATCCTAAGCGCCGCTTTCCGGCGATGTCATGTTGCTGGTGGTGGGAAGCCTGTTTCCCTTTCACCTGTGGCCACCGTTTCTGCTGCTGTGGTGGTGATCTGGGTCTGTGGAGATTTCAACTCCGGTTGTTCCAGATCGCTCATGGTCTGTGGGGAACACTGATCAAGCTCCATCGGAAGCACCAAGCCAGTGCACCGTCCCCCTGAAATAGTGCTTAGACTGGATTACCCAGTCATGCCCTACGCCAATCGCACCATCATGCCTTGCGCATGCGCACTGACTGACCCAGTCACGACCTGCGCCAGTCGCGTCATCGTGTCCCGCGCATGTGCACTAACCGGCTCCCAGAGATGCTTTGCAACGGCGCCGCCTCCATCCTTCGTTCCAGGTGAGGAAGCTGCGTGTTACTGCCTCCCCCCCCCCCCCCCCGTGTTCCGTAGGGACCCCCGCGGTGGCAAGCTGTGCCATGTGGCCCGTCGGCCATGAAGAAGATTTCCAGGAGAGGCGGCCTCGCGATCCTCTTCTTTGCTGCCTCTCCCTGCACACCCTAGAGGCTCACTGACCTCAGCGGTGGCGCCTCGGGTTACCACACCAGCCGAGGAAGGGGACCCCCGCTGCCTGGATCGGTGTGACTAGCCCCGGAATCCAACAATGATCTAGGTATGTCTTGCGACGACTGCAGGTTCCCTATCAAGGACAGGAAACCAAACTGATGAGGGAGAGAGGTACCGCCTTTTTATCTGTAGGTTTCCTGTCCTTGAAGGGCGGATCCCCTCTCTCCGTGGTGCCGTCATGGGGGACAGAGAAAAATTGTTAAAAATGCAGGATACAAGTCACATCATGGCTAGAAAGAGTTATTCTTTGGGTACACACGCACAGGACAACCTATTACGAAAAGTCATCTGAAAGTGCAGTTACACTTTAAAGGGAATCGGAACCGAATTTTGAAAAATTCACTCAACTCTATTGATCGGTGTGGGTCCAACTTTTGAAGCCCGTACTGATACACAGAACAGGACATTTTTATCCCAATTAGGCCTCATTTACAAGTCAGTATTTGGTCAGTATCAGTGTTTGAATGCCAAAACCAGGAGTGGAACTTACAGAGAAATACTACTGAAATTGTGTGTTTCGCAGACTCCAGGTTTTGCTATTCAAATACTGTTCATAAATACTGATATGTGAATGAGGCATCAGAATGTTTCGGTAGCACGTGTGCCCAGCAGTCATTCTATTCATTCTCTATGGGGCTGCCAGAAAAAGCCGAGTGCAGTGTTTGGCCAGGCCATAGAGTGTGAATGGAGCAGCTGATGAGCATGCAAATTGTCACTCTATTCTAATGGTGATAAAAGTGTCTCTATCACGTTCAAAAGTTGACGTTCAGCAAATCACTGTAGGTCCCGATGATCAGACCCCCACTTATCTATAAGTTATCACCCATCTTGTGTTTGTTTTCACTTGACAAACCCTTGAAAAGCAATCTGTCACCAGACTTTTCCTACCCCACTTCCGAGTAGCATGATGTATGGGAAAGGCTGAGCTCTGCATAACCCCGCCCACACCGCTGATTGGGAGCTTTCTGTGTACACTGCGCATAGCCAGAAAGCAGCCAATTAGTGGTGGTGGTGGGGGTTATACAAAGCACATGAATATGGAGGACTACATGGCATTAGCTATACTAGTCGTCTAGTGATAATCTGCTGATAAAATAATGACTTTATCAAAACAACAGCATACAGCCCAGTAGGAGACAAGTCACTAGAATCAGGGTTTATGTCTCTAAATCATGCTGCTCAGATTAAGAGGCGAAAACCTAATAACAGATTCAGTTTAATACTCACTCCGACATTACATACACAAGAAATGAAACGCTTTGACCCAGCTACTCAGTTTTGTTAGGCTGGGGTCACACATGGCGTAAGACAATACGCAACGTATTATACGTCCGTATTACGCGTTGAATACGCCAAAATGTCTCCGTAAGCGACTTCCGTAGTTCCGGCGTTGCTGAGGTGTGGTCGCGTATTTTGTGCATGTGCTTGTGCGTGTGTGATGCGTGTGTGATCCGTATGGCGTATTTATCACGCACCATCACAAAATGGACATTTAACGGTTTTCAGGCCTGCAAATCATTTAAACCATCATTAACCACACTATTTAAGCCCTCTACAACAGGTGGAGCCCTCCCATCTGCCCTATATGTTCTCTAGCATATTTTGGCTGTGTTGCTTGGAGATTACAACCATGTCTGGCCCTGTGTATGTAAGCACAACTCAGCGGGTGTTGCTTCACTGGGTGTTGTCTCGTCGCTTTGGACAGCCATATTCGGTCAATGTGGATCCGCGAAGGAGGAGACGAAGATTGTGGGTCCATCCTCTATTGATCCAACGCCAGAGTAAAGGCCATTTCCAGAGACTATATTCAGCTTTGAGGGCACATCCAGAGAAGTTTTACCAGTATACTCGCATGTCCATCCGGACTTTTGACATGTTGTTGGAGCTCTTACGTCCTGGGCTCACCTTTAAGGACACCTGGATGAGAAAAGCCATCTCTGCTGAGGAGCGTCTGCTCCTAACCTTACGGTATGTATTCCACATTTGAAAATACTGTATTTTTGGGGTTTTTCTTAACAAATGTGAGGTGTACTACTAGGTTTCATTAACTTCACTTGGACATGAAGCCACAAGCACATATCCAAGAATGTTGGCAAGATTATAGTCTATTTATTTTTTCAACTGCCAATTTGTATACTGTAAATAATGTCATATTCTATGAAATATACACTTGGGCTTCTTCCTTGGATCTTAGTGCTCATGTTTTTTTCTTTTCCCTTTTTGTTGTATTGCAGCTTCCTGGCCACAGGATTGTCCTATGCGGGTCTCCACCTGGAGTTTTTGATTGGGCGGTCGACCATTTCAGGCATTGTTAGGACAACCTGTTCCCAAATCTGGCTGAAACTACATGAAGCTGTGTTGCCTGAGCCAAAACAGGACGATTGGCTTAAAATCGCCACAGGTTTCCAAAATAATTGTGACTTCCCTAATTGCATTGGAGCTGTGGATGGGAAACATATCAGGGTGCGTAAGCCGCCGAACTCTGGTTCCCAATTCTACAATTACAAGCAGTTTTTCTCTGTAGTTCTGTTAGCAGTTGCTGACAGTAACTACAGGTTTGTCATTGTAGACATTGGGGCCTATGGGCGAACTGGAGACTCTAGGGTCTTCAATTCATCCATAATGGGTCGGCGGCTACGTGACAACCAGTTGAATCTCCCACCACCACAACAACTCCCAGGCTCCAATGCTGAAGCAGTGCCTTTTGTTTTTGTTGGAGATGAGGCCTTCCAACTGTCGCGGAACGTCATGAGGCCTTACCCCAGGCGCAACCTTGACCACCGGCGGAGGGTGTTTAATTTGAGACTTGCCAGGGCACGGAGACTGGTTGAGTGCGCCTTTGGGATTCTTGTGGCCAAATGGCGGGTTCTTCACTCTGCCATACAGCTGAGTGAGGCGACAATCAACGAAGTGATAAAAGCCTGTGTCATTCTACATAATTTCACAAGAATACATGATTGTTCATCACCAAGCGTGGAAGATAACCTCATGATCAATGTTCGTAGGCCTACCCCATATGTCCCTCCTCCGCGTCGGCCACTTTCTGGTCTGAAAGTTCGTGATATCTTTACCAATTTTTTTTTGTCTCCTCAAGGTGCTATTCCCTGGCAAGACTATGCCTTTTTGCATGTGTAATTAATTAGCTATATAAAGTATGTGTGAAACAATTTTCCAACTCTGTGTCTAGTTTTTTCTTATTTCACATATGGTTATCAGCATATCATGTGTGTGTGATGGAAGAATGAATACAGCGCAGGCAGACGGTGATTGCTAGTACAAAAACATTTTACTTACTGGGTAACTTTTTCAACTGTGTAGGTTATTCTTTTGTCATAACCTTTTTTGGGTCTCATATTTTTTTTTTTTTTGCCCAAAATTGCCACTCCGAACACAAGCAACCATGCTCTGTAGTGAGAATACAAGCATACAAATTGTATACAAATCATAGAAAAAAAAAAAAAAAAAAAAAAAATTAAAAGAAACATAAAAAACAAAACAAACCTAAAAACAAAAAATTACAAGTCCTGGTAGGTAGGGGCAGGAGAAGCAGCTTGCTCTGGGTCTGCATCAGGTGGCATTTGTAGGCCCAATTGTCCAGAACCCTGTGCAGATGATGTTGTGGCCTGAGGGACATTTGGCCAGCTAGGATGCTGGGAACTTGGAAGAGTAGGGCGTGGATTTTGGACATACCCCTGCTGCTGATAACCATATGGCCGGGAATCATAACCCAACCCAAAATGACCATATTGTCCATACCCAGGTTGGGACCAGCCTCCAGCACTGGGTGTGGACAAGTGGCCATATTGTGATGGTTGAACATATCCTGCCATATGTTGCTGAGGTGGCCATTGTGTGGTTGATGGGGGTTGGGGCTGAGGTGTTGGCTGACGTGGAGGGGGTGGTTCGGATCCTTGTTGAGCTGCCAGGCCTTGTAATCTCAGAGGCCGCAGAACATTTTCAGGTGACATCTGCCACTGTTCAATCATCAGCATGAGATTGTATGGGTTATTTGGGGGGGTGCATGCGTCAACAAGGATCTGAAAACACCCTCTCACACGTAGCCTTAACTCCCTCTCTATGGACCTTAAGTAATTGGCCATGCTCCTGGTAAATCCCTCCTCCCCATCATCGTCTCGAACACGTGCCAAGTAGCTCAGGACCCCAGCATCGACATTTTGGCGGCTTTGTCTCAATTCTCTTCTGCGGCGTGCAAGCTGTGGTCTGACTGCAGCCTGTGGGGATGGAGCCAGGGCAACAGTTGGGCTGCTGCTATTTACAGGGTCATCCTGGCTAGGTGGTGGTGCTGCTGATGAGGCTGCCGCTGAAGAGGCAAACTGTGGGTCCTCTGGGTGTGGGACTGAGACAGATCCAGCTTCATGAAGAGATGAGGAGGATCCAGGAGGGATGGAGCCAGAGGGAGCAGCAGATGGACCAGCCACCTCTTCACCTTCCCCAACTGGGTCAATGACCAGTTCGGAGTCAGACCCTGTCTCCCTGTCAGTGAGGTTAGACTGAGTTCTGGAACCAAAAAAAAAAGTAAGAACACAAATAATACCAAAACCCACACCAAAAATTATTGAGATTGGTACTTACGGCCTGAGGTCCATGCTGGGATTGAGAAAGTTGAGCCGGTCAAAGTATATGTACTTTTTTTTTTTGGGAGGTGCCCCGGCTCCACTTCTCTCCCGCTGCTGCCTCTCCCTCCTGTACTGGTCGCGGATACTCCGCCACCTTGTTGTAACATCACCCACTGAAACAACAAAAAAAACACACATTCTTTAGACCATTAATCAGTGAGCTCCAAAAAGGTGTAAATGACTACACAGATTTATAAGTGTAGCATCCAAATAGGCCTTTGGGGAGAAGAATTCATCTTAAATCGAAACAAAAACCCCAATTAGCAAGCAAAGCCACAAGGACAGAGTCCACTAACCTCTATCACAGAAAGGACAAATAATGGGAAACACTGTTAGTAAGTAAAAGGGACACCTATTGTAAACATTAATGAAATCCGTATATCATGTACCACACCTTGGATCTACTGGTGGGCTTTCTAGTTCCTTCATGACTATTTAGTACATTGCGCAGAAATTCAAAGTAGAAAGGGCCTGATAATTCCAAAGAACATTACATTTCAAACATGGGTGTACTTACTTATCTGTCGCTGTGCCTGACGTGGCTGCTGGTCATAATGTGGGAAGAGGGCCACACACACGCTCCTCCATGCTGCCTCTTTTTGGGCTCTGTTGGCGTAGTTTGGATCTCTTTGGTCCCAAATTACAGGCCTTTCTTGGACCAAAATAATGAGCATGTCCACATTGATAATGTGAGACATGGTGAATCTCACTCCGTGGAGGCGTGCAGCAGACTTCCGGGTTCACTGTCTGGCTTTTTCAGCTAATTAGCATGTCTCACCTGCCTAATTGAGGCCTTTGGACGTTTCAGGACATCTGCCATTAAGTTCCGTATTTCTCGCAAGGCACACGCATGGTCCGTAAGCATTCCGTATTATACGCTCTCCCATAGACTTGCATTGGCGTATTTTTTGCGCGATACGCTGACAAACGCAGCAGGCTGCGATTTTCTGCGCCCGTACAAAGCCGTATATTACGGATCCGTAAGATACGGCTGATAGGACTAGACCCATTGAGAATCATTGTGCCGTATGCAATGCGAGTTTTACGGACGTAGTTTTTTCGCTCTTACGTACGTAAAACACGCATGTGTGACCCCAGCCTCAAGGGTACGGATTTTTAAAAACTAGACAATTACTTGTTAACCCTTGGGAAACATACGGCCAGCCACACAAAATTACAGGACATCTTTCCAAGCAAATTAGAAATGTTAGAATACATTGTGGAACTGAGTATGTTAAGGGAGGAAAATGCTTGTATCATACTAGATGTACATTTTGGCTAATCAAGGGGATGGTCTGCAGTGACAATGATCAGGTTTTACAGGTAGGTCATGTAATTTCTTAAGAAAAGGCAACTTACCGAGCCGTTACTGTTTCAGGTGGCATAACATCTGGCACATAGTGGACCAGTGGTGAGGTAAAATGGCCATCAAAAATCTTACAGTCAGTTTGTTCTTCAATCTAAATATCAGAAATATGAGATGTAACACCATACTAATGGAATGACCGGCCAAAGAATTCTAGCAGTAATTTGCCAACAGGATAGGCTGCCAGTTCAGGATAAGTCTTGTCATGACCCTAGGTTCTTTTGGAATGTGTCAGATGCCCTTACTTTAGGGTTTATTCTTCTCCACTATATAATACATGCAAATCTACCTAATCTTAATCCAAATTCACACTGAAGCAGATTTCCCATCACATACAATGTGATTCTACCCATCAATGACCGGACACAGTAACTGCCCAATACCGTCACATTAACAAGACTCAGTACACCAGTTACAGTTCATTGGGACTCATCAGGATTTCACACGTCACAGCTCAATTCATAATGGTAGCCATGACACGTGTCTGAACAGAGCCTAAAAGAGAAAAAAATTATTAATTTCTAAAAAGGGTTCTAGAAGGCAAACAGCATTACCGAGTCAATGTGCACTGGATAATCTTTTGGCACCAGGTTCTGGCATTTCTCTCTGTTTCCAATGATTTTTCTAAATTCGAATAGCCTTTTAACAGCAAAAAAAAAAAAAGTTGCAATGATATTACAGATAGACAGACGTCTTCAAAGCAAATAACTAGTGACAAAAATTGTCAATTCCACAAAATTCCCCAGCACTAATCTGCTTTTACTTTTAACAAACCTCAAAACAAATAATGTTATCAAATATGGTCCCACTTTTGCACATCTATTATCCATCAGGGCATGGTCACACATTGCGCTATTGTGTTTGTTTTTTTATTTGCTTTGTTTTTTAACACATAGAAAGAAAACACTTTTCGTGTGTAAAAAACACATAGCGTTTTCATGTCATGTTCAAATTGTTTTCTGCCATGTGGCTTTTTTTTTTTAAATAATGCAGCATGACAATTTTTTCGCCATTGAAATCAAAGAGACTTAGCCACACACAAAAAAACCCTCTCCCCCTGCCACCACCCCACAAAAAAGCCTAAAAAAAAAAAGAAAAAAAAAAAAAATCACCAAAACAAGCAGGTTTTCTACGTCAATATTCCAGGTAGAGTGTCTTTATCATGTAGAAAAAAAACAGATGTGTGAATATACCCTTAAAGGGAATCTGTCACCTCATTTTTCGCATATAAGCTGCGGCCATCACCATTAGGGTATGTGCACACGTCAGGATTTCTTGCAGAAATTTCCTGAAGAAAACCGGAAATTTTCTGCAAGAAATACGCATTTTTTTTTTTGCGTTTTTTTCCCGTTTTTTTTTTTCGCTTTTTTTTAGCATTTTGCAAGCGTAATTTTCTGCTAAAGTTTTCCAAGCGATCTGTAGCATCGCTTGGAAAACTGACTGACAGGTTGGTCACACTTGTCAAACATAGTGTTTGACAAGTGTGACCAACTTTTTACTATAGATGCTGCCTATGCAGCATCAATAGTAAAAAGATATAATGTAAAAATAATAAAAAAAATAAAAAAATGGTTATACTCACCTGCAGGAGTCCGTTCCTATAGATGCTGTGTGTGTTCAGGACCTTCGATGACGTCGCGGCTTGTGATTGGTCGCTGAGCGGTCACATGAGCGGTCACGCGACCAATCACAAGGCCGTGACGTCATCGCAGGTCCTGAACACAGACCATCTAAAGGAACGGAAGCGGCAGCATGCCTCCGGGGCCATCGAAGGCGAGTATATCACTATTTTTTATTTTAATTCTTTTTTTTTTACCAATTATATGGTGCCCAGTCCGTGGAGGAGAGTCTCCTACTTCCCGCATGGTGTGCACAGCCCCATGCGAGAAGTAAGCAGATCAATGCACTCCTAGGTGTGCGGAATCCCGCAATTCCGCATTTTTAATGAACATGTTGCTTTTTTTTCCGCGATGCGATTTTTTCGCGGAAAAAAATGCAACATTTGCACAAGAAATGCGGAATACACTGTAAATAATAGGAGGCATATGTAAGCGTTTTTTTCGTGTTTTTATCACGTTTTTATAGCGAAAAAAATGCGAAAAATACTGAACGTGTGCACATGGCCTCAGGGGCTTATCTACAGCATTCTGTAATGCTATAGATAAGCCCCCGATGTCACCTGAAAGATAAAAAAACAAATTAGATTATACTCACCTGGAGGAGCGGTCCGGTATGGTTCAGATCTGATGGACGCTGCGGTCCGGCGCCTCCCATCTTCATGTGATGACGTCCTCTTCCTTGCTTCTGTTGCGGCTCTTGCGCAGGCGTACTGATTTGCCCTGTTGAGGGCAGCGTAAAGTACTGCAGTGCGGAGCAAGAGCTGCGACAGAAGAGGGCGACATCGCATGAAGATGGGAGGCGCCGGACCCGAACCTGCGACGCCCATCGGACCTGGACCGCACCCTGGTGAGTATAATCTAACTTGTTTTCTTATCTTTCAGGTTACATCGGGGGCTTATCTACAGATTCCCTTTAAAGAGTAAAGGTACCGCCACATTAAGCGACGCTGCAGCGATATAGACAACGATGCTGATCGCTGCAGCGTCGCTGTTTCGTCGTTGTGTGGTCGCTGGAGAACTGTCACACAGACAGCTCTCCAGCGACCAACGATGCCGAAGTCCCCGGGTAACCAGGGTAAACATCGGGTTACTAAGCGCAGGGCCACGCTTAGTAACCCGATGTTTACCCTGGTTACCAGTGTAAATGTAAAAAAAACCAAACACTACATACTTACATTCCGGTGTCTGTCGGGTCCCCCGGCGTCCGCTTCCCTGCACTGTGTAAGCGCCGGCCCTAAAGCAGAGCGGTGACGTCACCCCTGCGCTCTGCTTTACGGCCGGCCGGCGCTGACACAGTGCAGGGAAGCAGATGCCGGGGGACCCGACAGACACCGGAATGTAAGTATGTAGTGTTTTTTTTTTTTTACATTTACACTGGTAACCAGGGTAAACATCGGGTTACTAAGCGCGGCCCTGCGCTTAGTAACCCGATGTTTACCCTGGTTACCAGTGAAGACATCGCTGAATCCGCGTCACACACACCGATTCAGCGATGTCAGCGGGTGATCCAGCGACGAAATAAGGTGCTGGCCTTCTAGCTCCGACCAACGATGTCACAGCAGGATCCTGATCGCTGCTGCGTGTCAAACACAACGATATCGCTATCCAGGACGCTGCAACGTCACGGATCGCTATCGTTGTTAAGTTGTTCAGTGTGAAGGTACCTTTACTGTTGTTCTAATCAGCAGCAGCCGCCATCTCCTACCTCAGTAATAAGACGGTCTTTCCTCACTGAACACAGATTTTACCTTAGAACCTAGAATTTTGATAATGACGGATCAGTTCTGGCAGAGACAGAAGCAGATTTCTCTGATAAGATATTACAAAGTTGCTTATTTTCATGTGTACGGTTGATTTATGAAATACAGATTAAAACGACGGTTAAGTTCTTGCTGTTTTTTTACCATTTAAAACAATTAAATTGATTAAAAAATAGAAATGGATTGGTTTAATGGATGCAGTCATAGCCTCAAGGGTTGTTTTTTCACCAGCGATCATGAGAATAGAAGCTATAAAACCTCACTCAATGGAGCCAATGTATACAGTGGCATGTAAAAATTTGAGCACCCCTCGTCAAAATTACTGATATTGTGAACAGTTAAGCAACTTGAAGATGAAATGATCTCTAAAAGGGCTAAAGGTAAAAATGTCACTTTTCCTTCGTATTTTAAGCAAAAAAAACAACCAAATATATTATTCATCTTTTACATTTTAAGAATTACAAAAAGGAAAATGAGTTTATGCAAAACTTTGGGCACCCTGTATGGTTAGTACCTAGTAGTACCTCCTTTTCAAAGTAACACAGCTTGTAAATGCTTTTTGTAGCCAGCCAAGTGTCTTTCTATGCTTGTTTGAGGGATTTTCATCCATTCTTCTATGGAAAATTCTTCCAGTTCTGTTGGATTCCTGGGTCGTCTTGCATACACTGCTATTTTGAGGTCTAGCCACAGATTTTCAATGATGTTCAGATCAGGGGACTGTAAGGGCCATTGTAAAATCTTTAGCTTGCACCTTTTGAGATCTTCCATTGTGGATTTTGATGTATATTTGGGATCATTATTCATTTGTAGACGCCATCCTGTTTTCAACTTCAGCTTTTTTACAGGTGGTGTTATGTTTGCATCAAGAAGTTGTTGAAATTTCGTTGAATCCATTATTCGTTCTACCTGTGAAATGTTTCACGTGCCATTGGCTGCAACAGGCTTGTTTAGATGTTCTTTGCATACTTCTGACAATGAATTATATGGCGAGTACGCAGGAGAGGTTTTCTTTTGAGGACTCTCCCTAGAAGGCCATATTTGTGCAGGTGTGTCTGAACAGTAGAACAATGTACTACAACTCCAGAGTCTGCTAAATCGTTCTGAAGGTCTTTTGCGGTCAAACTGAGGAAAGGGCAACTTGAAAAAGCTTTGCTATCTTCTTACAGGAATCTCCTACTTTGCGGGTCTCCACCAGTTTTATTTTCAGAGTGCTAGGCAGCTGCTTAGAAGACCTCATGGATTCTGTTTTTTGACACGAGGTTAGAGGCGGCTGGGTTTTTATAAAGCTGGGAAATTTGCATCACCTATCTTTCCTAATGATGATAGTGAACAAGCCATAACCCTAACAGGGTAAGTAAAGTCTGAAACCTTGGTCAAAGTTAGCAGAGCACACAAATCTCCAGGGGTGCCCAAACGTTTGCAACGACCCATTTTCCTTTTTGTAATTTTAGATAGATATTTTTTTGCCTAAAAGACAAAGGAAACATGAATTCTTTAACTTTAGGCCGTTTAAAAATCATTTCATCTTCAACTTGTTTAACGGTTGACAATAACAGTAATTTTGATCAGGGGTGCCCAAAGTTTTACATGCCACTGTACAAGCTCAACCTCCGGTCACTATCGATGAGACTGGCAGACACAGCCAAGCATTGTACTATGGTTTTACCGATGGCCCAATAGACAATTTAATGAAGTGAGCATGTGCACCTTTGCCCCATTCAAAATGGGACTGTGCAGAGTCCATTCTCAATCTGTGGGGGCCCAGCAATTAGCAAGTGAGCCACTATCCTAAACAAATGGTTTAAAACAAAGGTTCAAGCTCAAAGCATTTCTTATGTTGCTAGCTGAAAAGCTGCAGAAGATAAAATATAACATTCAAAGTCTAGTAAGTGATCACTGATAATACTATTCAGTTCCTTACTGCCATCGTGTAAACTTTAGAGCTAAAATGTATAAATCACATGTAGGGAGAAATCAAACTTTACTGTATATTCCCATAGACGTACTGTTTCAAGTCTTCTGGTTTGCCCCATCCTCGGATGAAAAATTTAGTAAGGAGTAACCGCCTGTAGAGAACATCCAGTTTACTCAATCCCATTTGTATAATTCACATCTGAAAATTAATCAGAAAAGACATTTATAGTCACTGACTAGCCATAAACAGACATCTGAATGATCCCTAGCAGCAAGGCCACACAGCGTAGTTTTGCAGAAAGAAAACATGGTTTTGACATTGCAATTGTGAAATCATAACCAAAATGTAATAAACCATCTGTAATAACATCACTGATTATCCTGAAAGCTGCTGCATTAGTTAGCAATGCACCTGACTGGCTCTCCTATACCGATATTGACTGGTCTGTATGCCAAGATGAAAACCTTCAGCAAAGATGCCACCAGAATGATATGGGGAAAAGTATTAAAAAACAAAACCAAACCACCACATTAGTTCTCACTCCACTTGATACTCCGCTATTCACAAATCTTTGGGCAGTGTGCTTAAGACTCACGCGGACCTCACACTGCCCAATGTTAGTACATAGTGCCTAGTCCTGTCCGTTTTGTGGACGAGGCAATGCTAGTTTCAGATGCAATCATAGAGATCATGGAGCTGCACGTGGACATGACAGGCCCTAGTATTAACCGTTCATGGGAACTCTGCCTAAGAGAAGAAAACAAATCATTAGTTCCTAGTAATATACTAATACCTAAACAGCCATTTAGGAGTCCTCCTCCACATTTAAGCTTTCTTTTTTCTTTCTAAATAAATGTGCTTAAAAAAGTATCAGAAGAAACATTTTTTCTAAAAGATGATTCAGAGGTAAAAAACAAAAATGGAACAAAGTACAGATTTTTATTCTTCTATAAGCATTAGTCTTGATTACAGGAATAGTGTAATTGGATGTCTGCGTATGTACAGCACATAAATCAGCCCATTTAAAGGGGGTTGTCCACTACTATGACAACCCCTTCTTAAACTAAAGGTTATGCCCCGATAAAATAATAAAGTCCACAGTCACCCTCTTGTGCCGCCACTCGCTCTCCCCGGGGGTGTGATGAGGTATTGTGACACGTGACGCCGGCACCCAATCAGCACTGACGTCACTGTCTCCACCTTTGGACAAAGCAAACATGACGAGGAAGTCCGGGCTGCAGCTGCGCTCTGACTTCCTCTTCATGCTCAGTGTGTTTGAAGGCGGAGACAGTGACATCAGTGCTGATTGGGCGCCGGCGTCACGTGTCACAACACCGCATCACAGCCCTGGGGAAAGTGAGCAACAACACCGCGGGAGCGGGCTTCATTACTTTATTGGGGATGAGCATTTGGTTTAAGAAGGGGCTGTCATAGTTGTGAATAACCCCTTAAGCATCGTCTAAGGCCTCATTCAGGTGGCTGTGTTCCATCAGTGTTTTCCACGGAAAGAACATCTACCCATTACAGTATATGGGGATGTTCATAGTTTTGATTGCAGAAAAATAGAATTATTCTTACCGTTAATTCGGTTTCTAGGAACCTTCCACGACGGCATATGGAGGTTGCCTCTTTGCCCTAATGGGGAACAGGAAATGGAGAGGTTAAAAGGCCCTCCCACCTCCCTCTCACCAGTGACTTATAACTGAAAACCATAGCACCGGTTTACCTTGAATCCCAGATTTAAATCCAGGAGTATAGGGAGGGAACTAGCGCCGTCGTGGAAGGTTCCTAGAAACCGAATTAACGGTAAGAATAATTCTATTTTCTCTAGTCACCTTCCACGACGGCATATGGAGGAATACCAACTGATTGGCGCTAGGGAGGGACAACGGCCTGGAGTACTTTCCGGCCGAAGGCTAAATCCTTGTTGGGCATTACATCCAATCTGTAATGCCTGGAGAAAGTATGCAATGAAGACCATGTGGCTGCCCTGCAGATTTGCTCCGCTGATGCACCTGCTCTTTCTGCCCAGGAGACTGAGGTTGATCTAGTCGAATGAGCCTTGATTCCCACTGGAGGAGTTTTGTCTTGAGCAAGGTATGCTTCCGCTATTGCTTTCTTTATCCAGTTGGCAATAGTACTTTTGGCTACCTTTTTTCCCTTATTTTGTCCTGATGGATGGATAAATAGATTGTGGTCAATTCTGTAAGAACTGGTTTGTTCTAAGTAAAACAATACAGTGCGCCTGACATCCAGCATATGGAATCTCTCTTCTTTGGAATTTGCAGGATTTTGGCAAAAAGAAGGTAGAATAATTTCCTGGGAGCGGTGGAAGTCCGATACGACCTTTGGAAGAAAGGAAGGGTCTAGGCGCAGTACTATAGAGTCATCTCGAATGGTTAGGTATGGTTCTCTTATTGAGAGAGCTTGTAATTCTCCCACCCTCCTTGCTGATGTAATAGCCACTAGAAAAATTGTTTTGTAGATTAAGTTTTTCTGGGAGCAGGAGGATAATGGTTCGAAGGGGGGACCTGTAAGCCCCTGTAATACTAGGTTGAGATCCCACAGTGGTACTGTTATTTGCTTCTTAGGGTTCATTCTGGAAGCTGATATCATGAATCTCTTGATCCAGCGATGATTTGCCAGATCCTGATCAAATATTGAACTGAGGGCGGACACCTGGACTTTTAAGGTGCTAGGCCTGAGGCCTATTTCTAAGCCCTTTTGCAAAAAGTCTAGAATTTTTGAAATATTCGGGTTGAAGGGATCCGGCACCTCAGGAAGACAGAAGGATGAGAATTTCTTCCAGATTTTATTATATATTGCAATGGTTACAGGTTTCCTAGATTTTTGAAGTGTGGAAACCACTGCTTCTGATAGTCCTCTGGCTCTTAATATTTGGGCTTCAGTAGCCATGCCGCCAGATTCCACTTGTGGGCATCTAGGAGATGGATTGGTCCTTGAGAAAGAAGGTCTTCTTCTATCGGAAAGTGGAGCGGCCCATCCACCTGAAGGTCCACTATCAGGTTGTACCAACTCCTCTTGGGCCACAGTGGAGCTACCAATATGGTAGGCGTTTGTTCTTCTCGCACTTTCTGTAAGACTTTCGCCAGTATTGGGATTGGTGGAAACACATAAGCCAGCCGAAAATTCCACTTCTGGACCAGTGCATCCACTCCTTTGGAGCCGTCCCTGGGGTTCAGAGAGAAGAATGCTTCGACTTTCGCATTTCGGCTGGATGCAAAGAGGTCGATTTCTGGGAGACCCCATTTGTTCACCAGCATCTCGAAGCTTCGGTTGCTCAGGCACCATTCCCCCGGATGTATGTCTTGGCGACTTAGATAGTCTGCCTGAATGTTGGACGAGCCTTTCAGGTGAACCGCTGTCAGAGATAAGAGATGTCTTTCTGCCCAGGAGCATATCCGGGCAGATATATTCTTCAGGGAATTGTTTTTTGAACTGCCCTGATGTCTGATGTGGGCCACCGTGGTCACATTGTCCGAATATATCCGAACGTGATGTCCCTTGATCAGATGACCTCCTACTAGTAGGGCTTCTTCTACAGCTTTTAGCTCTCTGTAGTTGGAAGATTTCTTGCTTGTTGACTGGTCCCAGAGACCTTGGAAAGGGGTGTGATTTATCATGGCCCCCCAGCCTCTCTGGCTGGCGTCCGTTGTTACTGTGGTCAGTGGGACTTGCGTCCAGCTGACCCCTTTTTGTAAATTTTTTGGGGACATCCACCATGCCAGGGAGGCCTTGACACGACCTGGTGTGTACAATCTCTTGTTTAAAGAACTGGGATGACCGTCCCAATTCTGCAAGATATGTGCCTGAAGAATTCTGGAATGGGCCTGGGCCCATGGTACCGATTGAATGCAGGCTGTCATCGAGCCTACAAGAGACATGCCTTCTCTGATTGTAGGGGATCTGGTGTCCCTGAACGTTTTGACCTTTGATAAAAGGGTTTGACGGTGTTCCACTGGGAGGAAGGACATTTGTCTTGCCGAGTCCAGGAGAACTCCCAGGAATTTCCTGCATTTGGAGGGTCGTAGGTGAGATTTTTCCAGATTCGGCACCCATCCAAGAGATGTCAGTATCTCGAGAGTATTGGATACATGAGACTCCAGGGCCTGTTTGGAAGGAGCTATTATCAGAAGGTCGTCTAGGTACGGCACTATACAGACGCCTTGCTTCCGGATAAAGGAGACTACCTCCCCCATTATTTTGGAAAATACCCTTGGAGCCGAGGAAATTCCGAATGGGAGGACGTTGAATTGATAGTGCTCTATCAGACGCCCTCTCTGCACAGCGAATTTGAGGTATTGGCGATGTCTCTGGTGAATGGGGATGTGAAAGTAGGCATCTTTCAGATCGAGAGTGGCCATGAAGGAGTGTGGACCTATCAAGGGGATGGCATTCTTCACTGATTCCATCTTGAATCTTCGGTACTTTATATGCCGATTGAGATTCTTTAGATTTATAATGACACGGGACTCGCCCGATGGCTTGGGAACCAGAAATAAGCGAGAGTAGTGGCCGCGATCCCTCTCCGATTCTGGTATCTGGGATATCGCACCTGACATCTTTAAGGCTCTGAGACCGTACGCCAAATTTGACTGATCTTTCAGGGAGGGTAGGGAGGTGACTTTTAGACCCCGTGGGGGGGAGGAAATGAATTCTATTAGGAGACCCTCTTTGATGACATTGAGGATCCAGGGGCAAGAGGTGATGTTTTGCCACTGGGAGTAAAATTTTGAAAGTCTCCCCCCCACTGGATCGAAGTCACCGTTTCTCCTGTTGAGACTGCTGCTGCTGTTGTTGAGGGATGAGGATGTTTCTCCCCCCTCCCTTCGGGTAACTCCACCTCCCAGACTTGCCTTTCCCTCTCTGAGAGGTTTGGGCCTGAAAGGGACGAAAAAACTTCTTTTTGGGAGTTTTTTGTTCTGGGAGGGCTTTCTTTTTATCGGTTGCTTTCTCCAAGATGTCATCAAGAGAAGGCCCGAAGACGTAGTTACCTTTAAATGGTATGGCGCATAACTTGGCTTTGGAGGTGATATCACCAGACCACATTTTTAACCACAGCGCCCTTCTGGCCGAGTTAGTCTGTACTAACGACCTTGCAGCAATTCTGATAGTTTCCATCGAAGAATCTGCTAGGAAACCCGTGGCTCTAAGGAGACTAGGAAGGGAGTCTAATAATTCAGCTCTTGAAGTGCCCTGGGATATGTGAGACTCCAGTTCACCTATCCAGCGGAATAGAGCTCTAGCCACGCATGTTGATGCGATATTAGCTTTGAGGGCTACCGAGGAGGTCTCCCATGATTTCTTTAATAGACTCTCAATCTTCCTGTCCATCGGATCCTTTAATTGCGACGAGTCTTCAAATGGAAGAGCCGTTCTTTTAGCCACTCTTGCCACCTGAGAGTCAACTTTAGGGACATCCCATTTGGTCATTTCGCCTTCTAAGGGGAATCTACGCTTCATCTCGGATGGAGTACTGAGGCGTTTTTCAGGTAATTCCCACTCTTGGTCAATCATATCAGAAATATTCTGGTGGATTGGAAACCCCACCCGTTTACCCTTAGTTATGCCACCAAACATCTGGTCCTGTATGGACTGAGGTTCTGGCTCCTCCTCCAGCCCCATAGTACTGCGTACTGCGGCTACTAAGTCCTCAATCCAGTCAGAAGAAAAGAGATATTTTCTGGCCTCAGATGAAATAGAGGATGCAGATTCCTCCTGACGACCTGAGGATGAGGCATAAGAGAGGTCTGACTCAGATTCAGAATCCTCTTCCTGGATCTTCCTTTTTTTGGCTGGAGAGGGTGGCGGAGGGGGTGGCGGAGGGGTTGGAGGGGTAAAGGCTGCTAGGGAGGATTGCACCTCTTGCTTGACCAGGGACCGGATTTCCTCTAGCAAAGAAGGTTGCTCTGCCCTGACAACTTTGTCAGTACAGGTCCTGCAGAGTTTTTTCTCCCATGAAGGTGGCAGCTTAATATTACAGATGGCACACTTCTTTTTAACAGTAGTTTTGGGGGTAGACCTTTCTCCCTGCAATGAGAGGGGAGAGAGAGAGTGACCAAGGATACCCCAAATTACTATCTAAGGACCCCTGTCCCTGCGGCACTTACTGTGGCAGGGGCAGCGCTGGGCTCTGCAAGCGCAGGGCAGGTAACGCTCTCCATGACAGGAACAGTCTTACCTGCGACGTTTTCTGGCAGGTTTTATACACAGTGGTATGCACCTGCCCCCAGCGATGTGGATACACCTCTTCCCCTCCATGGTCCAGCGTGGAGGACGCCGTCCTGCACGAGACACCGCCGGCGGAAGTGCCTCCAGGGAGCGCAGAAAGGACCGGAAGTGACGCGCGCGATCACTTCCGGGTTGCCAGCAGCGTGTTGGAGGGGAAGAGACCGGAGAGCTCCAGGAGGACTCCGGTCAGGAAACACTAGCCTGCTTTGCCCTCACGGGGGCGCGGGAAGGCTAGGCACAGGTCCCGAGGACACCGCAGCGTGGTGCGACGGGAGCAGCATAAGAGGGGAGGTAAGATACGACCCCATGCTGCCCGGTTACACACAAGCCGACGCTTGTTAGATGCAGCAGTCACCGGCCACCACTGCATACGAGAGTAAACCTCTCCTGTCCCATGGGGAACAGGAAAGACACTGGTGAGAGGGAGGTGGGAGGGCCTTTTAACCTCTCCATTTCCTGTTCCCCATTAGGGCAAAGAGGCAACCTCCATATGCCGTCGTGGAAGGTGACTAGAGAAAAAAGGCTAAGAATATGGACACACAGCACAGTTTCATCACTTCTAAAAAAATGTTTTTCCAGAAACAGTTTTGTTTTTACAGCAGAACCCAAATGTAATAAGCCAATCAACGAAGATCATCTGTGTGACTGACCCTGCATTCAGGACATGAACTGTCAAAACCATGCCTGTCTATATAAAAACTGCATGCAGCTGTGGATTGATCAAAACGCCACTGTGCCCCAAGTCTAAACACAAATACCTAAAAATCCATTTATACAGAATGGCCCAGTAGCACGCAACCACTGTGTAGACTTGCACTGACTGGCAGTCGCCTGAATGCCTGCTTAGATGGACAGCACAAAACAGACGATGTGCACTGAGCGACGTCTACTAGGCAATACAGTGCACATAGCCTGCTGTTCTCAGCTGTGCCAGGACTGTTCACAGCGGACAATGCACCGCCATGAACAATTATACTTTAGGCCACGGTCAGTATTTGGTCAGTATTTTACATCAGTAATTGTAAGCCAAAACCAGGAGTGGGTGATAAATACAGAAGTAGTGACGTGTTTCTATTATACTTTTCCTCTGATGGTTCCCCTCCTGATTTTGGCTTACAAATACTGATATAAAATACTGACAAAATACCTAATGTGTGAACTTGGCCCTATACTGCTAAAAAAAAGTTCATTTCACTTGAACAAGTGTTTTGCTCGTTCACACGTCAAACTCATTGTGAAACAAGCGTTTTAAACAACACTCATTCACGAGTATCATGCAGTGTACAGACCCCCTAATCCAATCCACAAGACTAAATGAGCCCCTTGTTGCTGAGGTTATCACATTTGCCAAGATAGGAATCAATTCATGCAATAAGAAATTGCAGCACTCGCCAATATGTAAAAAATTCTGTAGACTTTATTTCAAAACATTAAAAAAAAAAAAACCAGCCGAAAGGCATAAAGAATGCTAAATTATATGGAAAACAACCGTGCTGCTGAACAAGTGCCTCTTCCTGCTCAGTGCGCCAACACTGCGATTCTGCACTTAAAACATAAAATTGTGTTTTTTCAGCTCCCCATACAATCCTGAAGTGAAAATGCACCAAAATACACACAAGTCAGGAGCATCACTGACAGCACTGTGTCTTCATCCTATCACAGCCACTTTGCTGGAACTATTAAATGCTGTGGATTCTCTGTACAAATAAAAGTAGCATTTATGCCAAGTGGGAACATGTCATAGAAAATGTATTTATACATTTAAATGCTGCAATACAAACAACTGCCTTTTTACATTCTTGTTTTCTAAAGTAAAATCTACACAAAAAAAACACGCAGAGTCAACAGTGTTTTTAAAAGCACGGTGGGAGGAAGTTTTCGTGAAATCACTTCTACTTTGAATGCTTAGGTCGCGTTCACACAATGTGTTCCTGATTCAATTTGTACTGCCATGGTTACCTGAAAAAAAAAATTTTTAAAAGTGCAGCGTTTTTACAACATTTTCAAGTAATTTCTACAAACAAACATCAGGAACTCATTGTGTAGCACGACCTTATCTGTACAAAAAACTGCAGCTTTTACGCTAGGTGGGAACATGGCCACTGGGTTCCTGAATAAAGAACATTCCTGACTATAGAATAAAAGCAGGGGAAACAATGAAACCCTGGTCGCACACCGAGGACACACGTCACGAGGCTGTACACCCCGCACCTATGTGACAGCAGACAGACGGCTCACTACTAAGGGAAAGCAGAACGGATTCCTATTTTCTTCCATCCATCACACCCAGTTTGTGGCGCACAAGTCCTCACATGCAAGCAGTCAGAAATACTGTGACCTTGACATTTCACCCAGTTCCCAGTCTCCTCCCTCTGCACAGCCCATCTATGGCCGCAGCCCAGGCAGTGATCACAGACTTGTGGAAAAGCTTACAGGGCAAGCAGACACTGCAGGTTTACAGCACAAGAAACAGACGTTGGAACGCTCAAAGTAGCTGTTCTGTAATGGAAGCAGAGAATCTACTGTGGGCCCTAAATGTGAGCAGAAGTGCAGCATAAGGCCGGTTTCACACGTCAGTGATTCCGGTACGTGAGGTGACAGTTTCCTCACGTACCGGAGACACTGACACACGTAGACCCATAAAAATCAATGCATCTGTGCAGATGTCATTGATATTTTGCGGACCGTGTCTCCGTGTGCCAAACACGGAGACATGTCAGTGTTCGTGGGAGCGCACGTTTTACACGGACCCAATAGAGTCAATGGGTCCGCGTAAAACACGGACCTCACACGGACATTCTCCGTCTGGGGTCCGTGTGCGTGCAGGAGACAGCGCTACAGTAAGCGCTGTCCCCCCCACATGGTGCTGAAGCCGGTATTCATATCTTCCCTGTAGCAGCGTTTGCTATAGAGAAAATATGAAGAATAGTGTTAAAAATAAAGATCCATGTGTCCGCCGCCCCCCCACCCCCTGTGCGCCCCCCCGCTGGTCAGAAAATACTCACCCGCTCCCTCGCTGCTTCCTGGTCTGGCCGCGCCTCCTACTGTATGCGGTCACGTGGGGCCGATCATTTACAATCATGAATAGTCGGCTCCGCCCCTATGGGAGGTGGAGCCACATATTCATGACTGTAAATGATCGGGCCCACGTGACCGCATGCAGGAGAAGCCGCGGCCAGACCAGGAAGCAGCGAGGGAGCGGGTGAGTATTTTCTGACCAGCGGGGGGGCGCACAGGGGGTGGGGGGGCGGCGGACACATGGATCTTTATTTTAAACACTATTCTTCATATTTTCTCTATAGCAAACGCTGCTACAGGGAAGATATGAATCGCAGCTTCAGCACCATGCAGAGTGGGTACCACACGCTCCGTGTGGTACCCACTCGCCATACGGGCGGCACACGTGTGCCGCACGTATGGCCTCCGTGAGTTCCCAGGCACACGGACACGGATAACTCCGGTACCGATTTATTCCGGTACCGGAATTATCTGGACGTGTGGGACAGCCCTAATACAGGTGCATGGGGTCACGTCACACTGCGACCCATAGGTTACCATCAGCAGCACACACACACAGCTGGAGGGTTGTGACTTGCTTATCACGGTTGCTCGACCCCATTCACCTGCATATGGCTCCACAGAGCGATCGGTGGGTGCGAGACCTGTCGTAGCCAAAAATCGCCATATACCTCAACCTACAGATGAACAACAGATAAGTCAGCACTGCTGCAATAAACAGATAAAATGTATCTGCATCCAATTATTAGGGCATTTATGAAGCACTCCCATGAAAACAAAACAAAAAAAAAACAGATGACTAAATGAGGCCTAGGGATAGTCAATAGACTACAATGAAGGACACAGTAACAACCTATCAAAGGAGTTTTCTGCCAATTAACATTTATCACCACCAAAGGGAGAAATGTCACATTAGGGAGAGACCCCCTGGTACCCTCAAAAGACACAATCTAGACGGGCGGAGACATCGACACTCACTGTCCCATCAGCATAGTACAGTCTGTCGCAGTGGTACAGACATGTGACAGACGGAGCCAATCATTGGCTGCAGTGATAAAGCGTTGGCCAGAGCTGGGGCTTGTGATTGGCTGCAGCAATCACACGACCACCTAGCTGGTGACAGCGCTGGAGGAGCGGCGAGGGCATCATAATGTCGAATTTATTTTAAGGGTCAGTTATGTTTCTAATTTTTCATGTAAAGAAAAACAAAAAGCCCAGAGTGAACACAGCCTAATATGACAGTGGCCTCAGTAAGAAAAATGATTTTGGCTTCAATGGAATAATGATCCCCGAACGTTTTAAGTGATCCATTCACTGCAAAAGGTCAGTCCTGCTAAGGGGACGACAATGGAAAATGTGTTCTCCCCCCACAGCTGGACCAGTGCGCATCCTCCCCTCACATATCCATCTAGCTCAGCCGGACCAGTGCATCCACACACACACACACCTAGCTCAGCTGGACCAGTGCATCCTCCACACACACACCCACCTAGCTCAGCCGGACCAGTGCATCCTCCACACACACACCCACCTAGCTCAGCCGGACCAGTGCATCCTTCACACACACCCACCTAGCTCAGCTGGACCAGTGCATATACACACACACACACACACACACACACCTAGCTCAGCCGGACCAGTGCATCCTTCACACACACACCTAGCTCAGCCGGACCAGTGCATCCTCCACACACACACACACACCTAGCTCAGCTGGACCAGTGCATCCTCCACACACACACCCACCTAGCTCAGCTGGACCAGTGCATATACACACACACACACACACACACACACCTAGCTCAGCCGGACCAGTGCATCCTTCACACACACACCTAGCTCAGCCGGACCAGTGCATCCTCCACACACACACACACACCTAGCTCAGCTGGACCAGTGCATCCTCCACACACACACCCACCTAGCTCAGCCGGACCAGTGCATCCTCCACACACACACACACCTAGCTCAGCCGGACCAGTGCATCCTCCACAAACACACACCTAGCTCAGCCGGACCAGTGCATCCTTCACACACACACACCTAGCTCAGCCGGACCAGTGCATCCTCCACACACACACACCTAGCTCAGCCGGACCAGTGCATCCTCCACACACACACACACCTAGCTCAGCCGGACCAGTGCATCCTCCACACACACACACACCTAGCTCAGCCGGACCAGTGCATCCTCCACAAACACACACCTAGCTCAGCCGGACCAGTGCATCCTCCACACACACACACACCTAGCTCAGCCGGACCAGTGCATCCTCCACACACACACACCTAGCTCAGCAGGACCAGTGCATCCTCCACACACACCTAGCTCACCTGGACCAGTGCATCCTCCACACACAAACCCACCTAGCTCAGCCGGACCAGTGCATCCTCCACACACACCTAGCTCAGCTGGACCAGTGCATCCTCCACACACACCTAGCTCAGCTGGACCAGTGCATCCTCCACACACACCTAGCTCAGCTGGACCAGTGCATCCTCCACACACACCTAGCTCAGCTGGACCAGTGCATCCTCCACACACACCTAGCTCAGCTGGACCAGTGCATCCTCCACACACACACCTAGCTCAGCTGGACCAGTGCATCCTCCACACACACCTAGCTCAGCTGGACCAGTGCATCCTCCACACACACACACACACACACACACACACACACACCTAGCTCAGCCGGACCAGTGCATCCTCCACACACACCTAGCTCACCTGGACCAGTGCATCCTCCACACACAAACCCACCTAGCTCAGCCGGACCAGTGCATCCTCCACACACACCTAGCTCCGCTGGACCAGTGCATCCTCCACACACACCTAGCTCCGCTGGACCAGTGCATCCTCCACACACACACACACACACACACCTAGCTCAGCTGGACCAGTGCATCCTCCACTCACACACACACCTAGCTCAGCCGGACCAGTGCATCCTCCACACACACACCCCCACCTAGCTTCGCTGGACAAGTGCATCCTCCACATACACACCCACCTAGCTCAGCTGGACCAGTGCATCCTGCACACACACTCCTCGCTCCGCTGGACCAGTGCATCCTCCACTCACACACACCTAGCTCAGCTGGACCAGTGCATCCTCCACACACACCTAGCTCCGCTGGACAAGTGCATCCTCCACATACACACCCACCTAGCTCAGCTGGACCAGTGCATCCTGCACACACACACCTCGCTCCGCTGGACCAGTGCATCCTCCACACACACACCTAGCTCAGCTGGACCAGTAAATCCTCCACTCACACACACCTAGCTCAGCTGGACCAGTGCATCCTCCACTCACACACACACCTAGCTCAGCCGGACCAGTGCATCCTCCACACACACACCTAGCTCCGTTGGATCAGTGCATCCTACACACACCTAGCTCCGCTGGACCAGTGTATCCTCCCCTCACACATCCACGTAGCTCAGCTGGAACAGTGCATCCTTCCCCAGTTCACACACATGCCTAGACCCGCTGGACCAGTGCATCCTCCCCCCACACATCCACCTAGCCCCGCTGGACCAGTGCATCCTCCCCCCACACATCCACCTAGCCCCGCTGGACCAGTGCATCCTCCCCTCACACACATCTAGCTTTGCTGGACCGATGCATCCTCCCCCATACACCCACCTCCGCTGGACCGCTGCCTCCCCACACCCACCTCCGCTGCGGTGATGCCTAAGTCTACGTTCACATTTGCGGTCTGCGCCGCAGCGTCGGGCGCCGCAGCATGCGTCATGCGCCCCTATATTTAACATGGGGGCGCATGGACATGCGTTGCACTTGCGTTTTGCGACGCATGCGTCATTCCGGACGCAGCAAGTTGCATTTTTGCTGCGTCCAAAATCAACCAAAAAACTTCGCAAAACGCAGTGTTGTGCATGCGTTTTGGTGCGTTTTTGTTTGCGTTGTGCGTTGCGTCGCCGACGCTGCGGCGCACAACGCAAATGTGAACGTAGCCTAAGCACTACAGAGTACAGCAGCAGCTGGCACACAGGGTGGCCGTTGCTGGCTGTGGTGAGCATTACCAAATGATTACCTGGGTACTATTCTATGAGCCGGCAATGCCACTACAGACCCACCTGGCCCTGGTTGGAGCTGACCACGAGTACATGTCAGGGCACAGGGGAGGCAATGCGCCTCCACACCAGCTGATGCCTCCCAGGGGATAACAGTGACCCCCAGAGCGGGAAGGTGACAGAACTAGACAGCAAAGCGGCTGCCATGCTGAGCGGCGCCCGACACTGAGGGGCACAGCACGTACTCACACGATACTCGGGAAGGGGCCGGGCGGGCAGGAGCCGCGGTGCCGGCAGGAGGCGCCTCTGACACAGCAGCTCACTCACTGGAACGTCGACTCCCCGGGAGTGGGCGGGGACATGACGTCATTCAGCGCATGTGCTTTGCTAATTAGACGCTTGTGTTGGATTGGGAACCGAATCCGTCTACCCGTATATACACATACATGTGGGAGCGGACTGCACGGCGCTGACAATGCACGGCAGTGTAGGAGCTAACTGTAGGTTTATCTTTTTACAACAGCTGACGAACACGGCGGTGTACGGCACCGGACAAGCCTTGCACCGTGTGTCTGTCGGTGTTGTCCACGGTAACGGGCGGAAGCATTCATAAAGTCACCTGAAAGAGGAGCGAGCAGTCACGTGCAAGGCGCTTGTCATATTATTAGGCGGGAAACTTGAGCCGCTCACTCACACTCGGCCTCTTTCACACTTCCGTCTTTCAGCTCCCGTCACAATCCGTCGATTTTTGAGAATGCAGGATCCTGTATTTTCCCATAGACTTGTATTAGTGACGGATGGCCATCCGTTTCAGACATCTTTGGGTGCTTTCACACTAGAGACGCAAGTCGCAATGCGTCGTTTTGGAGAAAAAAACGCATCGTGCACAGTTGCCCGCAGGATGCGATTTTTCTCCATAGGGTTGCATTAGCGACGCATTGCCACACGTCGCATCCGTCGCAGAATGTGTTTTGGCGGACTGTCACAAAAAACGTAACATGCCCCCTCCTCCCCAGACATCACAATGGCATACCTCCCAACTTTTGAAGATGGGAAAGAAGAACAAAGTTTGCGGCGCGCAACGCGCGCTGCGGCACATTTTAGGCCACACCTCTGAACACACCCATTCATAATTAGTCACACCCATATCCACGTCCCAACCACACCCATTTAGCACTGCTGATCACACTTTAATATACAATAATTATAAACAAAAAAATATGGCCACACAGTGCTCCATACTGTATAATGACCCCACATGATGCTCCATACTGTAAAATGGCCACACACAGTGCTCCATCTACTATATAATTGTCTAAGGGTCACTTCCGTCTGTCTGTCTGTCTCGGTTATTCGTTCTCTGATTGGTCTCGCCAGCTGCCTGTCATGGCTGCCACGACCAATCAGCGACGCGCACAGTCCGGAAGAAAATGTCCGCTCCTTACTCCCCGCACTCACTGCCCGGCGCCCGCATACTCCCCTCCGCTCACCGCTCACACAGGGTTAATGCCGGCCGTAACGGACCGCGTTGTGCCGCGGGTAACGCACTCCGTTACCGCTGCTATTAACCCTGTGTGACCAAGTTTTTTTTACTATTGACGCAGCCTATGCAGCACCAATAGTAAAAACATCTAATGTTAAAAATTATTTAAAAAAAAACAAACGATTATATACTCACCTACGCCGCCTTTCCCGCTCCTCGATATGCAACCGGCACGTTCCGGTGGCACGGATCGTCTGGCAGAAGGACCTGCCGTGACGTCACGGTCATGTGCCGCGACGTCCTCACACCCTGGGACCGGAAGATGCCGCCTGCACCCCACACAGGCGACAGAGCTACAACGCGCCTGCGGAAGGTGAGTATATTTTTATTTTTTTAACCTGTGTCATACGTGGATGGGCAATATGCTACATAGCTGGACAATATACTACATGGGCTGTGCAATATACTACGTGGCTCTGTGCTGTATACTACGTCACTGGGCAATATACTACGTCACTGGGCAATATACTACGTCACTGGGCAATATACTACATAACTGGGCAATATACTATGTGGCTCTGCTGTATACTACGTCACTGAGTAATATACAATGTAACTGGGCAATATACAATGTAACTAGGCAATATACTACGTGGCTGGGCAATATACTACGTGGCTGAGCAATATACTACGTCGCTGGGCAATATACTACGTCACTGGGCAATATACTACGTGGCTGGGCAATATACTACGTCACAGGGCAATATACTACGTCACTGGGCAATATACTACGTGGCTGGGCAATATACTGCGTGGCTGGGCAATATACTACGTCGCTGGGCAATATACTACGTGGCTGTGCAATATACTACGTCACTGGGCAATATACTACATCACTGGGCAATATACTACGTGGCTGGGCAATATACTACGTGGACATACATATTCTAGAATACCCGATGCGTTAGAATCGGGAAACCATCTAGTACTGTATAATGGCCACACAGTGCTCCATACTGTATAATGCCCACACATGATGCTCAATACTGTATAATGGCCACACATGATGCTCCATAGTGTATATTGGCTGCACATGATGCTCAATACTGTATAATGGCCACACATGATTCTCCATAGTGTATAATGGCCACACATGATTCTCCATAGTGTATAATGGCCACACATGATGCTCCATACTGTATAATGGCCACACATGATGCTCCATACTGTATAATGGCCACACATGATGCTCATTACTGTATAATGACCACACATGATGCTCCATTGTGTATAATGGCCACACATGATGCTCCATAATGTATAATGGTCACACAGTGCTCCATACTGTATAATGGTCACACATAGTGCTCCATACTGTATAATGGCCACACACAGTTCTCCATACTGTATAATGATCCCACATGATGCTCAATACTGTATAATGGCCATTGGCCACACATGATGCTCCATACTGTATAACGGCCACACATGATGCTCCATACTGTATAACGACCACACATGATGCTCAGTACTGTATAATGGTCACACACAGTTCTCCATACTGTATAATGATCCCACATGATGCTCAATACTGTATAATGACCCCCCTCATTCCTGTATGCATGGCTCATATTCCCCCCCCCCATATGCATGGCTCATCTCCCTCCCATCCCATATACATGGCTCATATCCCCCCTCCTGTATGCATGGCTTATATTCCCCCTCCTGTATGCATGGCTCATATTCCCCCTCCCGTATGCATGGCTCATATTCCCCCCCCCCTGTATGCATGGCTCATATTCCCCCTCCTGTATGCATGGCTCATATTCCCCCTCTTGTATGCATGGCTCATATTCCCCCTCCTGTATGCATGGCTCATATTCCCCCTCCCGTATGCATGGCTCATATTCCCCCCCCCCTGTATGCATGGCTCATATTCCCCCTCCTGTATGCATGGCTCATATTCCCCCCCCTGAATGCATGGCTCATATCCCCCCCCTGAATGCTTGGCTCATATTTCCCCCCCCCCCGAATGCATGGCTCATATTCCCCCTCCTGTATGCATGGCTCATATTCCCCCCCCCCCCCCGAATGCATGGCTCATATTCTCCCCCTGTATGCATGGCTCATATTCCCCCTCCTGTATGCATGGCTCATTCCCCCCCCCCTGTATGCATGGCTCATATTCCCCCCCCCCCGAATGCGTGGCTCATATCCCCCCCTCCTGTATGCATGGCTCATATTTCCCCCCCCCCCGAATGCAAGGCTCATATTCTCCCCCCTGTATGCATGGCTCATGTTCCCCTCTGAATGCATGGCTCATATTCCCCCCTGAATGCATGGCTCATATTCCCCCCTGAATGCATGGCTTATCTCTCCACCCCCCCCGCTCCTGCTCCCATCTTGGATGGCGCGCCGGCTTATGTCCTCCTTCATCCCCCGTCCCTCATACTCACCTGTCTCACATCGCGCGGCCGCGCCAACATCCCTCTCGCTCTGTCCCGACTCCCGGCACAGCACCTTCTTCCTGCGTGAGCGGTCACGTGATACCGCTCATTAAGGTCATGAATATGCGCATATTAATGACCTTAATGAGCGGTACCACGTGACCGCTCATTCAGGACGAGCTGTGTACGCCGAGGCCAGGCATCGCTGGAGCAAGGTGAGTATCGTCTTCAAGGAGGGCGGGTGGCCGGGGGGGGAGATAAACAGACTGCAGGGGGCGTGGCTTAACACAAGGGGGCGTGTCGGTTGCTTCTGCTGTCTGCGGGATCAGAGCGTCCCGTGCTGGACAGCGGGGCGAAGTAACAAAACCGGGACAGTCCCGCACAATGAGGGACGGTTGGGAGCTATGCAATGGGGCAGCGGATGCGTTGATAAACTGCATCCGCTGCCCCCCATTGTGCTTTTTTTCACAGTATGCGTCGGCACGACGCATTGCGTCGTGCGACGCTAGTCTGAAAGTAGCCTTTCACTGGATCCTGCATAAAAAAAACGGTCCGTCGGGCAGAGAAAACAATCAGGCTACTTTCACACTAGCGTCGTATGACGTACCGACGCATACTGTGAGAAAAAAATAACGGGGGCAGCGGATGCAGTTTTACAACGCATCCGCTTCTCCATTGTGATGTCCGGGGAGGTGGGGGCGGAGTTCCGGCCGCGCATGCACGGTCGGAAATGGCGGACACGACACACAAAAAAACGTTACATGTAACAATCCGTTACTAATGTGGCAATCCGTTGCTAATGCAAGTGTATGGAGAAAAAAAGCATCCTGCAGGCAATTTTGCAGGATGCGTTTTTTCTCCAAAACGACGCATTGCGTCGTACGACGCTAGTGTGAAAGTACCCTCAGAGGAATGTTTTTTCTGCACATCGGAAAATCGGTCAGTGACGCATCCTGCGCTGCCCGTCACTGGCTACAATAGTAGCCTATGGGCACAGGATGCGTCGCTGACTGTGAAAAGCAGGAATCCAGTGACGGGTCCCGTCTTTTCAAAGAGAGCATGCCTGGAAGAATTTAGGGAAATTCTCTCTCACTCGCTCTCTTTTTCTTTTTACTATTGATGCAGCCTATGCAGCATCAATAGTAACAAGATGTAATGTGGAAAAAAATAAACAATCGCAATATCCTCACCTACCGGCGTTCCCGCGCAGTGATGCTCCCGGCAGCTAGTGTTCCTAGTAATACATTGTGAAATCTCGCGAGACCGCGACTTCTCGTGAGATTTCGCAATGTATTACTAGGAACACTAGCTGCCGGGAGCATCGCTGCGCGGGAACGCCAGTAGGTGAGAATACTGCGATTTTTTTTTTTTTAACCTGGTTTGTGTTGTGTATGCGTTTTCGCAGCGGAAAACCGCTGCGAAAACACATACACAACAGGTGCACATAGCCTCGACGGGTCCGTCCGAAAGACGGGCCCAGTGCACACGTTTTCCACAATCTGCACAGGATCCGTCATTTCAACGTCTTGACAGATCCTGTGCAGATTTGAAAGACGGAAGTGTGAAAGTAGCCTTATATGCAAGGCGAGGCAGACAGCTGGGCTGTCCTGTGACTGTGGATGCGTCCGCATGTGTCGTTTTGACGCTGTGCTGACCGCAACAAAATGCAACATGTTGCGTTCGGCGCAGCGTCAAAATGACGCATGCGGATGCGTCCGCATACATCCGCATGGCCTGCGTACCCAATGTAAAGATAGGTACGCAGGATGCATGCAGATGTAGGCGGAGCTGAATGGAAGAAGTGCGGCCGTGGCCTGCGTAGTGATGAGCAGTCCGGCTCTTTTTTGGTGATCCAGCTCTCATGGCTCCGCTCACCAAGAAGAGCCGGATCCATATTGATTACCTAATCAGGCATCTGAAACCCTGCCCACCTACCACAGAAACTGAATTGAAGAGTGGGTGGAGTAAAGCTCAGGTGGGCGGAGTTATGGATGAGATTGTATGCTTCCCTGAGGTCCAACTTAGAGAACCACCTGGCCCCCGACGATTGTTCAAATTGGGTATAAGTGGGAGGGGATATGTGTTTCTTAGGCCGGCCTCACACTAGCGAGTTTTACGGACGTATGAGCGCATAAACTACGTCCGTAAAATACGCATAACACACGGCCCAATGATTCCCTATGTCCCAGCTCCTATCAGCCATATTTTACTGATCCGTATTATACGGTCTTGTACGGCCGTACAAAATCGCAGCATGCTGCGTTTGTCACCGTATTGCGCAAAAAAATCGCCGGTGAAAGTATGGGGGCGAGAAAAATACGGATTACACACGGACCAGCAGTGTGACCTGCGAGAAATACGCACCGATGTTAGAGAGAAAAGCCGGTAATTCAATTGCCGGCTTTTCATTTCTCCTTCCCAACCCCGACAGGATATGAGACATGGTTTACATACAGTTATATGAAAAAGTTTGGGCACCCCTATTAATCTTAAGCTTAATGTTTTATAAAAATTGTTTTTTTTGCAACAGCTATTTCAGTTTCATATATCTAATAACTGTTGGACACAGTAATGTTTCTGCCTTGAAATGAGGTTTATTGTACTATCAGAAAATGTGCAATCTGCATTCAAACAAAATTTGACAGGTGCATAAGTATGGGTACCTCACCAGAAAAGTGACATTAATATTTAGTAGATCCTCCTTTTGCAAAAATAACAGGCTCTAGTCGCTTCCTGTAGCTTTTAGTTGGTTCCTGGATCCTGGATGAAGGTATTTATGACCATTCCTCTTTATAAAACAATTCCAGTTCAGTTAAGTTTGATGGTCGCCGAGCATGGACAGCCCTCTTCAAATGATCCCACAGATGTTCAATGATATTCAGGTCTGGGGACTGGGATGGCCATTCCAGAACAGTGTAATTGTTCCTCTGCATGAATGCTAGTAGATTTGGAGCGATGTTTTGGATCATTGTCTTGCTGAAAGATCCATCCCCTGCGTAACTTCAACTTTGTCATTGATTCATGAACATTATTGTCAAGAATCTGCTGATACTGAGAGGAATCCATGCGTCCCTCAACTTTAGCAAGATTCCCGTGCCGGCATTGGCCACACAGCCCCAAAGCATGATGGAACCTCCACCAAATTTTACAGTGGGTAGCAAGTGTTTTTCTTGGAATGCTGTGTTTTTTGGCTGCCATGCATAACGCCTTTTTGTATGACCAAACAACTCAATCTTGGTTTCATCAGTCCACAGGACCTTCTTCCAAAAGAAATTGGCTTCTCCAAATGTGCTTTTGCATACCTCAGCCGACTCTGTTTGTGGCGTGCTTGCAGAAACGGCTTCTTTCGCATCACTCTCCCATACAGCTTCTCCTTGTGCAAAGTGCGTTGTATAGTTGACCGATGCAGTGACACCATCTGCAGCAAGTTGATGCTGCAGCTCTCTGGAGGTGGTCTGAGGATTGTCCTTGACTGATCTCACCATTCTTCTTCTCTGCCTTTCTGATGTTTTTCTTGGCCTGCCACTTCTGGCCTCAACAAGAACTGTACCTGTGTTCTTCCATTTCCTTACTATGTTCCTCACAGTGGAAATTGACAGGTTAAATCTCTTAGACAGCTTTTTGTATCATTCCCCTGAACAGCTATGTTGAATAATCTTTGTTTTCAGATCATTTGACAGTTGTTTTGAGGAGCCCATGATGCCACTCTTCAGAGGAGATTCAAACAGGAGAACAACTTGCAAGTGGCCACTTTAAGTAGCTTTTCTCATGATTGCATATACCTTGCTATGAAGTTCAAAGCTCAATGAGGTTACAAAACCAAAAAAAGTGCTTTAGTAAGTCAGTAAAAAGTAGGTAGGAGTATTTAAAACAAGAAAAAGATAAGGGTGCCCATACTTATGCACCAGTCAAATTTTGTTGAATGCAGATTGCACATTTTCTGTTAGTACAATAAACCTCATTTCAAGGCAGAAACATTACTGTGTCCAACAGTTATTAGATATATGAAACTGAAATAGCTGTTGCATAAAAAACAATTTTTATAAAACATTAAGCTTAAGATTAATAGGGGTGCCCAAACTTTTTCATATAACTGTACAGTAAACCATCTCATATCCCTTTTTTTTTGCATATTCCACACTACTAATGTTAGTAGTGTGTATGTGCAAAATTTTGGCGCTGTAGCTTGTAAAATAAAGGGTTAAATCGCGGAAAAAATTGGCGTGGGCTCCCGCGCAATTTTCTCCGCCAGAGTGGTAAAGCCAGTGACTGAGGGCAGATATTAATAGCCTAGAGAGGGTCCATGGTTATTGGCTGTTATGGACCTGGTGGTTAGGAGCACCCGAAATGAAACTAGCACAACCTCCACCAGGGGGTGCTGATGAGGGAAGAGAGGTTGCACCCTCACTGAACAGCCGCACAGGTGTCACAGGTAACAAGAGAGTGGTTAGACGAGCAGAGTCAGAAACTGTCAGGAGCAGAAGTACCAGAGGTTACGGCAATGAATGAAGTCAGAGACAAGCCAAATGTCAGAGCCAAACAGAAGCGCAGTATCCAAACCGAGAGACGTAAGTCATGTTCTGTCCCTGCAAGAGGTTTTATATTGGCAAAACGAAACGCCAGTTATTTATACGTTTTAGAGAGCACCTTAGATCTATCCATACTGGAAAAGGGGTACCGAGATTGATCAAACATGTACGAGAAATTCATGATGGCAAACCAGAGGTCCTCACTTTTGCAGGGATCGAAAGGGTAACACCATCCGTACGGGGAGGTGATTTACACAGGTTCCTCCTTAGACAAGAAGCACGGTGGATTATGCGGACGAAAGCCGCGGGACCGCCTGGCCTTAATGATAAGATCGACATGTCCGTTTTTCTATAGTGGCTTCATAGTCTTTTCTGGCGTTTTTCGCATATCACCCACATTGCCAGTCTGGGAGGGATGATTTCTTCAGTATGCCTCCGGTTTCATTAAGAAATATGTCTAGTGTTCCTCCTACAGAGGTCTCGTGATTATGAGATTGTATCACGTTAAAGGTATTTTCTATTCACAATTATTTGACATGTAATTTTTCGAGTTTTCCAGAGCTTTTTTGTATTTGATTTTAACATTTATCCTGACATGTTTTTAATGTGTTGTTTATGTGTTATTTGAGGAGCTGGGTTGGTGGGCGTGTAGTGGGAGTGGGATGGTTCATCAGACCAACCTATTTCTACTGGCGTCACTTCCCAGCCCCTCAGACCCGTAGAAGCGCTGTGTCCAGCGCGAAACGGTTGCCGTCGTTGTTCCCTGCTCACCTCTTCCTTCATGCACAACCCCCCGTTGCCGTGAAGATGTCGTCTTCAAGTTTTTACTGCTGAATAAAGGATCGTTTCTTCACCGCAGTGGTGAGTGCTGCCGCATTTTTTCTTTCTTTCACATTTGCACAGACTTTATTTCCTGCGAGCACCGCCCAGATATTCTGAAGAGTATTTACCCATGCTTTTACACCGCAAGTGAACGATTTGTTTCCTCGCTCAATACGTATTTGGCAGTGCGGCTCAAAACATTTTTTTCTCTTTTTGTGGATATTATAGCCTTGTGTTAGCCAGCACGCCAAACATTGGAGCGACGGTGTATATACTGCGTCCAGCATAGCAGTGTTTGCTGCATTATGGATTCAGATATCTCCTCAGTAGGTGCAGGACTACAAGCCGGCCGGGAAGGTGCAGCTAATTATTTCAAGGAATGTGAGCAGGTGGACCAGGTTCACATGCTCAGCACTAAAGCTCTGGAATACAAAGTCATGAATTTATCTGAACGTGAGATACGTCTCTTTTGGACGAATAATTCCTTACAATCGTACATTGACAATGGACGGGTTCCTAGAGGGCTCCGAGTTTGGAAGGACATTTCCCATTTTAATCATGATGCCGCATTCAAGGCGGAATGGGAACGCATTATGTTGCAGAGCTCACAAGATCTACTTGCTTTAGTCCTAAAATCAAACATACAAAATTACGAGACACTCAATACAGAAATCTCAAAAACCCGGTCCGAGTTGAAAAATAGACTCACTGATAGTCAATGGACAATTTTTTCTAAGAAACTGGATGGCAGACTGATCCCGATTCAAGCGGAAATCAAACAAAGGAAAAGAGATAAGTTCCTTCGGGACAAAAATGACTATGACTCAGGACAGATTTTTTCTTGGCAAAAGTCACAAAAAGAACAGCGATTATCTTCATTTCATGCGAGCCAAGCTGGCGCAAAAAAACGGAAATGGAGAAAACGAAACCAATCACGCCGTAAGGACTATGTGACAACTGAGTCGGATTCTAGTCTAAGTGAGGGAGGAGCTACGAGCCTGGAACATAGAGAAGGCTCGACCTCTGATATTGCCTCCACTACGGTGCTCCCTTTAGAAGAAGAACCCGCCGAGGGAGGGGGAAGCAGCGGTTACGCTGCTGGATGGAGACACAAGAGAAAGAACGTCTCCTGGCGGCAGGGACATTAACTCCATCACCAGTAGAAGATTGCGTTATTAATTTAACGAATCGGGCTTTGAAGCCAGCACAATACTCTTTACTGGCTAAAGGTTTGAATTATTGTATTCCGGACAAATTTAATTTTGTAGAATTTCAAATTGACTTATTTAAAGCCGTAAGGAAACTCCATCTTCATAAAGCCTTTTCATCGGTTCCTACTCATACCACCATGCAGGAAGGAGAACGCCCGTGTACCATAGGACCTCTGGGTTTTTTTGCAGGAACTAATGAAGAGTCTTTGTCTCATTTTTCAGATGATGCGGCATTATTGCTCAGTATTAATGAATCTGATGTATCACAGGATTTTAACCTACCTTATGATCCTGCCCCCTTTGTCGGCGGTGCTCCATCAACATTCATGCCACAAATTCTCCCAGGAAACGCAGCCTCTTTATTTGAAACTTTAGTCTTAAAAGACATTGAAGCTTTAATTTATAAACAGGCACCAGATAATTTGACAGCTTCTGAAAAGGCAGCGTTAAAGGAGATGGCAGGATGGTCTGATGTGGTTATACGCCCAGCCGACAAGGGGGGTAGAACTGTACTGTTATCAAAGGAAGCATATATGGTTGAATCAGAGCGTCAACTTTCGGATCCTAGCGTGTATTCTAAGTTGTCTGGGGACCCTACACATAAATTTAAAGGAGAATTACAGTCCTTCTTAAGGGGAGCTATTGAACAACAGATTATCTCCCAGAAAAAAGCTGAGAAGCTATTCCCACAATTCCCTACCAAACCCTATTGGTATTACCTCCCGAAAGTACACAAATCAATCACCCAACCTCCCGGGAGGCCTATTGTGTCAGGGATGGGGTCTCTGACTGAACCCCTTTCCCAATATTTGGAATGGCTTCTGCGCCCACTCCTCCATGCTGTTCCGTCCTACACCAGGGACACTAATTCTTTCTTGAACAGTTTGCGGGGGTTCCAGTGGCGGCCGGGGTTCTCCCTGGCATCCATTGACGTGGTCAACTTGTATACCAGCATCCCGCAGCGCATGGGGGTCGACACCATCAAGCGTGTGTTACACACGACTGATAGGAGTCAGGCCTTCAGCGACTTTGTGTGCGGTGGATTGAGTTTTATACTCACCCATAACGCCTTTACTTTTGCGGGTGACTGGTATCTTCAAACCACGGGGACTGCCATGGGGACCCCGGTCGCATGTACTTTTGCAAACTTATATCTAGCTGTGTTCGAGGAGGATTATGTATATTCTGAACGGAACCCCTTCCTCAGACACATCAAATCATATCTTAGATATGTGGATGATGTCTTCTTGGTGTGGGACGGGACAGCAGAGGATTTTGAGTCATTCGTGGAGCATTTAAATGTGACAAACAACATGGGCATGCGTTTTACTTCCGTTTTTGGGCAAGACAGATTGGAATTTCTAGATGTTTTGGTCACCATACAAGAAGGTGAGATCCATACATCGATTTTCCGTAAACCAACGGCCACCAATGCGGTGTTGCACCATGATAGTTTTCACCCGGCACATACGAAACGCGCATTGCCCTACAGTCAATTGTTACGCACACGGAGAATTAACAACACAAAAAAAGGGTTTGAGCAGCAGTCAGGAGAATTGTGTCAGAGATTAAAAGAAAGAGGTTACCCCGAGACACTTCTGAAATCCGCATTGGACCGTGTAAGTGACGACTCTGAGGAACCTAGTATAGTTAATAATGTTTCAAAAGAACCTCGTTTTAACTTTTGCTTCCGTTTTGGTCCCTTGGATCAAGAAATAAGAGCGTCCATTAGGAGACATTGGTACGTTCTGGAACAGGATAGGGACCTATCAACTAGAGCTTCCAGTGGTCCACTAATTTCGAGTAAACGAAGCACTCGCATCAGGGACATTTTGGTTCATAATCAGACACTAGGTCCACAGAGAAATTGGTTACAACGGTCATCTCTAAAAGGTAATTTTCGTTGCGGTCACTGCAATTATTGCAGTAGTCACATCACAGGCCAGACCTTGAATATTGGTCCTATAAGTCATAGTGTTCGACATTACATCTCTTGCAGGACGGACTATGTGGTTTACGTCATGTTCTGTCCCTGCAAGAGGTTTTATATTGGCAAAACGAAACGCCAGTTATTTATACGTTTTAGAGAGCACCTTAGATCTATCCATACTGGAAAAGGGGTACCGAGATTGATCAAACATGTACGAGAAATTCATGATGGCAAACCAGAGGTCCTCACTTTTGCAGGGATCGAAAGGGTAACACCATCCGTACGGGGAGGTGATTTACACAGGTTCCTCCTTAGACAAGAAGCACGGTGGATTATGCGGACGAAAGCCGCGGGACCGCCTGGCCTTAATGATAAGATCGACATGTCCGTTTTTCTATAGTGGCTTCATAGTCTTTTCTGGCGTTTTTCGCATATCACCCACATTGCCAGTCTGGGAGGGATGATTTCTTCAGTATGCCTCCGGTTTCATTAAGAAATATGTCTAGTGTTCCTCCTACAGAGGTCTCGTGATTATGAGATTGTATCACGTTAAAGGTATTTTCTATTCACAATTATTTGACATGTAATTTTTCGAGTTTTCCAGAGCTTTTTTGTATTTGATTTTAACATTTATCCTGACATGTTTTTAATGTGTTGTTTATGTGTTATTTGAGGAGCTGGGTTGGTGGGCGTGTAGTGGGAGTGGGATGGTTCATCAGACCAACCTATTTCTACTGGCGTCACTTCCCAGCCCCTCAGACCCGTAGAAGCGCTGTGTCCAGCGCGAAACGGTTGCCGTCGTTGTTCCCTGCTCACCTCTTCCTTCATGCACAACCCCCCGTTGCCGTGAAGATGTCGTCTTCAAGTTTTTACTGCTGAATAAAGGATCGTTTCTTCACCGCAGTGGTGAGTGCTGCCGCATTTTTTCTTTCTTTCACATTTGCACAGACTTTATTTCCTGCGAGCACCGCCCAGATATTCTGAAGAGTATTTACCCATGCTTTTACACCGCAAGTGAACGATTTGTTTCCTCGCTCAATACGTATTTGGCAGTGCGGCTCAAAACATTTTTTTCTCTTTTTGTGGAAAGAACTGTACCTGTGTTCTTCCATTTCCTTACTATGTTCCTCACAGTGGAAATTGACAGGTTAAATCTCTTAGACAGCTTTTTGTATCATTCCCCTGAACAGCTATGTTGAATAATCTTTGTTTTCAGATCATTTGACAGTTGTTTTGAGGAGCCCATGATGCCACTCTTCAGAGGAGATTCAAACAGGAGAACAACTTGCAAGTGGCCACTTTAAGTAGCTTTTCTCATGATTGCATATACCTTGCTATGAAGTTCAAAGCTCAATGAGGTTACAAAACCAAAAAAAGTGCTTTAGTAAGTCAGTAAAAAGTAGGTAGGAGTATTTAAAACAAGAAAAAGATAAGGGTGCCCATACTTATGCACCAGTCAAATTTTGTTTGAATGCAGATTGCACATTTTCTGTTAGTACAATAAACCTCATTTCAAGGCAGAAACATTACTGTGTCCAACAGTTATTAGATATATGAAACTGAAATAGCTGTTGCATAAAAAACAATTTTTATAAAACATTAAGCTTAAGATTAATAGGGGTGCCCAAACTTTTTCATATAACTGTACAGTAAACCATCTCATATCCCTTTTTTTTTGCATATTCCACACTACTAATGTTAGTAGTGTGTATGTGCAAAATTTTGGCGCTGTAGCTTGTAAAATAAAGGGTTAAATCGCGGAAAAAATTGGCGTGGGCTCCCGCGCAATTTTCTCCGCCAGAGTGGTAAAGCCAGTGACTGAGGGCAGATATTAATAGCCTAGAGAGGGTCCATGGTTATTGGCTGTTATGGACCTGGTGGTTAGGAGCACCCGAAATGAAACTAGCACAACCTCCACCAGGGGGTGCTGATGAGGGAAGAGAGGTTGCACCCTCACTGAACAGCCGCACAGGTGTCACAGGTAACAAGAGAGTGGTTAGACGAGCAGAGTCAGAAACTGTCAGGAGCAGAAGTACCAGAGGTTACGGCAATGAATGAAGTCAGAGACAAGCCAAATGTCAGAGCCAAACAGAAGCGCAGTATCCAAACCGAGAGACGTAAGATGGAGTCTGGGTACAAGCCAGAAGTCAAAGCCGAGGTATCAGAGACGGAAAGCAAGAGGGTATACCAGGGTATACGGATCAGCTGCTCTAGCCTGGAAGCATGAACTATCACACAGGCAACCAGAAATAGCCCCAATAAATAGCCACCCAAGAACCAGAGAGGCTTTACAAGATTCGGCTTCTCAATCAATGGAAGGTAACCTGCAAATTATTAATCAAACATCTTATTCACTCTCACGGGTCAACTTGGGTCTCCTTTCCAGAGGACTCTCCTTTCCCACTAAGAGTTTGGACAAATTTGAGCTCACAAAGGATTTCTATCTTTTTTGTAGACAGATCATCTTCAAACTGTTATACCACCAACCTTCTATTGTGGACACCCTCCCTGAGGATGAGGACAAACATTTTGAGACTTACTTGAGCTCTTTGAGGAGAACCATCAACCACATGGTAAGAGGGCCACTTTTTCAGAGACTTCCATCACAGGCTACAACCTCGTTCTCTCTCTTCCCTGCTGTGCAAATTTTACATGATGTCACCTGTCATGACCTTCGTAATTTGCAAATCAATAAACATTTACACTCTAATCTCAGAAGGGATGAACTTAGAGCCCTCTCCAATCTTAAAAACAATGACTTAAAGAGGTGGATAAGGGTGGAAATGTGGCCCACTGGATAACAGAAATGTATACCAAGGAAGCTCACAGACAACTTAAGAACAACTCGTATCAGATGCTCCCATCTAATCATACAGACCTCTTCAATAGACTTTTGATAAGGGCTTTTGGGATAGGCTTTATCAACAAAAAAGAAAGGGACTTCTTGACCACAAAACACCGGGTAATTCCAACGTTCTATGTTATCCCGAAGGTTCACAAATCCCTTAGTGAATCTCCGGGTAGGCCCATTTTCTAGGGCATTGGGGGACTTTATGAGCGTCCCTGTGCATACCTTAATTTCTATGTACAGCCTCTTATCTTTTCATTAGGTTCCTACATCCGTGATACTTCAGATTTGATTTCACAATTGAATGATTTAACAATCTCCTCAGAAATCCTGATGATTACTATGGATGTCAACTCACTCCACACCTGTATCAACCATGACCTTGGATATCAGGCGGTATCTTACTTCTTGGACTTTAACACCTCAGGTGACTGCCTTTATGATTCATTTATGCTTGATCTGTTAAAACTTGTTCTTAATAACTACTTCGTCTTTGACCATACCTATTATAGGCAAATCTCTGGTACCGCCATGGGTGCTAAATGCGCCCCTTGCTATGCCAACCTGTTCTTAGGTTGGTGGGAAGAAACCCATGTACACCTGGTTTCTACCTTTGGGGTACGTGTGGTTAGGTGGTAATGTTTTATAGACGATATCCTGTTTTTATCGTCAGGTTCTATTGAAGTGTGACATCAATTTATCAATGACCTGAACCATAACCCTTGGAACATCTCTCTCACAGTGTTTCCTTAACAGAACTGGATTTCCTAGATTTTAAAATCCGTAACCAGGATGGTCGCATTACCACCACTCTCTTCAGGAAGACCACCTCAACAAACAGCCTACTACATTATGGCAGCTTTCATCCTTGACATATTTGTGATGGGATTCCCAAGGGTCAGTTCTTTCATGTATGTCGAAACTATAGTAATCTGGAAGACTTTTGCAAGTATGCAGGAGACCTGACATCACTCTTCAAGGCTAGAAGTTACCCACACAAAATAGTGGCAAATACATTTCAGGTCTCGCACAGGTGGACTGTGGGGATCTTTTGAGACCATGCCCTCACCAGCAGTTGGACAAATCAATGTTATCACCTCCTTTAATAACAGTTGGAATGACATCCATAAGATTCTGCAGAAGAACTGGGGCATTCTTATTAATGAAACTAGAGTGATCCCCTTTATCTTTACTCTCCAAAGCTCATTGCAAAAAGAGCGAAGAACCTTAGGAACATGCTTTGTTCAAGTCATTTTAAAGGGACTCTGTCACCTGAATTTGGAGGGAACAATTTTCAGCCATAGAGGCGGGGTTTTGGGTGTTTGATTCACCCTTTCCTTACCCGCTGGCTGCATGCTGGCTGCAATATTGGATTGAAGTTCATTCTCTGTCCTCCATAGTACACGCCTGCGCAAGGCAAGATTGCCTTGTGCAGGCATGTACTACGGAGTACAGAGAATGAACTTCAATCCAATATTGCAGCCAGCATGCAGCCAGCGGGTAAGGAAAGGGTGAATCAAACACCCCAAAACCCCGCCTCTATGGCTGAAAATTGTTCCCTCCAAATTCAGGTGATAGAGTCCCTTTAAAAGGCCCACAACCAACTTGGGAAAGGGCATGAGACTAGTGGGCACACATTCGTGCGGAAATTGCACCATTTTATGTGGTTTCCAACAGAATGGTCTCTATTCTGTCTCATTCTGGTCCCATTCTGGTCCCATTCAGACACAGCATTATTCATCGGGTGCGCTAGGAAGGATAAAGCACTTGGTAAGCCCATCACCTCAGTAGCGTCCCATTTTTTGGACTTCCATAATGGTACATGTGGGCAACTGCAGGTTATGGTTGTTGACAGGATTTGTACATCTATTGTTGAGGAGAGCCATAAGATCAAATACTTAATTAACCTCAACACATAAGGTAATTGAGAGAAGTAACCCATAACATGTATTGTTTAACCTTACATAAGTTTTCCTCAGACAAAGTAAGACACTTAAGATGGCTGCCATCTCCTGTACCAGAGCCATGCGGTCTGGTATCCAAGATGAACAATGAAGACACTGAAGATGGCCGCCATTTCCTGTTTTAGCAGACCATGCGGTCTGGTATCCAAGATGACGCCCACCCAGATGACCTCATGGATCCACCCACAGTGACGCCCACTTTGATGACCTCACGGACCAACCCACCTTGATGACCTCATGGATCCGCCCATGGACTTGCTCATGCCCAACCCACTAACCAATGGAATACATCCGATCACTCCCATTTTAGAACTAACCGAGCCCCCTTACAGGAGATATATAACATTGTGTTTGACTAATAAATTTCTTCTTGGAGCTGAGCCATACATTGATCAAGGAGAGTTACAGCTGACTGTGTCTGGTGTATTTCTTTAGTGCACATGATCAATATCCATTAGGCCAGGAGTAGGCAACTAGAGAATTGAACATTTATATTAATTGTTCAACCCTAATATTTGGCCGCCCAACCTGGGGCCAGCAGAGGAAGAGCCCTGAACCGTGAGGACCGGCGGGTGGAACGGCTGGATGCACTGAGTACCCCGAACCTGGAGACTGATCAACTCCTTAACAGAACACGGTAAGTCTGCTGATTTTTATAATCTGTAGTCTTTACCTGTGTCTTTCGGGGTATCCTGTGCAGATTGCCTGACCGTGTCCGGTTTTCTTGGTATCTGTAAGACGGCAGAAAGGGTATCTCCGCTGCTGGTCATTTAATTGCAAGAACCGTCACGTTTTAGTTGCCTACTGCCTGTTACATGTTGTGAAGAGGGGAGATGATTGATAGTGAAGAGAAGTATTGTGTAAGGACAGTCAAAGCAGGTTTCTAAGAGAGAAAAAAAAAAAAAAGCAAGTGTTTACATAGGGCTACAGGCAAGTGATAAAACAGGAAAAACGGGTTTGTTTTTAGAGAAGGAGAAGCATTGTGTTTGGAACAGGATGAGAAGGAAAAGCATGTGGTAGGACGGGAAAAACAAGTTTGTTTTTTTAGGAAAGAATAAGCGAGTGTAGAAAAAAATAATAATTTTTGTCTGTGGTATACGGTTGTCGCCTGTGATAAGATTTTCAGTTCTGTACAAGTAAGACTAGGACCTTGAGTGATTGACTCGGCCTAGGGGGGGCCCGGTAAATCTTGGAGCGAATTGGCTCAGTTCGGGCATAATAAATTGTGTAGCGGCTCATCAAAGCTTGGAGTGATTGACTCAGTTTGAGACAATTAAATTTATAGTTTTCCTTTTTTTTGCCCCGTGACATCGAGTGAGTGACTCTGCACGGGGACCGGTAAGTTAGGGAGCAATTTGACAAGTAGGGAATAATTGGTTTGTAAAGTACGGAGCACGGAAGTCAGACAGGGACCACGTGACAAGAAGCAATAGGAGCTGAGTACTGCAGACTCAGTTCCCTTTAGAATCTCAGGTTTGAGTCATCTCCCCCGTCTTATTGTTTGTTTGGTGTTTGTTATCTTGATAGATAGATATATATACTGTATATCTATAGAAAGATGGAGAAATTAATGCAGTTCTGCCGTATGGGCACTAAGCCAAATTCAGATGGCAAGTTAGACTCATGCAAATTAGTGGAAGTTGTGTGGAATGCCAGAAAGGGGGATGGTTACAGCCCCTGGAGTGGAAGATTGTCTTAGAAAAAAAAAAAAAGAGAAAGAAAAGGTATCCTAGAAGATAATGGATTGTTGTCTATTGCTAGGGCAGGAGAAAGAGTCTCTGAAAGTCTGTATTTAAAAAAAAAAAAAAAATAAAATAAATAAAAATTGGAAATTGGGTAGAAGAGAAAAGGAATAGAAAGAATAGAGTTTTGAGTTGTGTATTACAAAACCATTTTGTTAATGGCGAATGTGTTAAATGTGATAGCAGCCAAAATGGTGGCTCAGAGCCATGTGGTAAATGTAATGGTGGCCATTTTGTTAATGGCGAATGTGTTAAATGTGATAGCAGCCAAAATGGTGGCCCAGAGCCAGGTGCTAAATGTAATGGCGGCCATCTTGGTGGTGGTAAATATAGTTCTGATGGCGGCCATTTTGTTGGTGGTAAATATAGTTCTGACGGCAGCCATTTTGTTGGTGGTAAATACAATTCTGACGGCAGCCATTTTGTTGGTGGTAAATATAGTTCTGACGGCAGTCATTTTGTTGGTGGTAAATACAATTCTGACGGCAGCCATTTTGTTGGTGGTAAATACAATTCTGACGGCAGCCATTTTGTTGGTGGTAAATACAGTTCTGATGGCAGCCATTTTGTTGGTGGTAAATATAATTCTGATGGCGGCCATCTTGTTGGTGGTAAATACAATTCTGACGGCAGCCATTTTGTTGGTGGTAAATACAGTTCTGATGGCAGCCATTTTGTTGGTGGTAAATATAATTCTGATGGCGGCCATCTTGTTGGTGGTAAATACAATTCTGACGGCAGCCATCTTGTTGGTGGTAAATATAATTCTGACGGCAGCCATGTTGGGGATGGCAAATGTGCTGCTCCTGGTGGTGAACATCTCAGATTAAGGCTACACGCCACATCACCAAATCCTTGTTACCCAGTAATGACCACTGATGGCCAATACTATATTCCTTCAGGAAATAAAAGGCTTTACCCATGTTTCCTATCTCTGTTGTTTCCAATGGGGCACCAACCCTTTCCTCTATCACTCCTGTTGTGAATCCAGCAGTCCTCCCACCTGGATCGTCCCCAGCACCTACCCTTTCTACTGTCACTTCCACTGCCAATTTAGCCGCACACCCACATGAGATGCTCCAAGCAGCGGCCTCTCCTCCCAATGCTTCCACAACAGCACTCTCATGCAGTCTACATAACCCTATGCCCAGTACCTCACAGGCTGTCTCGCAGCCAAGCGCACACCTGTATGGGACATTGGCGACTGTAACAAGGGGGGCTCAATGTGGGAGGGGGATACCAATAGCACAGGAAGCACAAAGGGGAGGGAATGTTGGCAACCTATTTTTGAAAAAGAACTTCCTGAGGGACCCTTGTTAGTGGTGGGAAAGGGTGACATAACAATGGAGACAGACGCTATTGTTAATGCTGCCAATTCTCGGTTAGAGCACAATGGAGGTGTAGCTAGAGCTATAGTGGAAGCAGGAGGGGCGACTATTCAAGCTGACAGTCGAATCATTGTTGAGTCACGTGGTCAGATAGCTGTTGGGGACATAGCGGTGACTAAAGCTGGTAATCTTCCATGAAGCACTAAGGAGTATCTATATGTTGTTTGTTATGTATTACGTGGATTTTATGAGACATTATAGCTCATTTTAAATAGATAAGATTAAAGGTTATATTTTATTAATTACTTAACTACAGCCCTACCTTGCTATTTTTCGTTTTTGAACTGATTGGTGGCACTAGACTATTTAAATAATCTTCCATGTAGAATGATCATACATGCTGTGACCCCTACTTATGACCCTATTCATCCAGACGTTAGTGCTCAACAACTTCGTGCAGCAATAACTCGCATTTTAGAGTATGCAAATATTAGTGAGCACATTGAGACCTTGACAATTCCCGCCATTGGTGTTGGCATTTTCGGTTTCCCTGTTCATGCATGTACAAGGGAAATTGTTGAAATTATAATAAACAAGTGTAGCCCCCCAAGCATTTGCTGCCTTTCTGAAATCAGGTTAATTAGTAATGAGGACAGGACTGTTAAAGCTTTTAAGACTGCCTGCATCACCTGGACCCCACACCATGATACTGGAGCTGCCCAAATAGAGCCCCTCGTTCCAGGACTGTTACCTCCTCCTGCTCCTCATAAACAAGGGATTACATCTGTACTCGCGGTGCCATCTCTACTCCCGCCTCAGGTGCCGCCACCAACAGTGCCGATGCTCATGTCTGAAGAGCCCACCCTCTATGTCAAGTTTACACCCCAGCAAGCTGCTACTCTGTTGAACCAGCTTCCAGATCCAGAAAAACAGCCGATGCCTTTCTACAGGAGCATGCTTCAAATACAAAGGAATTACTCAGCCACGTGGCAAGATCTCATTTCCCTGGCAAATCTTAAAGCGGGCGATGCATATTGGCCTGTTATGGAGGCCGCATTCAATGATGCCTCACTTGCCAGTGACACCACATGGGACTCTGGTATTTTGTTTTGCCAACAACTTAAGACATGGGCCTCGGATAAGTTGGCGGATCAGTCAACATCTTTCAAGGATGTCACGCAGGAACCAGGGGAATCAGTGGAGAGATATCATGCTCGTTTAGCCCAAATGTTTAATGACCTCGGCTTCAGTAACCAAATAAAAGTTCAACGGACACTGCTCGTCTCCTCTTTTGTTGAAGGCCTACGAGAAGCCCTGAGGAAGCAATTTCAAGCAATCAGACCTGAATATGCTACATTGGATCCTAAGGATGTTTTAACAATAGCTAAGGGATTCGAGAAAACACTCCCTGAGAAATCGATAACCCCAAACAAAAAGACCCATATTCTATGGACTGATGTGCAATATCAAAACCAGCGACTTCTATCACCTCGTAGCAAAGACGTCTGCTTCAATTGTGGCAACCCAGGTCACCAAAAACGAGATTGTAGGGTCCCTTTTCCAAGACGCAGATTCAGGAATTACAACGAGGATAATCGTAGATTCAACTATCCTCGTTACAATGACCAATACTACGAACGACCACTACAAGCTCAGATGCATCCCGATGTCAATCACACCGCAGCTCTGATGGATCTAAGCACCCGATAGGACAAGGGCAAGCCCGTGTCCACTACTTTGGCTTCCATGTCTGGTCCTATAGCCAAAGTAACTATCAACGTTCAAGGCAAACCCTTACCGTTTCTTGTGGATACAGGTGCAGCCAGAAGTGTTATCAGATTACAGGACCTGCCTTTTCCCGATCTGATATCCTCTGAAGCCGTGACATGCGTGGGAGTGGATGGCAAGCCTACTTCTAACAAGCTCACCCGTAAGATACAGGTTGGACCATACGAAGATATGTTTATGCGTCTAGTAGTGTCCCCCACTTGTCCTACCAACCTTCTGGGAGCAGACCTTCTCCAAAAGCTGAGAGCAACTATAGCTTATTCATCAGATGGTCTCACCATCACCATCACTGACCCGCTCGATCCGAGCGAAGAGTGTCAACTTCAAGCTGCACCTCTGCTTATGATGATGGATGAAGCTTCTAAAACAGTCTCGAGTGTTCCGCCAGAAGTAATGTCACAAGTTCCATCTACTCTATGGTCTACTGGCCCTGAAGATATTGGACGTCTTGCTGTGCCCCCGGTGCGGGTCATTCTTAAACCTGGAGCTCAGCTTCCAAGGGTGCCCCAATATCCACTCAAATCTGTCCAAGAAGAGTCTTTAGCCACTCAAATCAAGACTCTCTTGGAGAACGGGGCACTAGTCAAATGTAACTCTCCCTGTAACACACCTTTGTTTCCAGTAAAGAAGAGGACATTAAAAGGAGAAGCTCCGAAGTATCGTATGGTTCAAGATCTCCGGGCTGTTAACGCAGCAACTGTACTAGAAAGTCCAATTGTGCCCAATCCACATACATTGCTGTCGGAAATACCATCAGATGCAGAACGTTTCACTGTCATAGACCTGGCCAATGCTTTCTTCAGCATACCACTGCATTTAGAAGATTGGTACCTGTTTGCTTTCACTTACAGAGGATCACAATATACCTGGACGGTCTTACCACAAGGAGCACAGAACTCACCAAGTCATTTCTCTCAGGCCCTTGCCACTTGTCTACAGCCATGGAGAGAGATTAACCATCAAGTTGTCCTCCTTCAATATGTGGATGATCTCCTACTATGCTGTCCTAATCAGGCGACCGCTGAAGAGTCAAGTCTCAGTCTTCTTCTTCATCTTGCACAACAAAACTGTAAGGTGTCCCTCAACAAAGTCCAGTGGTGTCAGCCTAAAGTCGTGTTTTTAGGCCACTGTCTCTCTCCGAAATTGAAACACCTAACGGATGAAAGGAAGCTTGCTATTAAGACCGTTCCTCTACCAAAAGGACCTAAGCAGTTACAAGCTTTTTTGGGACTTATCACATATTGTCGCCAATGGATTCCAGACGCCTCCAAGCTGATGCAACCGTTGTACGATGACCTTAAGACGTCAGCATTTCCACTATGTCCCAAATCTGTTGAAGCCTTCTATGCTCTTAAACAGGCCATACAGTCTGCACCAGCTCTTGGAATCCCAAATTATCAACTACCTTTTTACTTGTTTGTCAGTGAAGTAGCAGGACATGCTTCCGGAGTCCTAGCACAAAAACATGGGGGAAGAACAAGACCAATCGGCTACTACTCTGCCCGCCTGGACTCTGTGTCTCAAGCTTCCCCGACTTGCCTCAGAGCTGTTCATGCTGCACATATGCTTCTGGACAAAACTTCTGATATCATCTTAGGACATCCGGTTCTCTTAATGGCTCCACACGACATAAAAGCTATTCTAGGCCAGACTCAACCTAAACACCTGTCGCTACAGCGTCATATGAGACTCCAATGTTCCCTCTTGATTCCGGATAATGTCACTCTTGTCCGCTGCACCATCCTCAACCCGTCCACGCTGCTTCCTCTTTCCAGGGGGGATGTGGATGATGATACTGATGCTCTCGGAGAAGATGCCTCTACACACTCAGAAGATCATGACTGTCTCGAACAAATGCAGGAAGAAGCAGCCTCCAAGAAAAACGTGTCTGAAGACCCACTCCCACATGCTGACCTGACATTCTTCACTGATGGTTCCAGATTTGCAGATGAAACAGGAAGATTCCATACGGGATATGCCGTGGTTACACATGACCAGATCATCTCAGCTGGATCGCTACCACCGCACATGTCTGCACAAGAAGCGGAACTTAAAGCTTTGACACTGGCTTGTCAGGAAGCGACGGAGAAGGTGGTCAACATCTACACGGATTCAAGATACGCTTTTGGAGTGGCTCATGACTTCGGCAGTATCTGGGCAGCCAGAGGATACCTAACGTCCAGTGGAACTCCTGTAAAACATGCTGCTATCATACAAGAACTTGTGGCCGCTCTAGATCTACCTTTGGAGGTTGCAGTAATCAAGATCAAAGCTCACGGGAGATTGGATTCTCCAGAAGCAAGGGGGAATTTCTTTGCTGACAAAACAGCAAAAACCTATGCTGTGCATCCATTCGGGAAAGAAAAAGCAGCGGTGTACGTGTCACAAGACACTGAAGAAGGGACTAAAGGCTCTCTTATGAGAATCATCCATCTACATCAAGACAAGACATCAGATGATGAAAAGAAGTCATGGCAAGAAGGAGGAGCTAAAAAGGATGAAGATGGAGTCTGGAGGATGAACAAAAAGGTCTGTCTACCCCGCAATCTGTACCCTTCAGTGACAGAATGGGCACACGGTATCACCCACAGAGGCAAGAATCAGATGAATGACCTAATTTGGAAGACTTATATGGCACCTGGGATCTCTACTGTCACCCAAAATTATTTCAAGTCCTGCCTTGTGTGTGCAACATGCAATCCAGCACCGCCTCAGAAAGTTACTCAGAAACATTTGGCTAAACCACTTTATCCCTTTCAGATTGACCACATTCGAATGCCAAAAGTAGGGAAGTACGAGTATGTACTGGTAGTGACTGACATGTTCTCAGGATGGCCCGAAGCCTAGCCAGTAACCAACATGACTGCCAGAGTGACTGTTAAGAGACTGATGCATGAAGTAGTAAGCAGATATGGGGTCCCAGAGGTAATTGAGAGTGACCAAGGACCTGCGTTTACTGCAGCACTGACTAAGGAACTATGGACACTGGTGGGAGCTGATTTGGGTTTACATACTCCATATCACCTACATAGCAGTGGGAAAGTAGAAACACTGAATGGCACCTTCAAAAATAAAATACTGAAAGCCAGTTAGGAGGTCAGACTTGGACAGACATTTTGCACGTTGCCTTATACTCAGTCAGAAACACTCCAAGGGGTCCCACTAAACTCACACCATACGAGATTCTTTTTGGGGGGCCTCCAAGATTGGGTCAATATTTTCCACAACAGCTAGCCTTGGGAAGTGATACTCTTGTAAATTCTGTAATTGTTGTTAATTGTTGTTACTAAAGAACTGTCAGTAACACATGTACGAGTTTTATCATCCATTCCAGGTCCAGATTCCAGTGAAGGTACCCATACTTTCTAACCTGGTGACTACATGCTGGTAAAGAAGTTCATCAGAAAGACATCCCTGGAGTCGAGATTTGAGGGCCCCTACCAAGTGCTCCTGACTCCTCATACTTCAGTCAGGGTTGCTGAGCGCCTCCTGGATCCATCTCTCACATTATAAACTTGTTAGACAGTTAGGGACAGAGTAGGATCTGACCTGCTTGTCAAAGTCCAGCTACAAAGGGAGGTTTTCCACAAGGGAAAACTTGTCTCAAACTGGTGAAAACTCCAATTCCCCCTCCCGGGCAAGACGGTCAGATCTAGGATGTGTACATCAGGGTTAGTCGCATGTGTATTTTACTCTAAGTAACCATGGAGATGGGAGATTGGAGAGTAATAGATCCAGCAGGTTGGGAAGTCCCGAGGACACTGGTAACACGCTCCGATATACCTCCGCAGTATACCCATAATCGGTCACACATTCTCTGGTGTCTATAGCATCCATATTGCCATGAAGCCTCTGATGTCATAATAACACTTAACATCGATGGGTTAGGGAACCACGGTGGGATCAAGATAAAAGAAAAGGTTAATAAAGTATTTAGGGGGGACTGTTGAGGAGAGCCATAAGATCAAATACTTAATTAACCTCAACACATAAGGTAATTGAGAGAAGTAACCCATAACATGTATTGTTTAACCTTACATAAGTTTTCCTAAGACACTTAAGATGGCTGCCATCTCCTGTACCAGAGCCATGCGGTCTGGTATCCAAGATGAACAATGAAGACACTGAAGATGGCCGCCATTTCCTGTTTTAGCAGACCATGCGGTCTGGTATCCAAGATGACGCCCACCCAGATGACCTCATGGATCCACCCACAGTGACGCCCACTTTGATGACCTCACGGACCAACCCACCTTGATGACCTCATGGATCCGCCCATGGACTTGCTCATGCCCAACCCACTAACCAATGGAATACATCCGATCACTCCCATTTTAGAACTAACCGAGCCCCCTTACAGGAGATATATAACATTGTGTTTGACTAATAAATTTCTTCTTGGAGCTGAGCCATACATTGATCAAGGAGAGTTACAGCTGACTGTGTCTGGTGTATTTCTTTAGTGCACATGATCAATATCCATTAGGCCAGGAGTAGGCAACTAGAGAATTGAACATTTATATTAATTGTTCAACCCTAATACTATCAGAGGTGGCAATGTTACGGAGGAACTTCTCAGGTGTGAATCCAGATGGATTCATGACCTGGGCAGTCTAGCCCCAATGGGCCTCAATGAGGAGCTCCTTTTTACAGGCTTCTATAAGAAATAAATACACTCTTATTTATTTTTTTATATTTATACTTACCCACTTTTTTCTTCTCTTTTCTTTTCCTTACAGGTTCCACTTTTTGTGATCCCATCACCATCATTTTTGTTCATGAGCACCCAGTTTGTTCTTTCATCTTGTCCAGATACTTACTTTGTCCTGTACGTCATCTCCATGCCACTTCAAACCTTCTGGACACTTCACATGTGATTATATATTTTTCCCTATGTCTAGGGCATGACTCCTTCACTGTGTGCAATATGTACAGTGAAGGAAATAATGATTTGATCCTTTGCTGATTTTGTAAGTTTGCCCACTTATAAAGACATGAACAGTCTATAATTTTAAGGGTAAGTTAAGTTTAACATTGAGAGATAGAGTATCAATAATAAAATCCATAAAATCACATTGTATAAATTATATAAATTTATTTGCATTTTGCAGTGAGAAAGAAGTATTTGATCCCCTACCAACCATTAAGAGTTCTGGCTCCCACAGACCACTTAGAGTCTAAAGGTACCTTCACACGAAGCGACGCTGCAGCGATAGCGACAACGATGCCGATCGCTGCAGCGTCGCTGTTTGATCGCTGGAAAGCTGTCACACAGACCGCTCTCCAGCGACCAACGATGCCGAGGTCCCCGGGTAACCAGGGTAAACATCGGGTTGCTAAGCGCAGGGCCGATGTTTACCCAGGTTACCAGCGTAAAAGTAAAAAAAACAAACAGCACATACTTACATGCGTCCCCCAGCGTCTGCTTCCTGACACTGACTGAGCTCCGGCCCTAACAGCAGAGCGGTGACGTCACCGCTGTGCTTTCACTTTCACTTTAGGTGCCGGCGCTCAGTAAGTGTCAGGAAGCGGACGCTGGGGGACGCATGTAAGTATGTGCTGTTTGTTTTTTTTACTTTTACGCTGGTAACCAGGGTAAACATCGGGTTACTAAGCGTGGCCCTGCGCTTGGTAACCCGATGTTTACCCTGGTTACCAGTGTAAAACATCGCTGGGTATCGTTGCTTTTGCTTTCAAACACAACGATACACAGCGATCGGACGACCAAATAAAGTTCTGGACTTTATTCAGCGACCAGCGACATCACAGCAGGATCCTGATCGCTGCTGCGTGTCAAACGAAACGATATCGCTAGCCAGGACGCTGCAACGTCACGGATCGCTAGCGATGTCGTTTCGTGTGAAGGTACCTTAAGTGTTAGACGCTCCTAACCACTCGTTACCTGCATTAAAGACAGCTGTCTTACATAGTCACCTTTATAAAAGACTCCTGTCCACAGCCTCAATTAATCAGTCAGACTCTAACCTCTACAACATGGGCAATACCAAAGAGTTTTCTAAGGATGTCAGGGACAAGATCATAGACCTGCACAAAGCTGGAATGGGCTACAAAACCATAAGTAAGACGCTGGGTGAGAAGGAGACAACTGTTGGTGCAATAGTAAGAAAATGGAAGAAATACAAAATGACTGTCAATCGACATTGATCTTGGGCACCATGCAAAATCTCACCTTGTGGGGTATCCTTGGTCATGAGGAAGGTGACAGATCAGCCTAAAACTACACGGGGGGAACTTGTTAATGATCTCAAGGCAGCTGGGACCACAGTCATCAAGAAAACCATTGGTAACACATTATGCCGTAAAGTTTTAAAATCCTGCAGTGCCCACAAAGTCCCCCTGCCCCTGTCCCTGGACACATGACCCACAGTTTTTGCTTATTGTTTCCAGTGGCGTTCTGTCCACCTATGTACTGCGCATGCATGCTTACAGTGTTCACACCAGGAAGTAACCTTCCCCCAAGAGTACCTGCGTGCCTGTTTTACCCGGATGCCTTCCCACCTCTAGTAACACCTGTTACATAGGTAATTTATACTTATATTTACTATATAATGCATGCAGAGTTCATATTTGTGCAAAAAGACCAGATAATGGGAAGAATTCCCTACAAAATACATATACTGTATATGCACATCTCAATGGAGTGTGCAAATTAGTGCAATATATTTAATGGCACCTGTTTTTTTATTTACCTGTGTGTCAGGATGATGTTCCAGAGATGGTGGTTCCAAATATGAGAGGTCCTTGCAGTATGCGCTAAGTTGTGAGTGTCAGATTCCATGAGGCAAAGAAAGCTTCCTTGCTGCTGGGGCGCCGTCCCGGCCGGTGACAAACGCCCCTGTTAGTTGGTAATCAGTTACCGCGTGTTGGTGTTCCCGGTCTAAAGCTGGCGAACAGCCAGCAAGGTGCAGGAAGCTGCAGGACCTTGCATGACGTCACGGTCACGTGATACCTCACGTGACTGGCTATTGCTATGGAGCGCCCTACGGACCACAATCCAGCGTGTTTCGGAATCACTGATTCCTTCATCAGGGATGGTCCGATGGGCGTTATGGGCGCTTTTTATATCAGCCTAATCTTGCCTCATGTGTTAAAGGCAAAGAGTTCAATCTCACTATTTAACCCATTCGGTATCAAAGTGTTCATCTGGAAAATCCATCTGCTTTCTTCTCTGGACATCTGGTGAATAAAATTGCCTCTCCTCCAGCTTTTTTTTAACAAACTTTATTACAGTAACTTTTGTGCCTTTAATTGATCCCCCATGATACTTTAAAAAATGCTGAGATAAAGGATGGCCCATAAATGTATTGCCAATATTTCGGAGGTGTTCCCCAATTCTTATATTCATTGGGCGGATGGTGCGTCCTATATACAGTTTGCCACACGGGCATGTTATGCCGTAAATCACCATTAAATTGTTTTTTGGTGCCTAATTTCCTACATGGTAGGCACTTTCTGCATGGAAAAAAGCCTGTGGGGGAATGTTGAGGATAGGAAGTCTTTGTATGCAATGGTTTAGATATCGGGGGCGCTATGATATTTCCTAGATTTCTTGCCTTCCTATATATAAATCTAGAAAATTCAGCCAATGTTTCACCAATTACTTAGTCCTCCTTTAAAATATTCCAATATTTGGACACAATTTTCTTCAGAATTTTACTATTTGCATTATATTGAGTTATGATTGGAACCTCTTCATTTACCCAATAGTCCTTCTAATTATTATTTTTTTCTTTATGTTTCAATAAAGTCTCTCTAGGTAGTTTTCCCACTACCTGTTTCATCTGTATTAGGGTACCATCACACAGTGAAATTTTCATCGCTACGACGGCACGATTCGTGACGTTCTAGCGATATCGTTACGATATCGCTGTGTCTGACACGCTACTGCGATCAGACACCACGCTGAGAATCGTACATCGTAGCAGATCGTTTGGAACTTTCTTTCGTCGCTTGATCACCCGCTGACATCGCTGGATCGTTGTGTGTGACAGCGATCCAGCGATGCGTTCGCTTGTAACCAGGGTAAACATCGGGTAACTAAGCGTAGGACCGCGCTTAGTAACCCGATGTTTACCCTGGTTACCAGCGTAAACGTAAAAAAAACAAACAGTACATACTTACATTCCGGTGTCTGTCCCCCGGCGTCTCAGCTTCTCTGCACTGTGAGCGCCTGCCGGCCGGAAAGCGAGCACAGCGGTGACGTCACCGCTCTGCTTTCCGGCTATGGTGCTTACACAGTGCAGAGAAGCAGAACGCCGGGGGACAGACACCGGAATGTAAGTATGTACTGTTTGTTTTTTTTACGTTTACGCTGGTAACCAGGGTAAACATCGAGTTACTAAGCGCGGCCCTGCGCTTAGTAACCCGATGTTTACCCTGGTTACCCGGGGACTTCGGCATCGCTCCAGCGCCGTGATTGCAAAGTGTGACCGCAGTCTACGACGCTGGAGCGATAATCATACGACGCTGCGACGTCACGGATCGTGCCGTCGTAGCGATGAAAATGGCACTGTGTGACGGTACCCTTAGTGATTCCTTATCATATCCCTTCTGGTGAAAATGATCAATTAAGATATCAGCTTCCTTATCAAACTCATTAGCTCTCGAACTACAGTATTTCTATGGGCTCTTATCAATTGGCTTTTAGGGACGTTAATAAGCCAGCTTGGGAGATGGCAACTGTCCAAAGAGATATAGTTGTTAGAGTCCGTATGTGTGTGTCAATAATTTTTTCCTCAATGAAAATTTGTAGATCTAAAAAAATTAATTTCCTTGGTACTCATGGTGGCTGTAAAATTTAAAAAATAATGATTTTTATTCAATTCTTTAATAAAATCCAACAGTAAAATAGGACCACCAGACCAAATAAAAACAATGTCATCAATAAAACGCCGCCATAGGACCAGGTTCGTCTTAAGTGTGCCACCCTTGTAGATGGTGTCTTCTTCCCATTTCCCTACATATAAGTTAGCATAACTAGGGGCGAACCTGGTACCCATGGCGGTACCCCACTTCTGGGAGTAGTAGTTCATCCCATATCGAAAATAATTATGGGTTAAGATAAAATTAATGCATTCCAAAATGAAAGCGGTATGGTCACTCGGTGTGGTGCCATCTTTAGACATGAAATAATTAACTGCTTCGCAGCCCTTTTCATGCTGGATGATCGTGTATAGGGAGGCTATGTCCAACGTGCCAATAATATAGTGATCCTTCCATTCAAAATGGTTTGAGAGAAAGCACTGGAGACTTCTAAGGTGGCCAGCAATGAGTCCAGACCTGAATCCCTGTTGTGAGCTCTGTTTTCAGGCTTCCTCTTGTGGTCACTGGTGGTATGGTGTGACTTTTGCTTTGGGCTCCCCCTGGTGGCTTTGTCTGTTATCCTGCTGGTCTCTGGCTATCAGCTGGTTCGTTATCCTCTGGGAGGTTCCTATATAGCTCTGTTTTACTTCCATTTGTTGCCGGCTGTCGATGTAATCAGTGCTACTCAGATTCCTTCTGACTACCTTGCTCCCAGTCCATCCAGCTAAGTTTTGTTTGCTCTTTTTTTGATCAGCAGGGTTTATCATGTTTTCTTGTCCAGCTTGCTAAAATGTAATTCCTTCGCTTGCTGGGTGCTCTAGTGGGCTGAGTTTCTCCCCACACACCGTTAGTTGGTGTGTGGGTTCTTGAAATCTCAGGATGGATATTTTGTAAGGGTTTTTTATTGATCGCATAGACCCCTGCTCTATTTTCTGCTTTCTAGTACTAGTGGGCCTCTTTTGCTGAATCTGATTTCATCCTTATGTATGTGCCTTCTTCTTACTTCACCGTTAATATTTGTTGGGGGCTTCTATATCTTGGGGATTATTTCTCTGGAGGCAAGCGAGGTCTTTCTTTCTCTTTAGGGGTAGCTAGTTCCTCAGGCTGGCTCGAGACGTCTAGGAATTTTTTAGGCACGTTCACCGGCTACCTCAGTTGTGTTGGATAGGTTCAGATTTGCGATCAGTCCAGTTACCATCTCCCTAGAGCTCGTCCTTAGTTTATTCACTTGCTGGTCTATTTGTGATCCTCAGCCACTAAGGATCATAACAGTACAGCCGACCCACAAACTGTTAATTGCATGGCAGAAGCAGGAGAAAAGAAGCCTTGAGAATTTTTTTTTTTTTCTTGTTGTTGCCGTGTGTCTAGCTGCTGTGCTAGCTTCTCTCCTCCTCTTAATCTTGGTGTGGCTCTGAGTTCAGCTGCTGACATGGATGTCCAGAGCTTGGCTTCCAGTCTGGATCATCTTGCTGCTAGGGTTCAAAGTATTCAGGATTTTGTTGTTCACAGTCCTATGTCTGAGCCTAGAATACCTATTCCGGAGTTGTTTTCTGGAGATAGATCTAGGTTCCTGAATTTTAAGAACAATTGTAAGTTGTTTCTTTCTTTGAAACCTCGTTCCTCTGGTGATGCCGTTCAGCAAGTTAAGATTATCATTTCCTTTTTGCGTGGTGACCCTCAAGATTGGGCCTTCGCATTGGCGCCAGGGGATCCTGCATTGCTTAGTGTAGATGCGTTTTTTCTGGCCCTTGGATTGCTCTATGAGGAACCTAATCTTGAGAACCAGGCTGAAAAAGCGTTATTGGCCCTCTCGCAGGGGCAAGATGAAGCAGAGGTGTACTGCCAGAAATTTCGGAAATGGTCGGTGCTTACTCAGTGGAATGAGTGTGCCCTGGCTGCAAATTTCAGAGAGGGTCTTTCTGAAGCCATTAAGAATGTCATGGTGGGGTTCCCTACGCCTGCAGGTCTGAATGAGTCAATGACTCTGGCCATTCAGATTGATCGGCGGTTGCGGGAGCGCAAACCTGTGCACCATTTGGCGGTGTCTTCTGAACAGACACCTGAATCTATGCAATGTGACAGAATTCTGACCAGAAGTGAACGGCAAAATTATAGACGGCAAAATGGGTTGTGCTTTTACTGTGGTGACTCAGCTCATGTTATCTCAGCATGCTCTAAGCGCAAAAAAAAGGTTGATTAATCTGTCACCATTGGTACTTTACAGCCTAAGTTCATTTTGTCTGTTACCCTGATTTGTTCCCTGTCATCTTACCCGGTTAATGCCTTTGTAGATTCAGGTGCTGCCCTGAGTCTGATGGATTGGTCATTTGCCAGGCGCTGTGGTTTTGATTTGGAGCCTTTAAAATTCCCTATTCCACTGAGGGGAATTGACTCTACACCATTGGCTACGAATAGACCTCAGTACTGGACACAAGTGACCATGTGCATGACTCCTGTTCATCAGGAGGTGATTCGCTTTCTTGTATTGCATAATTTGCATGATGTCGTCGTGTTGGGTCTACCATGGTTGCAGACTCATAATCCAGTCCTGGATTGGAAAGCTATGTCTGTGTCAAGTTGGGGTTGTCAGGGAATTCATGGTGACGCTCCTGTGGTGTCAATTGCTTCGTCCACTCCTTCTGAAGTCCCTACGTTTTTGTCAGACTACCAGGATGTATTTGAGGAGCCCAAACTCAGTTCTCTACCTCCTCATAGGGACTGTGATTGTGCTATAAATTTGATTCCTGGTAGTAAGTTTCCTAAGGGACGACTTTTCAATTTATCTGTGCCGGAGCATGCTGCCATGCGGAGTTATATAAAGGAGTCTTTGGAGAAGGGACATATTCGCCCATCCTCTTCCCCTCTTGGTGCAGGATTCTTTTTTGTGGCTAAGAAGGATGGTTCCCTGAGACCTTGTATTGATTATCGCCTTTTGAATAAAATCACGGTCAAATTTCAGGATCCTTTGCCATTGTTAACTGATTTGTTTGCTCGCATTAGGGGGTCTAGTTGGTTCACCAAGATAGATCTTCGTGGTGCGTATAACCTTGTGCGTATAAAACAGGGTGATGAATGGAAAACTGCATTTAATACGCCTGAAGGCCATTTTGAGTACCTGGTGATGCCTTTTGGACTTTCTAATGCTCCTTCAGTCTTTCAGTCCTTTATGCACGACATCTTCCGTGAATATCTGGATAAGTTTATGATTGTGTATCTGGATGATATTCTGGTTTTTTCGGATGATTGGGAGTCTCATGTTAAGCAGGTCAGGATGGTCTTTCAGGTCCTGCGTGACAATGCTTTATTTGTGAAGGGCTCAAAATGTCTTTTTGGAGTCCAGAAGATTTCTTTTTTGGGTTTCATTTTTTCTCCTTCTACTATTGAGATGGACCCAGTCAAGGTTCAGGCTATTCATGACTGGACGCAGCCTACATCTGTTAAGAGTCTTCAGAAGTTCTTGGGTTTTGCTAATTTTTACCGTCGCTTCATAGCTAATTTTTCTGGTGTTGTTAAGCCTTTGACGGATTTGACCAAGAAAGGTTCTGATGTGACTAATTGGTCCTCTGCGGCTGTGGAGGCCTTTCGGGAGCTGAAGCGCCGGTTTTCTTCGGCTCTGGTCTTATGTCAGCCAGATGTCTCACTTCCCTTCCAGGTGGAGGTTGATGCTTCCGAGATTGGAGCGGGGGCTGTTTTGTCGCAGAGAAGCTCCAATGACTCTGTGATGAAGCCATGTGCTTTCTTTTCAAGAAAGTTTTCGCCTGCCGAGCGGAATTATGATGTCGGTAATCGGGAGTTGTTGGCTATGAAGTGGGCATTTGAGGAGTGGTGACATTGGCTCGAGGGAGCTAAGCATCGTGTGGTGGTCTTGACTGATCACAAGAATTTGATTTACCTCGAGTCGGCCAAACGGCTGAATCCCAGACAGGCTCGTTGGTCGTTGTTTTTCTCTCGTTTTGATTTCGTGGTTTCGTACCTGCCTGGTTCGAAGAATGTGAAGGCTGATGCTCTTTCTAGGAGTTTTGTGCCTGACTCTCCTGGAGATTCTGAGCCGGCTGGTATCCTTAGAGAAGGGGTGATTTTGTCTGCCATCTCCCCAGATTTGCGACGTGTGCTGCAAGAGTTTCAGGCGGATAGACCTGATCGCTGTCCACCGGAGAGACTGTTTGTCCCGGATAGATGGACCAACAGAGTCATCTCCGAGGTTCATTCTTCGGTGTTGGCGGGCCATCCTGGAATATTTGGTACCAGAGACTTGGTGGCCAGGTCTTTTTGGTGGCCTTCCTTGTCGCGGGATGTGCGTTCCTTTGTGCAGTCTTGTGGAATTTGTGCTCGGGCTAAGCCTTGCTGTTCTCGAGCCAGTGGTTTGCTGTTACCTTTGCCTGTCCCGAAGAGGCCTTGGACGCACATTTCCATGGATTTTATTTCGGATCTCCCTGTCTCTCAGAGAATGTCTGTCATCTGGGTGGTGTGTGATTGTTTTTCTAAGATGGTCCATTTGGTGCCCTTGCCTAAGTTGCCTTCCTCCTCCGAGTTGGTTCCACTGTTTTTTCAAAATGTGGTTCGTTTGCACGGGATTCCTGAGAACATTGTTTCTGACAGAGGATCCCAGTTTGTGTCTAGATTTTGGCAGACCTTTTGTGCTAAATTGGGTATTGATTTGTCTTTTTCGTCGGCCTTCCATCCTCAGACGAATGGCCAAACCGAGCGAACTAATCAGACCTTGGAGACTTATTTAAGATGTTTTGTTTCTGCTGATCAGGACGACTGGGTTACTTTTTTGCCGTTGGCCGAGTTTGCCCTTAATAATCGGGCTAGTTCTGCTACTTTGGTTTCTCCTTTTTTTTGTAATTCGGGGTTTCATCCTCGTTTTTCCTCGGGTCAGGTGGAGCCTTCTGACTGTCCTGGAGTGGATGTTGTGGTTGATAGGTTGTATCAGATTTGGAATCATGTGGTGGACAATTTGAAGCTGTCTCAAGAGAAGGCTCAGCTTTTTGCCAACCGCCGTCGCTGTGTGGGTCCCCAACTTCGCGTTGGGGACTTGGTGTGGTTGTCTTCTCGCTTCGTTCCTATGAAGGTCTCCTCTCCTAAGTTCAAGCCTCGGTTTATCGGTCCTTATAAGATTCTGGAAGTCCTTGGCCCTGTGTCATTTCGTCTGGACCTCCCAGCATCATTTGCTATTCATAATGTGTTCCATCGCTCGTTGTTGCGGAGGTATGTGGTGCCTGTGGTTCCTCCGGTTGAGCCTCCTGCCCCGGTGCTGGTTGAGGGAGAATTGGAATACGTGGTGGAGAAGATCTTGGATTCTCGTATTTCTAGACGGAGGCTCCAGTATTTGGTTAAATGGAAGGGCTATGGTCAGGAGGATAATTCTTGGGTTGTCGCCTCTGATGTTCATGCGGCCGATTTGGTTCGTGCCTTCCATGTGGCTCATCCTGATCGCCCTGGCGGTTTTCATGAGGGTTCGGTGACCCCTCCTCAAGGGGGGGGGGTACTGTTGTGAGCTCTGTTTTCAGGCTCCCTCTTGTGGTCACTGGTGGTATGGTGTGACTTTTGCTTTGGGCTCCCCCTGGTGGCTTTGTCTGTTATCCTGCTGGTCTCTGGCTATCAGCTGGTTCGTTATCCTCTGGGAGGTTCCTATATAGCTCTGTTTTACTTCCATTTGTTGCCGGCTGTCGATGTAATCAGTGCTCCTCAGATTCCTTCTGACTACCTTGCTCCCAGTCCATCCAGGATAAGCTAAGTTTTGTTTGCTCTTTTTTTGATCAGCAGTGTTTATCATGTTTTCTTGTCCAGCTTGCTAAAATGTAATTCCTTCGCTTGCTGGGTGCTCTAGTGGGCTGAGTTTCTCCCCACACACCGTTAGTTGGTGTGTGGGTTCTTGAAATCTCAGGATGGATATTTTGTAAGGGTTTTTTATTGATCGCATAGACCCCTGCTCTATTTTCTGCTTTCTAGTACTAGTGGGCCTCTTTTGCTGAATCTGATTTCATCCTTATGTATGTGCCTTCTTCTTACTTCACCGTTAATATTTGTTGGGGGCTTCTATATCTTGGGGATTATTTCTCTGGAGGCAAGCGAGGTCTTTCTTTCTCTTTAGGGGTAGCTAGTTCCTCAGGCTGGCTCGAGACGTCTAGGAATTTTTTAGGCACGTTCACCGGCTACCTCAGTTGTGTTGGATAGGTTCAGATTTGCGATCAGTCCAGTTACCATCTCCCTAGAGCTCGTCCTTAGTTTATTCACTTGCTGGTCTATTTGTGATCCTCAGCCACTAAGGATCATAACAAATCCCATAGAACACCTGTGGAGAGATCTAAAAATGGCAGTTTGGAGAAGGCACCCTTCAAATATCAGGGACCTGGAGCAGTTTGCCAAAGAAGAATTGTCTAAAATTCCAGCAGATCATTGTAAGAAACTCATTGATGGTTACCGGAAGCGGTTGGTCGCAGTTATTTTGGCTTAAGGTTGTGCAACCAAGTATTAGTCTGAGGGTGCCAATACTTTTGTCTGGCCCATTTTTGGAGTTTCGTGTGAAATGATCAATGTTTTGCTTTTTGCTTAATTCTCTTTTGTTTTTTCATTTAAGACAAATTAAATGAAGATAATAATACCAAAGAATTTGTGATTGCAATCATTTTCCGGAAGAAGCTGAGTATTATCTGACAGAATTGCAGGGGTGTCAATACTTTTGGCCACAACTGTAGTATACAGTGTATAGTTGTCAGTGTACAGGTAACAGTGACACATCTGCAACATTATACACAGGAGCTCTGTACATAGTATACAGTGCATACTATCAGTGTACAGGTAATAGTGACTCACCAGTGACATTATACACATGAGCTCTGTACATATAGTGCATAGTGTCAGTGCACAGGTAATAGTAACTCACCGGTAACATGATGCACAGGAGCTCTGTACATAGTATACAGTGCATACTATCAGTGTACAGTAATTCTATACAAGAAAGAAAAAAGAGCGCAAAAAGTCCTCATAAAATCATAATTTTTTCAAAGTTCACATTAAGCAAGACAAAATAACCATAGAAAATAAACACAGACAAAAGTGGAACAAATGATCTCACAGGTGTAGCATCAAGGTCCCTGTCACGATTCACTCCGTGACTGTCACCAATTGTCAAGATCCCTTAGCCGCTGCCCACAATATGTCACGGATTGGGGTGACTTTAGACCAGCAGACGGCTATCACATGTGCAGGGGGCTTATCTTAGTTATCCCTCCACTGCCACAATGTGATGAAAAAAACACACACGAGGCTATTGACCTCTTGTTTCCAGCAGGGGCTTATTTTAGGTATCCCACTGCTCTTCAGTATACCATGAACTGCAGGGATTTGGGTATATCCCGCTTACAGTTCCACTTAAACCTTGCAGCTCTCTGGCGCCCCCCTTACTGTCAGATCAGATTAGGTACTGCACCTAGGGTGATTAGTCACCAGAAACGCTGCCTGCTATGTACTGGCTATTGGGTACACTGCAGCGATGCGATAACTACTCCCACTCAGGCAGGAACAATAATTATCAAGCCGCAGTCGCTACAGTGACCCCCAAAAGCCGGCACACGGTCGCTGCCACCAGCTCCAATTGAACGGGTCTGGAGCCAACCCCCAAAACAGTAGCGTAATTCCCTTCAGAGACAGGGTACGGTTTAGGGCAGGAAGAACGAACTAGTATTAAATATTATACCCCATAAATGATTTTTAGGCAGTGTTTATAAAATATTTTACAAAGATGTTACAAATGAGACAATTGCAAATATGTACAAGGTAATTATAAAAATAAGAGGATTAAATGAAGAAAAGGTAACACTCACATATTCTCAGATCATTGCATTGCAGGCCACAGGCTATGATAGCTTTCCATCTATCCCAGTGCATTTGCACTCGCAGTCTGGTCGCTTCAGGTAAAAACTCACAACTCCCCCCCCTAGAAGCCTGCCAGCAACTTTATAACCTACAGCCTGTGACCTCACAGAAAGGGCTGTTTTTTCCAACCTCTCCTACTTCTTCAGTATTACTCACTGGGCATTAAATATATCTGATGCCCGTAACTTCGCTACAGAACATAAAATAATCGCACCATACCTATCATTCATCTCGTAGTATCGTGGGCATTCCGATGAGATCAAATATGTCCTATTTGTCACGCACACTGACAGAGAAATCCCTACCTCTGTACCAGATGGAGTTAAAAGCTCATGTTTAGAGTGATGGGTAGCTCCTTCGATGGAGATTACAAATATATGTTTTCGTGGTCTTAACTTAAACGAGTTGCCTAATATCTTCCAAAAACAGAACAAAAGACTTTCATGATTCTAGAAGCTTCTAGTCCAGGGATAGCTGGACAAGAGCTTACGCGGCAGGAAATGCCGGTCGTAAATGCCTTTCTTCAATAAAACTCCCCTCTCACATACATTGGCAAGGCAGCTCTACTCTGAAGTAAAAGACAAGGGGGGTTTCTTAGCCCACATCCTGGGCTGACAAGAGAACTAAACTTATGATATTTCATACCATATCGTGACAGTCCCACACACCATTTAAGTGGATGAAAAGGCAACAATGGAAACTTGAACAGCAGTGCAATTAGATAAAATATATCCCTTATACTGGCAAATAGAATCATACTGCTCATAAATATGAATCCATTGCAGTCATAAATAGATATAAGATGCAATCCAAGTTTAAAGAAAATGTAAAAAATCCGCAATGAAAAAAGAAATATAAAGGAGAGAGCAGTATAAGGCTAGGTTCACATTGCGTCAAGTACATGGCGTTAAACGGATCCGTTAAACGCATGTACAGAAAAGGATCAAATTTGTAGAAAAATCGGCTTCACGTTAACGCTTGCGTTAACGCTTTTGACAGTGTTTTTCTCATTTTGATGTCCGTTCGCGATGTATCCGTTTGTCTGCGTTTGTCACTGTCAATAAAGTTTTTTTGTTTTTTTTTCTCCTTTTGTCCTCGTCGGGGTGTGGGTGCAGACTCATTCTCCATTTTGAAAGCATTGAGTGAACTTAGCAAGATGTTTGTGTCTGAGCTGGTTCGATTTCGCTTGATGCGGTTGCGACTTCGGCAGAGAAAGCGTAGTTCGCAAAGGAGATATTAGATCCACAAAGTTAATTTCTTGTGGAGTACTTATGTTGCCTTTCACACCCTGTATCTTCAGCTTCGGGATCACCCTTCAAAATTCCAACGCTATCTACGGATGTCCATTGAGACCTTTGATGTTCTGCTTTCACATGTGAAGGATGAGATACATCATCATCGCAGCACTTTCCGTGAAAGCATCTGTGCGGAGGAACGATTAGTAGTGACTGTGAGGTAATTATAAAAATTTTTCTCATTCTATTGACAAAGACTAGATCTAGGCATCGTGGGGCATACTGTTCATTTAGCAATTGTATATTCTATTTATGTAGCCTTTTAGTTGTCCTTTAAAATCCTAAACAATTTCCTTTTTTTTTTCTTTTTGAATGCCGACAGATATCTGGCTACTGGAGAATCTTTTGCGTCACTGCATTACCAATTTAGACTGGGGAAGTCAACAATTTGCCAACTGGTTCGGGAAATTTGTGATGCCATTTGGAACAACTTGCAACCACTTGTGCTACCAACCCCAACATCAGAAATGTGGCTAGCGATTTCCCAACAGTTCGAGGATGTGGCTAATTTCCCCAATTGTATTGGTGCCGTGGACGGCAAGCACATACGGATTCAGAAACCAGCGCATAGTGGGTCCCTGTACTATAATTATAAAAAATACTTCTCGATAATCTTGATGGCTATTGCGGATGCAAGATACCGGTTTGTAGCTGTGGATATTGGTGCGTATGGCCGTACTAACGATTCAAGAGTCTTCAGAGACTCCAACATGGGGAGATGTTTGTATAGCAACAATTTTAACTTACCCTCATCACGACCTCTACCTGGGATCGAAGACCCAAGTTTGCCCTTTGTTTTAGTTGGTGATGAGGCGTTCCAACTTGGGCAAAATCTCCTCAAACCGTACTCAAGCCGCAGTCTGAACTCCACCAAGCGCATTTTTAATTATCGCTTGAGCCGGGCAAGACGTTATGTGGAGTGCGCCTTTGGGATTTTGACATTAAAATGGTGAATTCTACTAACGTGCATGCAACTGCAACCAGAAAATGTGGACCGTGTTGTGAAGGCATGCATCTGTCTGCATAATTTTGTGGCCAGACATGAACCCCAGGTGGTTGACCCCGATGAATGTGAGTCGAACCTCATGAGCATTGAATCTACTGCTGTTCGGTCTACAGCACAAATAATGAGGATTCGTGACCAATTTGCACAGTACTTCATACATGAGGGGCATGTTCCATGGCAAGACAGACACGTGTAAAATTTATTTCAAGTCTGAAGCTGTGTCCTGATGTGTTTTTTGGTTTTTTGTTTTTTTTTATTTCCCATATGTCTTGTAAAATATGTCTTGTAAAATGTTACATTACTGTTATGTTGTGTTCACAGTCATACAAGAATCAGATTTTAAACAGTTTACTTAAGTTTCCGAATTTTTATGAAAGAACAGTTGTGAACTTGTTACATATGATATCCCATAGGGATGTAAAAAAACACACACGAAATTGGGTGGTAAAAAAACAATAAACCAAAAAACGTGAAACACAGTTTGCACCTGGCTGGGGACACTGAGCTGTACTATAGACTCTGGTATTGCGTGGGCGTATTGTCTGCCCAGGTGTATGATGGACTGCTACTTTGTCTCTGATGTTCAATGCTCGGTTCACACCGGGCTCTATATTGAGGGTTGTAGGCCGGCATGTCTATGCTTCTGGTTCTCGATGGAGCTGGCTCCTGGGGTCCCACAAATTCCTCAAGAAGGTCATTCAGTCTTTGCCGAAACAAAAGGTTTCTGTGTGCCGGGATATTTTGTGCTACGGGAACATAGGACAAAAAAAGTAGCTTCCATTCATTTGCAGAATATACAGACTCGCGAGATTGTAAGTCGTTAATTTCCCGCCTCAGGTCTTTCAGTTCACTCCGACACATGTCCTCAACCTGCTGAAGTCCATCGACAATAATGGCATCAGCTTCATCTTTTTGTGAAGCTCGCTTGCGTCCACGCACTGATTGCAACCGGGCACTCACACCTGAAGCCACAGTGCTTCTCTCCCCAGATCGTGGCTCGCTGATGACAGAGACGTCTTCAGTGCCCGTCTGCTGACTTGGTTCCAGTGGAGATGGCTCCAGTTCTTCTGCCTGTCTAGGCGCGGCGGTACTGCAGATCGTGCTGTAACCAAAAAAATATATATATATTTTGCTGTAATTTAAAAAAAAAATTTTCTCGCACACAGACCAATTTGTACTTACGAGCGCTGAGACAATGTTTTTTGAAGAAAGAGCAATTGCTCGTAGTGCACATACGGGGTCACCCGTTTTGCACCTGCTCCGCTTGGTGGATTTTGACTACTCCGGTAGTCACGGACAAAGCGGTCCCTTATTGATTTCCAGCGAGTATGGACCGCATCCGCTGTAATTTTTAAAGAAAGGTTAAAAAAATATATATATATATATATTAGTAGACAGTTCTTATATTAATAGTTTAAAAATTGTGTATAGTTAGTTAAGATAGTTGATATATAGCTAGTAGATAGATAGTTGATAGATAGTAATTATTATAGATGATAGAGAAATAGTTTAGTGTATAGGTAGTTGATAGTTTAGAGATAGATAGTAGACAATTTAACATCACCAATATTTACCAATTTTTTTCTTTGAGGTTGACGACTTCTCCATGTATCGGGGATCGAAGTGAGAGATAATTTGATCCCACAACTTGCGGTTCTTTACTATGTCATGGTGGGAGCTGTCGCTTTGGTCCCATATTGAGGGGTTGGCTTCCACAAGGTTGATCAGTGTCTCATTGTGAATGGTCAACGGCTCTTCGTCAACCACAATCCTTTTTTTTTTTGGGGCTCGCTGACTTGGACTATGTAAACACAAAACGTTATGTTGAAAGGTTCAAATTCAGTTTATTGGTAGACTAATAGATAGATACATAGATAGATAGATAATTAATTCACAAGGGAGAACCGGTATAAAGTGCCAATATGCACCAGAAAAATTATTTTATTAGAAAATACACATAAAATAGACAAAAAACAAGTACAATTGCAAGGTAGCTACTAAGAAGCAGAGACTGCCATACTAGGTAGTAAATGTTGTAAATATAAGTATTAGCACACCTATGCCTGCTTTAGTATGCCCATACAATAACTCCACAAACTACATAGTGTAGGGGTAACACGACCCTGTCTAAATACATAAGGGAAATATGTTAGGGCAAACAGCAATCAAAATCAGCGGCACTTACATTAACCTGGTGTGGATCACAGATGGCGTCCCCGCCGCCCCAACGCACGTTTCGCTTCTTCGTCAGGAGGCGTGTGTTGGGGAGGGGTGAGATTGTTTATAAAGGACAAAGGGCCAATACACGAAGAGGAACGCTTAGAACAGCAAATTGCCAGCTGCCGGTAAAAGGCAGTAATACAGCGACTTCCGGAACTCCATCGCGCATGCGCAGACGACCATGCCCGTCATAATGACGCATAAACTTGCGGCCGTGGAACGCAAGCTAGCATGGGCCGTCAAACAGACGGCGCATGCGCAAGCGCCCAATTGGCCACTCATACAGGCGTCAGAGAGCATATCAGCCGCGCAAGCGCCGATTCCAGGAGTCGCAACAATCAAAGAAAAGAAAAGAAAAAGAAGGGGAGAAAACGCTTTGTGCCCACAGTAGGTGCTAGTGCCAGCTGTATGTGATGATAAATATTTCTATATATAAGTGAAACATATGAGCACATAAATATATAAATATATATGCAGATGTCATTTATAAAAACAGATGTTTTATCATTATGATGAAAAAATGCATATTTATAAACTAAACTTAAAAATATCCTTAAAAGTAACCCCATATGCCTACAGTAAAGTGCATAGTGCAAAAAACATGAGTAAATATACACATGTTACATGGGTAATGTTTTTAATTGCTTTGTTACTAAAGCTTGTTATTTATTTCTAGTTCATCATCTTATATTTCTATTGGTACCTGATAAGGACAACTGTGGCCCAGAATACGTGTACTGAGAACGCATCTTCTACCAGTCTGCTTTTCTCTTTGATCTTGGCCCTCTTTTGGTAAAGAAATCTGCGCAAAAGAAGGAGTAAAAACCAGTTACAATATATGGATTTCATAAAAACATATTTTTCTGACTGTATTGGTGTGCCCTCAGCATCATTATTCACTTTGTATTGTCTTTGTAGTTTTTATGATGTGTATATTATTCACTTTATAACTGTTTGATTATATGCGATAATGTTTATTTCATAATATAATTATATTGTGTATATTTACTCATGTTTTTTGCACTATGCACTTTACTGTAGGCATATGGGGTTACTTTTAAGGATATTTTTAAGTTTAGTTTATAAATATGCATTTTTTCATCATAATGATAAAACATCTGTTTTTATAAATGACATCTGCATATATATTTATATATTTATGTGCTCATATGTTTCACTTATATATAGAAATATTTATCATCACATACAGCTGGCACTAGCACCTACTGTGGGCACAAAGCGTTTTCTCCCCTTCTTTTTCTTTTCTTTTCTTTGATTGTTGCGACTCCTGGAATCGGCGCTTGCGCGGCTGATATGCTCTCTGACGCCTGTATGAGTGGCCAATTGGGCGCTTGCGCATGCGCCGTCTGTTTGACGGCCCATGCTAGCTTGCGTTCCACGGCCGCAAGTTTATGCGTCATTATGACGGGCATGGTCGTCTGCGCATGCGCGATGGAGTTCCGGAAGTCGCTGTATTACTGCCTTTTACCGGCAGCTGGCAATTTGCTGTTCTAAGCGTTCCTCTTCGTGTATTGGCCCTTTGTCCTTTATAAACAATCTCACCCCTCCCCAACACACGCCTCCTGACGAAGAAGCGAAACGTGCGTTGGGGCGGCGGGGACGCCATCTGTGATCCACACCAGGTTAATGTAAGTGCCGCTGATTTTGATTGCTGTTTGCCCTAACATATTTCCCTTATGTATTTAGACAGGGTCGTGTTACCCCTACACTATGTAATTTGTGGAGTTATTGTATGGGCATACTAAAGCAGGCATAGGTGTGCTAATACTTATATTTACAACATTTACTACCTAGTATGGCAGTCTCTGCTTCTTAGTAGCTACCTTGCAATTGTACTTGTTTTTTGTCTATTTTATGTGTATTTTCTAATAAAATAATTTTTCTGGTGCATATTGGCACTTTATACCGGTTCTCCCTTGTGAATTAATTAAGTATAGTTCGGTTTTTTGTGCCCTCTGAATTTTATATGGGTCTAGTGGTGTAGCTATAGATAGATAGATACATAGATAGATAGATACATAGATAGATACATAGATAGATAGATACATAGATACATAGATACATAGATAGATAGATAAGATAGATACATAGATAGATACAACGAAAGATAGAGAGAGAGAGAGAGAGATAGTGGATAGATAGTTTATAGATATAGCAGATAGAAAGTGAATAGATAGATTGTAGATAAATTTCTAGTTTTATATTTACCACTGGCAGTTGTGGAGATGACAGACGGCGAGGAACCTTCTTCCTCTTGTGTCCTCCGTGTGCCACAACCTATTGTGTATGTAAATGGAAAAAAAAAATTACATTTCTTTGATCAATAAATTTATGTTTGCAAAACTTAAAAATGTCTGCTATGTACCTTTGTTGGTTTTGCCTGTTTTTTTTGGGGGGGCCTAGCAGCCTCGGGCTCCGTAGACTCCTATTTGCAATAGAAACATGATTATACATATATATATAGCTTAATACACTGAATTTTCACACAAATTTTAGTGGTTTTTTAAAGTGCAAGCCTACCGACTGAGAAGAAAAAACCGCAGACACGCTGCTGCTGCTGCTGCTGCTGCTTCCCTCACTATCCGACATCTGCAACAAAGCAATACTTTTTTAGTACACACACATCCATCGTACAATACAGACTCCCATGATGTATACAGAGATATCTACTATATAATTGTCTAGGGAACTTCCGTCTTTCTGTCCTTCTGTCACGGTATTAATTCGCTGATTGGTCTCGGCAGCTGCCTGTCATGGCTGCCGCGACCAATCAGCGACGCGCACAGTCAGAAAAAAAAGGGCCGCCCCGCACTCACTGCCCGGTGCCCCCTTACACCCCTCAGCTCACCGCTCACACAGGGTACTGTGACAAACGTCGCTGTAAAATATACTACGTGACTGGGTTCTGTATAGTACGTCGCTGGGTGCTGTATACTACTTCACTGTGCAATACACTACGTGGCTCTGTGATGTATACTACGTCGCTGGGCAATATACTACATACTACATGGCTGGGCAATATACTACGTGGACATGCATATTCTAGATTACACGATGCGTTATCGGGCCACCATCTAGTATATATATATATATACAAATGTACTTACATTTCCTGTGATCTTTTGCAAGACACTTTTTCTCTGGTGTGCAGCAGGCCTCAGGATGTGCGCTGGGGACAGTAATGGCCGAAATCCTGTTTCCTGTCACATGACCACATGGACCTCCCTCAAACGCTATTAAAACGTATGGTTCTTTTTGGAAATTTATCAAGATTTGCATCTGGCTGCGTTTGCCATAGACATCAATGGCAGAATTAACGCTTCCGTTAGTATTGCGTTAGCTTGGCCGGACCTGAAAACGCTGCAAGCCGCGTTCCAAGGTCCGTCAGAAAAAAACGTTATGTGACTAACGCATGCCAAATTTGGCATGCGTCACGAGGCGTCAGACAATGCAAGTCTATGGGCGCGTATGTGCGTTATATTGCGTTTTCACTACTTAAAAACGTGTCCGTTAGACGGACTCACCTAGCGCAATGTGAACCCAGCCTAACAATCTAGCCAGTCAAAATCACCCAAGTATAAATACTAAGTGTGTATCGCTTTAAAAAGCGCTAACACTGCTGACGGTGCCAAATAGAGCTCTTACCCATAGTCTCCACTGTGGTAACCTCGATGTGCAGCCCCAACGCGTGTTTCGTGTGGTCTTCCTCGAGGGGCTGTGCACTGTACATAGTATACAGTGCATACTGTCAGTGTACAGGTAATAGTGACTCCCGGAGACATTATACACAGGAGCTCTGTACATAGTATACAGTGCATACTGTCAGTGTACAGGTATTCACCAATGGTGTCATTCAAAAGTACAACTTGTCCCGCGAAAAACAAGTCCTCACATGGCCATTTTGACCAAAAAATAAAAAAGTTATGGCTCTGGGAAGAAGTGGAGCAAAAAACAAAAACACCAAAACAAAAATACCTCCGGTCGTTAAGGGGTTTAAGTCCGCACACACAATCTTTGGCTCCATAGTGCACTTATCTTTCCCACCATCTTCGATGCAGCAGCAATAGAAATGGCGTGATGAAGTCAGCAGTGTAATGACTTCATCATGCTGCTGCACTTTGGGGCAGGGAGCTGATCAGCGCTCCTTTGCCCCTGTCCCAGTGCTCATGTTCAAATGTATTGGTGTCTGAACGGTCTGAAATCCATTGAATGAAGAAAGAAGGGAGCCGGCTTAGTGGGCCGCATGTTGTGCAGTCCTGACATACAGCATTCATATCAATATAATGTCTCCTGATTAGAGTTTGCATTTTCTCCTGTTGAACCCATTGGAGAGATTTTCACATGCTGTTTAAGTCTAGATCAGTTTCACGCAAACATATTACAACCATACGTCCTGCTTGAGAGCAGGTTTAACCCTGTATGACTGGATGAGTTTTCTTTTTTTTCCTCCCTTCTTCTAGGAGCCATAACTGTTTTTTATTTTTCTATTAATATACCTGCACATGGACTTTTTTTTCCTGCACAAGTTGTAGTTTAATATTTCACCTTTTTAACATTCTGTACTGGAAAACGTGTCATATAATCCAAGTTCAGTAAAATTATGAAAAAAGGCTATTCCGCCAATATTATGATTTTTTTATGTTGTTTATTTTGTGGTAAAAATGACTCTGAATCAATATTCTTCAAGTCAGTATGATTCCTGCAATATCAAAGCTAAAACCCAAGAAAAAACAAACAAAATGAGCATATACCCTACAGCAAGTAAATAACAGAGTACTCAGTTAACGCTATTTTCATACAGAGAGCATAGAAGCCATCCCACCGCGACAAGGTGAACCCAATCAGGACGGTCCTGTCGACGTCAATGGGATAAGCAGGACAAGGCCAGACTGAGACACCATCTATGGGAAGCTATATAGAAGAAATACTTAGCTCAGACAGGGGGGCCACACTCCCTGTGTGCACAAAGTACAAGAAGTGGTATGGTTTTAGTACTAGACAAATTAGGACGATCCCGATGGATGCACCTTGTCATGGTGGGATGCTTTTATAATAAAAGTAACAACTCAGTGCTCGATGTTATTTCCATGTATTACTATTTACTTGCTGTAGGGAACAAGCTCATTTGGTTTTGTCACTATAAGGCTACTTTCACACTAGCGTCGGGCTCGGCCCGTCGCTGTGCGTCGGGCCGACGTTCCCGACGCTAGCGTTGTCTCCGCCGCACAACGGGGGCAGCGGATGCATTTTCCAGCGCATCCGCTGCCCCATTGTGAGGTGCGGGGAAGTGCGGGGAGGTGGGGGCGGAGTTCCGGCCGCGCATGCGCGGTCGGAAAAAGCGGACTGTCGTGAGCAAAAAATGTTACATGTAACGTTTTTTGCTCCCGACGGTCCGCCACTGCACGACACATCCATCGCACGACGGGTGTGACGTGTGGCAATCCGTCACAATGCGTCGCTTAATGTTAATCAATGGTGAAAAAACGCATCCTGCAAACACTTTTGCAGGATGCGTTTTTTCGGCAAAACGACGCATTGTGACGGAATGCAGTTAACGCTAGTGTGAAAGTAGCCTTACACTTTGCTCGTATACCAGCTTATAGTCCGGCTAAGGCTATGTTCACACGCTGCGGGTTTTGCTGCGGACCCGCAGCTGTTTTCCATGTAGGTTACAGTACAATGTAACCTAATGGAAAACAAAACCCGCTGTGCCGACGATCCTTTTTTTCTGTGGAAAATCCGCGCGGATTTTCTGCAGAAAAAAAGAAGGACCATGTCACTTCTTGGTGCAGAATCGCAGCGATTCTGCACCCATAGAAATGCATTGAACCGCTAACTTCCCGCATGGGGCTGTGCCCACGTTGCGGGAAGTTAAGCGGATAATGTGCCGATGGTACCCGGGGTGGAGGAGAGGAGACTCTCCTCCAGGCCCTGGGAACCATATTTGGGTGTAAAAAAAAGAATTAAAATAAAAAATAATGCTATACTCACCTCTCAGCGCTGCCCGCGGCGTCCGGTCTCAGTTGCTGTGCCGAACAGGACCTGTGGTGACGTTGCGGTCACATGACCGTGATGACGCCGCGGTCACATGACCGTGACGTCACGAAGGTCCTTGTCGGCACAGCCGCTTGCAGCGCCGGGGAGATCGCGACGTCAGAGGGTGAGTATAAACCAATTTTTATTATTTTTGACATTACTATTGATGCTGCATATTGCTGCATATGCAGCATCAATAGTACAGGAGTAATCCCGCAGCGGAAACCGCGGAACAAACCGCGATAAATCTGCAGGGATAACCGCAGCGGTTTTGCCCTGCAGATTTTCAATTCCGCTGCGGGATTAACCCGCAGAGGAACCCGCAGCGTGTGAACGTGGCCTAAGTTGTTTGGTTTTCCAACACCAAAGAGTCATGCATTCTTGTAAACACTTACTATTGTTTCATATTTATGAAATAAATAAAATAATAAATAGTAAAGTAAGGCTACTTTCACACTAGCGTTAACTGCATTCCGTCACAATGCGTCGTTTTGCCGAAAAAACGCATCCTGCAAAAGTGTTTGCAGGATGCGTTTTTTCACCATTAACATTAAGCGACGCATTGTGACGGATTGCCACACGTCGCACCCGTCGTGCGACGGATGCGTCGTGCAGTGGCGGACCGTCGGGAGCAAAAAACGCTACATGTAACGTTTTTTGCTCACGACGGTCCGCCCCCACCTCCCCGCACCTCACAATGGGGCAGCAGATGCGCTGGAAAAATGCATCCGCTGCCCCCGTTGTGCGGCGGAGACAACGCTAGCGTCGGGAACGTCGGCCCGACGCACAGCGACGGGCCGAGCCCGACACTAGTGTGAAAGTAGCCTAAGGCTCTCTGTAACATCATGGGCCCAAAGTCACTGATTCCTTTGGATAACACCCTTTGGTGCCCACTTAGAAGCCCATGTAAGAGCAGTATTTATATTTTTGTAGCTGCCTCTGTGTATTACTATGGCCATCATTTCTGCTTATTACTAAACTTGTACAAAAAAATAAAATGTTCTGATTCTGAATAATAAGAAACCAAGTCTTGTAGAGAACACGATCACTGCTTCCCAGTACTGAGGCAGAGCAGACATCAGCCGGGCAGGACCGGACAGGACTAGGACTAGCGAGCCGTCAGCCCTGTACATATTGCGCATGTGCAGTACCATCCAGCATTCCCGTAGTCACAGAATAATACACTATAGACATGTACTATGTGGTTAAAAAACATACGGGACTCTACAGCAAGAAGGAAAAACGGCTTTCTGTGCTGCTAGAAAGGTGTCCTGCCCACAACAAAGATGTCGGGAATGGCGGAAGCGCAGTGTGCGGTCATGTGACGTGTGAGCTCTGGGGCAGGAGAGAGGAGGTCAGTGCGGGCTCACGATGTGAGGCGGGCGCTGCTGTGCAGGGTGCAGGCTGTAGGTAAGGAGGACGCACAGTGCGTGCCCTGGCTGATCGGTGTGACGTCCTTGCGGCCTCCATTACCGGAGCGACACACAGCTGTGTCCTCAGGGATCCTGACTGGAGTTGGGCTTACTCTCCCTTTCCCTGCAGTGGTGGTACCATGGACACATCTCTGACCCTACAGGGGTCGCACTCTTTAGGGTCCTAAGGCAATCTGTAAGCAATCTGTTACTCCACTACTGGAAAAAATGAACTTAAATTCTGTATGCAAATGAGGCTGAAGTGCTTTCAGTGTGATTGGAGCACTTGCCAAGCCTCTGTCTCCCTGATCAGGTTTTCTTTAGGCTACATTCACACATTCAGTGTTTTATATCAGCATTTGTAGCCAAAACCAGGAGTGGACCAATCAGAGGAAAAGTATAATAGAAACATATGCACCACTTCTGTATTCTTCCCCCACTCCTGGATTTAGCTTACAAATACTGATGGAAAATACTGAAAGCACCACTCCAGTGTTATTTTTTTTCTTGCACTGCTGGAGTGGTGTTATAAATGGAAGTCCCTGCCTCATACTCCCCTGCTGCCGACCTTCATCCATTTCCAGTATCTCTATGGTCAGTCTCCGGCAGAAAGTGATCTGTCGGCAGCGCCAGTGTTTCATGGAGCGGTGCTGATGTCACTTTTCACTACAAGTCTATGAGAGGCTCGTTCTGGCCCCCATAGACTTGCATTGAGAGCTTGTGCCATAGCTTCTGAGTTCTGCCCTCACAAGATGAGGGTGAGTATATGACGGGGGGGAAGGGGACCTTACATTTAAAGCACCACTCCAGCCATGAAAAAAAACAAAGCCGCTGGAGTGGTGCTTGAACGTGTGAACGTGGCCTTAGTGTTGCACATGTGATTATCACCTTTGTAGTACTAAGGAGAACCGGAAAACATGTTTGTGAGCCTTGGGGACTGGCGCTGAGGAGCACTGCTCTGTGACAGCAGCTGTTTGCAAGATGCACACCGTCCGGATTCTGCTCTATTGCCAACTGGAGCCTTCATCATGAAACAGCAAACAAGCGATGAGCATATTTCATCACGATCAACAGAACATTGAGAGAAGCAGGAAAAGTTGCGAGTTGGCACATAGCCACTAGTATGCAAATATATTTGCTATCGCGTGATGACAGCCACAGCAGAATCGGGACAGTGTGCACATTGCAGACAGCCATTACATAGAGTACTGGAACATTATATGAAGAGTCCAGAAAACCCTTTTAGTGTCAGTTAATACAGCCATTGTGTTAGTGATTATCAAAATAAGTCCACCAGTCTCATCAGGTCAAAGATCTATTTAATAATATGTGCCATTTGTATTGTGAAATGTGGTGACGGATCAGCTTTATTGTAAAATGACGTTGTATGAGCGCGTAGTCAGCCCGTACGTATATGACCCATCGCCTTTTTAGTGTGTGTGGCGTGTACACATAGAGAACAGGGAATAGCCTGCCCCTACCAAGATGGCCGAACGCTAACACAAATGCAAGAAGGAAATCTGAAATGGTGGCACGTATTGGCCATGCCCAGAGCACGCTGCTGCGGGGTACATGACAGGAGAGCCAGTTGCTTCTCTAAAAGATTATCTGATTATTCCCCATGTAATGTTCTTCTCTTTTCCATCTGTTTGTGGTAATTTGTCTCTGGTTCATTATCCATCCTATGTAGAGAAGGCTCCGCTGGTAGATGCCATGGCGTCCGTAGTAGATGAGGATGATGAGTGCGCACCATTGCTGCCATCCTCAGACCCAGGGTAAGTTCACGAAGCAATGGCGTTCCTAGTAGAGATGAGCGAATCTGATCTGGCCAGGGCTTATACAGCAAGCTATAGCGCCTACCGAATAAGCTGCAGAGGGACCCCGGATACATGGAGCGCTGCGGCTGATCAGCTGTCCGGCTCCGCAGCTGCATGTGTCGCGGCTGTGTGTTGGGCTCTCCATGCATGTATTGTGCTGGTCACACAGCCGCGACACATGCAGCTGCGGAGCCGGACAGCTGATCAGCCGGAGCGCTCCAGGAAGCCGGGTTCACTCTAAGCGCTATATACATTGCCGAATAAGAGTGAACCCGACAGGCTTTATTCTGCAAAAACCAGCAAAGCACAAAATACGGAGGACAAAAACACCAATGTGTGTATGAGATTTCTGAAATCGCATAGGCTTTGCTGGTTCTGTAAACTGCAGCTTAAAATGTGCATAAAAACCGCAGCAAAACCGCCCTGTGTGAACATAGCCTGAGACCCTTCAGGAATTGCGCCTTCTACTTGGTGTTCACTAGACGGTTTTTGTTAATGTCTCAGTATTATGGCGATGGACTCCTGTTTAGTTTTCTAAATCCATTTAAGAATAAAATGCCAATGTTTAATGAGGTGAAAACTCTTCAAAAAATGCTTACCGAAGGCTAAAAAATATCTAACTGCCGGGGCGACCATTGAGTCTTCACACTGACTTCTATTATAAAGTATGGCGCAGCTTCATAGAAGAACACCCTGAACAATGGTTCGTTCACTTCTTTTAAAGCTTTGGCGTTTTTGGAAACCTGAAGCTAATAATATTCTATATAAAGCTGGAATGTGTGATTTTTTTTCTTTCAATAGAAATCAATAGGAAGAGTCTTTTCTAGTTTTTAATTTTTTTCAGGAGGTTTTCACAACATACCTGGTCCTACAGACCCCTCAGGAAAACTCAGTGTGAACATTAGTTAAAATAAAGCACTGACACTATATTCTGGACCATATACCCTTAAGCTATGTGCACACGATGCAGATTCAGTGCAGATCTGCAGCGTTTTTTTTCTGCAGCAGAAACGCTGCAGAACTGCACTGTGATGTACATTATAATGTTCATCTATGGGGAAAAAAAAAAGCTGTGCACATGGCGCAGAAACGCTGCAGATTTCAAAGAAGTGCATGTCACTTCTTTTGTGCGTTTCTGCAGCGCTTCTGCACCCCTCCATTAATAGAAATCAGCAGTGGTAAAATCTGCACAAAAACTGCACAAAAAACGCATCAAAACCGGTCAAAAAACGCAGCTGCGGATTCTGCCAGGAGATGCAGATTTTGTGCAGAAAATTCTGCATCAATTCTGCATTGTGTGCACACAGCCTTATGGCTGTTTTCAGTCACAGTCCTCCATGTGTACTGAGACTGGGAAATAATAACATAATGTCACAAATACAAGCTTCCATAATAAGGCATATATAGAGATCCCAAAGTAGTATCCAGGAAAACCCATGGGAATATGAGAACGTTTGTTTTATTCTATATCCTATGACTTAAGCATCATTTTACATTATTTATTTATTTATTTTACAGATTCATTGTAGAAACACAACAGGAACATAAAAGCAGATGGCGGTCCATCCGAGTCATGTACCTCACCATGTTCCTCAGCAGTGTGGGCGAGTACTTCTTCCTAACTTTAATTTCTGGTTTGCTTTTGGTTTAAGAATACTATGGGCTAGGGGTGGGCAATTAATTTTCCCTGAGACCACATGACAGACCTTGACTGTTGTGGAGGGCCAAAGTAAATTCTGCTAATTATTATTATTAACAATAATAATAATAATATTTTATTTATTTAATTTTCTCACTTTTATGGAGTAGAATTGAAGGGGTTGTCCAGGTTTGAGGTTTGTGAAGAAAGTTTGCAGTTACTCTGTCACTCTCAGCCTCTCTATGTGACTGCAGACTTTTGAATCCTCAAGGCACCTGAACTGCTGAACTTTTTGACGATTTTGGAACTTATGCAGGAAGCAGCATGGCGGTCAAACTCCTCATAATGTTTGCCCAAAAGTGGTGAAAAGTACAACAAAAATGTACTCCAGCCATTGAATTGAGTAAATTTCTTGCAAGGCACGTAGCAGCTGGAGGAGGTGCACACCTCTTGATGAATTTACAACAAACTGTTCATCGAAAACTGGTCCACAAAACACAATTTTTAAACAGTTTTCTCTTTTTACGACTATACAAAAACAAATCCTCACGAATAAAAGCTGATCCTCCTCCTAAACTAGAGCAACTAAACCTACAGTGAGGCCAGCGCTCACCCCACACTGCACCCAGCCACGTGGCCCGGCGGGTCGCATGGTCAGTTTCCCAGAAGTCGTGGGTTAATGTTAATGAACAATAAACTTTGATATATTTCTTTTATGTATTGAATATGCACGCTCCATCTATATAGCTGTAGGTTTAGTTCTCTTTTTCCCTGAGCCCATATTATGTTGCTATCGTATACAGTCATGGCCGAAAGTGTTGGCACCTTAAAACTGGGAAAGTGTCTTGTGGACAGGTGAAACAAGAGAGAGCTTTTTGGTAAAGCACACCATTCTATTGTTTACCATACAATGGAATGAGGCGTAGAAAGAAAAGAACACAGTACTTCTAGTCAAATATGGTGGAGGTTCAAACATGTTTTGAGGTTGTTTTGCAGTCTCTGGCACTGGGTGCCTTGACTGTGTGTAGACCTGAAGATTACTAAAGGATTTTGGGTGACAATGTAGTGCCTAGAGTCAGAAAGCTGGGTTTGCGTCCTGGGTCTTTCAGCAGGGCAATAAGCCCAGACATACTTCAAGAATCACCCAGAAATGGATGTAAACAAAGCGCTGGAGAGTTCTGAAGTGGCCAGCAATGAGTCTAGATCTAAATCCCATTGAACACCTCTGGAGAGATCTTACAATTGCTGTTGGGAGAAGGCACCTTTCCAATATGAGAGACCTGGAGCAGTCTGCAAAAGAAGAGTGGTGCAAAATTCCAGCTGCGAGGTGTAAGAAGCTTGTTGATGATTATAGGAAGCAACTGATTGCAGTTATTTATTCCACAGGGTGTGCAACCAAAAATTTAGTTGAGGGTGCCAACAATTTTTTTGTCCAGCCCATTTCCACTTCTGGAATTCTGGTGGTGCACAAGTAGGATAACCAAATCCGTCAGCTGTGATGTAGAAATACTTGGCACTCGTATAGGTGTGTTCAAGAACTTAATATTTATTGAGTGAAGAAATTCCAGAAAAATGAGACGTTTCGGTCAATACCTGACCTTCATCCGTCTAATAACAAAAAATGCAGAAAGCCATAAACAAAAGAAACTGTAGAAAAACACCATAATTCAAATCATGTCATTTTTTGTTATTAGACTGATGAAGGTCAGGTATTGAATGAAATGGCTCATTTCTCCTTCGCCTCATTGGGGGACACAGACCATGGGTGTATGCTGCTGCCACCAGGAGGCTGACACTAAGTATTACAAAGAAAGTTCTCTCCTCCCCTGCAGTATACACCCCTCTGCTGGCTCCCAGCTAACCAGTTCTTGCTTAGTGTCCGTAGGAGGCACACGGACGGGTCTGCTATTCAGACCCAAAGAACTCTTTTTTTTCCGTTTTTTACTTTTTACTACGGTCGAATGGGGCGACGGATTCTTTCATGTTCCGATCTCCTCGAACCATCAACAGGCGAGCACGGGAGTTTTACCTCTCCGTATCCTCTCCTGTGACGTGGGAAGCCACTGCCTGAGCTGATTCTAGGGGCGACGGGCCCCTTCAAGGGCACCGATCTCCCCCCTCCCTTATCAGACGAGCACTGGAGTGTCACCTCCAGTATCCTCTTCTGCAGCCAGGCCTATTGCCGGACATTCAGCCCTGTCCACCAGGTTTTACCCTCGGCTGTACAGAGGCACCTTCCAGCGTGGCGTCCGAGCAGCCCCCACTGCATCACCACTGAAAAAGCGGATGATGGAAGGAGGCAGACGGTTCCTCTCCACCCCTCTTCTGCAGGGATGGTGGATGGAGGCTCCCCAACCCTGCATCGGCCTATCTACCCGGGCACAGCTCCTACCTGCAGCATCTGCCATGGTCCCCCTCCATATTGGGGTAAGTGCTCCGTGAGATTTGGGTGTTCCGACGGTCAGAGGAGGGCTCCATAGCGACTGGGTCCCCACAGAGCTTCGCGGCACTTTTCCCCTCAGTCTGCGGGTGCGCGCCGGCCGAAGCCATAACTTTAGTCCCCGGCTTCGGCCCTGTTTAGGCCGCAGCCCGGGAAGCCCCGCCCACCGCTTGCTCCCTTCTAGCGGCTCCGCCCCCCTATTCAGGCGCTTCTCGTTCCAGACGAGATCTCGGCGGCCATCTTCCTCCTCCTCCATTGCAGTCACTATTTCTTCTGGAGGGGGCTGTGGCCGGCGGTTTTTCAGCGCTGAAGTCAGCGCTATTCCAGTCGGGGGACTCAGAACCTGAGTAAGGTGAATCGGCCCCCCATCCCCGGCACGCATCCCGGCAGCATTAAGGGACTAGCTTTCCCTGTTTTTTTATATACTAAAGGCTGCAATTTTCTGGTGCTCCTGCACACTACAGAATGTATAATACAGTATGCAGGCTTGCACACGGAGAGCTGTGAGTTCCCAGCAACGAAGCTCTCATGACTCATTCCCTGGTGACTCATTCCCTGGTGACTCATTCCCTGGTGACTCATTCCCTGGTGACTCATTCCCTGGTGACTCATTCCCTGGTGACTCATTCCCTGGTGACTCATTCCCTGGTATTTGCTACTCTGCCTCGGTAGTCGCTGGGCCCATAGGTGCATCCCCAGCTTTCCATGCCTTTTTATTTAAACCCAGGACCAGCATTCCCTGGTCTTAAGGGTCCCCTAGTTTTAAAAGGGTCACATCCCCAGCATTCTCTGCTCTGCCAGAAGCCGGTCTCTTTTTCCTTAGTACTTAATCAGGCCAGTATGCCCTGGTCTTAAAGGCACAGGGCCAGTAGGCACTGGTCTTAAAGGCACATGGCAAGTGTGCCCTCGTCTTAAAGACACATGACCAGCATTCCTGGTCTTAAAGGAGCATGACCAGCTTTTTTTTTTTTTTTTGTTCTTAAAGGCACATTACCAGCTTTGCTGGTCTTTAAGGCACTTGTTCCTACATTCCTCTCATGACCAGTATTCCTGGTCTTAAAGGCACGTGACCAGCATGCCCTGGTCTTATAGACTCGTGACCAGTATTCCCTGGTCTTAAAGACACGTGTCCAGTATACCCTGGTCTTAAAAGCACATGACCAGTATGCCCTGGTCTTAAAGGCACGTGACCAGTATCCCCTGGTCTTAAACGCTATAATCAGTATGCCCCGGTCTTAAAGGCACATGACTAGTACGTCCTGGTTTTTCTAGGCCATGACCAGTATGCCCTGGTCTTAAGGGCACGTGACCAGTATCCCCTGGTCTTAAACGCAATAACCAGTATGCCCTGGTCTTAAAGGCACATAACTAGTACGTCCTGGTTTTCAAGGCACATGACCAGTATGCCCTGGTCTTAAAGGCACGTGACCAGTATCCCCTGGTCTTAAACGCAATATCCAGTATGCCCTGGTCTTAAAGGCACATGACTAGTACGTCCTGGTTTTCTAGGCACATGACCAGTATGCCCTGGTCTTAAAGGCTCATGTCCAGTACGCCCTGGCTTTTAAAGGCACACGACCAGTATGCCCAGGTCTTTAAGGCACGTGACCATTATGCCCTGGACTTAAAGGCTCAGGACCAGTACGCCCTGGCTTTTAAAGGCACACGACCAGTATGCCCAGGTCTTTAAGGCACGTGACCATTATGCCCTGGACTTAAAGGCTCAGGACCAGTACGCCCTGGTCTTAAACGCAAATGACCAGCATACCCTGGTTTTAAGGGCACATGACCATTATCTCCTGGATTTCAGCATGCCCTGCTTTTAAAGGCACATGAACAGTATTTCATCTTACAAAAGGCACAAGACCAGTATTCCCTGGTCTTAAAGGCTCATGGCCAGTAACCCCTAGCCTTAAAGGCGCATGACCAGTATTTTCTGGTCTTAAGGGCACATCATCTATCCTAAGCTGGTCACCCTAACTGAGCTCTGGAGCACTCACATGCTCCCTCTCCTACAATGGGAGCCGTCGGCTAGCAGGGGCCGCAAGTATTCTAGAAAAACGTACAGGTTCTAGAAAATCTCCATCAACATTTGACGGTGATGCACTGGAAGACCTCTAAGTAGGATACCATACCTGGTCGGAATTTTATGGGCGACGGGTCCCTTTAAGGGCTCCGATTTCCCCCCACACCTTCAACAGACGAGCACACGGAGTGTCGCCTCCATGTATCTTCTTCTGCATCCAGGTCTATCGCCACAACCTGCCCTGTCCACTCGGAAACCTCAATTCTGGGGATGTACTGAGGCACACATTTGTGGCGTCCCAACAAGGAGGTTTTTCCCCCCTTTGTATCAGATGCAAGAAAGTGGACGATTCCTCTCCACTTCCCTGTTAAGAGATGGTGGATCGAGGTTTTTTATTTTTTATTTATTTTTTATTTTTTTCCTTATTTTCTTCTCTGCACGATGGCAGAGACCTGCTGGTTACAGTCCCGCATTCTGTCACTTGACAGACTCGCCGGGCAGAATTTCTTGCGGTATTCCTACCAGTATCCTGGCCGGTGTATCATCAATTAAGATTCCACAGACGGTCGGATAGCAGGTCTAGTTAGTTCCGTCCTGTGGTTTCGGGTTTAGCGCTCTACCCTTCCTTAGCCGCCACATGGGTTGCTTGACCAAAGGGAGAGAATGAAAGTCTCCGGGTCCCAGACCTTATCTACTTCGTTCCACAGTATAGCTGGCCAATCAAATCTTCTGAGCGGGAGACTAGCAAGGGATCGTATCTCTTCTTCAAGCTCAACCAGCAGTGGAAGCATTGGCCAGGACAGTCTAGATCTAAGGGATCTTGGTTCCAAAATGGAGGGAATGAAAAGTATCTCCATTTCTGGACCCCAAACTTCTAACAACCTTTGACAGGGCCCTCTCTTTTTTCGGATGGAGTTCCTCCGCTCAGCCACTATTTCAACAGAGAAACGTGGTTGTTTTCTGGCATCCATCGTCATTCGGGATTCTTCCCTCACATACCTATTTCTCTACTATAATCTCTTCGCCTTTCCATTCGCGAACAGTATTTTCACGACCTGGCCCCTTCTGCCTGGCTACCACACCAGAGTGGTCGCAAGGGTCATGACGGTTGTCATGCGCTTCTTGCACCTTAGAAACATGGTCGTCCTGCCCTCCTCGGTCGACTCTCTAGCCGCTCTACAAGGACTATGCTAAGTCGTCTATATCACTTGCAATACCCTCTCTCTTGGGCTAGCAGCTAAACTTAGACAAGTTTTTTCCTCATTCCCAGCCCAGCAGATCCTCTTTGTCGATGATCCTGCACAAGAAGGATGGTAATTCTCTCTCTCGAGTCAAGGTCGTGGCCCTTCAACACGGAGCTTGTGCACTTGATCACTCATTCCCTCGGTTCATTCAATTAGCTAGGAGGGTTCTGAGCAATAAGATGAAAACGGAAGTAGTTTTCTTTTGCTCCGCTCGTTTTCAGCAAGTCAATCAGGCTTTCAAAAGGTAGTTTCTAAGCTCCTTCCTCATCTAGAGCCTTCTTCTGGTCCAATGGTTATTAGGGATACCAATGCCCGTCTTCTTCTCCCGATCATTTCTCTGGGGATCTGAACAGTACGGCCAATCCCACAGCAGGTCCACTGCCCTTAGGCGGGTCAACCATCCGTCTTCAATTTGGATAATGCCACGGCTGTGCCATACGTCAATCATCTCGCAGGTACCCACAGTCAAGCGCCATGGCCGAGGTACCTCGCACTCTCTGATGGGCCGAGATCTATCATTCGGTGATCTCAACAGTACATGTCCCTGGAGTAGAACACTGGGCGGCTGACATATTCAGCCGTCAAGGTTTTTCATGGTTTGGCTGCAAGATCCAAGTCCATCGCAGTGCATACTCCGTTTCTTCCACGGTACCAATTTCCATAACTCCTCTTCCACTACGTCTGAGACCTTTTTGGAAGCGGAAAAGGCCCCCAGTGATCCTGGGAGACCCGTACTGACCATGTCAGGTTTTCTCGCTTGCGGTACTAGTATTTCTCCGTCTTATTTTGGCAAAATTGGAAATATGGACCTTCTCGCAGGGAGTCTCCACCTGTAGTTCTTCCCTACCGCGTACCGTTAGATCTGGGGGACCTTAATGGTCCTGGGGATCTTACAGTACACTCCTTTTTCGATCCAGAAAGACTTTACGATAAGGGAACGTCACTCCCCTTTCTTCTATGTGTTCTTGTCATCCTGATGAGTCTTCAGAGCTTCCCACTCTGTTCCTTTCAGTCTTTTTTCCTTATTACCATCTATGCATCGTTGCCCTCAAGCCATCCCATTCCCTCGTTGCCAAGGTGGTTTTGTATTCCCACTGTTGCAGGGGCATCGTCCTCTCATCTTTCGGCTCCAGTCCACACAACGGAATGGGTTCTCCATAATCTGGAAGAAGTGAGTGCTCCAAGTGGGTACGTATCGAGGACGGCGTCCTTCCAAAGGTTGGACACTTTGCTTGGGCTTCTCGATGGTAAGTAGGCTTCCCGATGGTCACAGGAAGGGTTTAGCCGGGTTCATCGGCCACGTTAGCCTGGTGGATTCTTTTCACCATCCAGGAGTCCTTCCGTGCTAGATGTCAGCCTATCTCCCTGTCTCAGGTCCGCATGCATTCTTGAAGCACTATAATTCACACACTTCCTCAGATGTGAGTCTGGGCAGGCGGACTTTGCAGGCCGCCTTGGCGCACTTGTAAGTAGCGGTTACACGGCCTGATCTGATGTTGTCCCCACCCAGGGACTGCTTTGGGACGTCCCATGGTCTGTGTCCCCCAATGAGGCGAAGGAGAAATAGGGATTTTTGTGTACTTACCGTAAAATCCTTTTCTCCGAGCCATTCATTGGGGGACACAGCTCCCTCCCTATTATTAGTTGTATTTGTTTTTATCATTTGATATGTTATACTCTCATATATAATGTGACATGCTATACGCTTATATGTTATTGATCTCCTACTGCTTTTGCACCGAACTGGTTAGCTGGGAGCCAGCAGAGGGGTGTATACTGCAGGGGAGGAGCTAACTTTCTTTGTAATACTTAGTGTCAGCCTCCTGGTGGCAGCAGCATACACCCATGGTCTGTGTCCCCCAATGAATGGCTCGGAGAAAAGGATTTTACGGTAAGTACACAAAAATCCCTATTTTTCTAGAATTTCTTCACTCAATAAATAAGTTCTTGAACACACCTATACGAGTGCCAAGTATTTCTACATCACATTTGGGGGGTTTTGTGTGAAATTATTTTCAGTTTCCCGTTTTTTTTTTCCTTTTTTTTGTTCCAATTCACTAAAGGAAAACCAGTGTAGCTAGAGGAAACCCACAAAATATGGGGAGAACAACATACAAACTCCTTGCAGATGTTGTCCTCTGTGGGATTTGAACCCAGGACCCCAGTGCTGCGAAACTACAGTGCTATTATTAACATGATATTTTTTTCCCCAGGATTTTCAATTGTGGTGACTTCAATTTGGCCGTATCTTGAAAAGGTGAGTGTCGTTGGTCGGTAGGAAACATGCTGCCAGCAAATTATGAAAGTAACAAGGCACCAGGGAGTAAAACAAAAGAAAGTTCCAATGGGGCAGTTTTTGCCCTATACAGTCACAATGTATTTTTTTTTAATGAGATTTTTCAAAAATGCTATAAAACCTGTTAATTTTTACTGTGTTAAATGTGATCATGGTTTAATTTCTGTGACCTACGAGCCCATGTACACAGCTTAGGTGACTCTGCTGACAGGTGGACAACCTTTTTAACCCCCTTTGGCTGCAGTGATGCCAGACAAGGTCACTGTAGACTAAGGTTTGACACCACCAGCCCACAAAAGACAATGGGTGGTCTGTTATTTGCCATAAATATGTTATATTTTTTATTTGGTGGTCCTGCTTTTCTTCTACTCCTGTGCCTCTCCATTCCTCTTGTCTGTATATACGATAAATCTTATATTTTTAGTCAGGTGAGCAAGAGGATATCAGATGGAGAAGAGTTTAGAACCACGCCCACTTGGCTACATTATAATATTTATATAATGAGAAGAGGGGGCCATATCTCACAAATGAAGAGGAGCAGTAACAAAATGGAAACAACTCCAGGTTCAGGAGAGCAGCATCATTTACACCATATAAAAACATTACTTCTTTATGGCATGTGATCGGCCCCCTTTAAGAGGTTAAAGAGATTTTTGGGAGACTGACATTTTATACTACAGCTATTAAATACCGTATGTATTATATGATCTAATGGAGATTGGAGTCTCATAGGTGGATATGTCATAAATCAATATTAATCGTCAGAATGTGCTTCTAAGTAATAACTACCTAAATGTGTTAGTGTTATCAACAGATACATTATAGAATGTTCCTCTATATTTAGTTAAAATCTAAACTTACAGGGAATGTATTGTCAGGAAATTATCTATTCTGATATCAAGACTTCATATTTTTTCCATGGCATTATCTTTAAAAATAACAAAACGTAATCTTTCTGGCTCCCGAGTCTTCTAATAAGCAGCACTTCTCAGCAGTGATCACATTATTTCCACAGCCTGGAGAACATTGAACGCCATCATCTTTACTATAAAGCTGGAGGCAGATAATATATGATCCACTATTGACAATAAGTGATGGATCATGGCCAGAAAATAGAATATATACATCAGCAAAAAATGATCTGTTTCAGTAACTGGTTTTAGGGGAAAATCTATGTGATAATAGTCTTTCTTCTACTTTTATTAACCTATCCTCCAATCCTTTAATTTAGATTGACCCAAGTGCTAATACAAGCTTTCTTGGCTGGGTAATAGCATCCTACAGTTTGGGACAGATGGTTGCATCTCCTTTGTTTGGTTTGTGGTCTAACCACAGGCCAAGAAGAGAACCTCTGGTGGTCTCCATATCTATACTGGTAGCTGCTAGCTGCCTTTACACCTATGTGCACGTTCCGGCCTCACACAACAAGTATTACATGCTCATTGCTCGAGCATTGGTTGGTTTTGGATCAGGTATGTTATTCTAAAGTTTTTGTAAATTTACAAAAGTTGTTACACGTTACAAAGGAGAATGAGTGCTAATCTGATCTGTAGATGTGGGATCTGTTGTGCTCTTACACTTACTTACAACATATGAAAAATCGTTCTGTTTCTCTCAGCCAAGAGTCGCACGAGTGTTCTCTGTATGCGGATCCGTGTATTATGTGTTTGCAATGCGATGATGCGATTTTTCTCGCACCTATGTATCCATATGGCATCCATATGGATTTACATTTCTCACTGCTTTTACCCAATGAATTTAAAGGGAACCTGTCACCCCCCCCCCCCCCAGTCGTTTCAAACTAAAAGAGCCACCTTGTGCAGCAGTAATGCTGCATTCTGACAAGGTGGCTCTTTTAGTTCTGGGTGCTGTAACTCGAGAAATAATCAGTTTTTTAATTTGTCAGAAATACCTGGTCTTCAGTCAAGGAGGCCGGTGTTTCCCCCCTGCTTTAGACGCCACACAGCTGTCACTCACATCTTCTTGGCGCCCCCTCCTCACCGCTGTTTTGAAAGTAGCCGGCGCCTGCGCTCTTATCCCCTGCCTGGTGCAGGCGCAGTGAGCGCTGCCCGTCCGTCCTCATATGCAGTCTCGGTGACTGCGCCTGCACGGCCGCCCTGCTTGTAATTCCCAGCCCAGCAATGTGAATAAATCATAAGTCACTGCGGGGCTGGGAATCAAAAGCAGGGCGGCCATGCAGGCGCAGTCTCCGAGACTGCATATGAGGACGGACGGGCAGCGCTCACTGCGCCTGCACCAGGCAGGGGATAAGAGCGCAGGCGCCGGCTACTTTCAAAACAGCGGTGAGGAGGAGCCGGCGCCAAGAAGATGTGAGTGACAGCTGTGTGGCGTCTAAAGCAGGGGGGAAACGCCGGCCTCCTTGACTGAAGACCAGGTATTTCTGATAAATTAAAAAACTGATTATTTCTCGAGTTACAGCACCCAGAACTAAAAGAGCCACCTTGTCAGAATGCAGCATTACTGCTGCACAAGGTGGCTCTTTTAGTTTGAAACGACTGGGGGGGGGTTAACACTGATCCGAGTGCTATGTGATGTTTTCTCGCATTGCACTCGTCTGTATTATACACTAGTGTGACTCCGGCCTTAAATTGCAGATATGGGGTTAATCTGCAGGATAGTAATGTTCTGACACTGTGCAGCATCCCGCCGCCGGGAAGAAATGAACTTTATTCCTCATTGCAGCATTCAGCTTCCAGTCACCGTCCTGTGTATGGAGAGCAGCGGCGGTAACCACATCTTCTCACTGACTGACAGCGGCTCAGCATTGTAGTCAGCTGTCAATCAGTGTCGGGGCGCGATTACAGGCGCTGCTCTAACACAGCGCGGTGACAGAGCCCTTGCCGGCGGCGCCCCTATGACTGGAAGCTGAACAGTGCCAGGAGGAATAAAATTAATTTCCTCCCTGCAGCGGGGCTCTCAGTGCGGGCGCTGCACGGTGTCTGTAGGTTAATAGTATTATTTTACATTACAGATTCCCTCTAACTCTACGTTCACATTTGCGTTGTGCGCCGCAGCGTCGGCGCCGCAGCGCACAACGCAAACAAAAACGCAGCAAAACGCATGCACAACGCTGCGTTTTGCGCCGCATGCGTCCTTTTTTTAATTGATTTTGGACGCAGCAAAAATGCAACTTGCTGCGTCCTCTGCGCCCGGACGCGGGCGCCGCAGCGACGCATGCGGCGCAAAACGCAAGTGCGACGCATGTCCATGCGCCCCCATGTTAAATATAGGGGCGCATGACGCATGCGGCGCCACTGCGGCGCCCGCCGCTAATGTGAACGTAGCCTAAGTTGGGTTGACATATTGCACCTGCAGTGTCTTGTCCTTTGTATTTATTTATTTATTTATTTTTCCGAAGACTTCTGAAAATCACAGCAAAGCGGAGCAACTAAGTCCCCAAAATGAGTATTTGGTGTGTTTTTCCGCCTTGTATTTTTGTGCACAAAAAATGAAGCATCTTCCCATTTTATCAAAGTGGATGGGATTTATATGAATCTGATGCCCACTATGTGTGTGTGTGTGTTTTTTTTGTTTTTTAACACTGTGGAAACTGACCTGCGGTGCAAATTTGAAATCTGCAACATGTCTATGTCTCTTGCAGTAAATAAGCGTTTAGAAAAAACTCTCAGTAAACATGAGATTTATCCCATACACTTTGCTGGAAATGTAGTGTGCTAACTTTTGTTACACAGAAATACACAGCAGAAAAAAAACGCACCAAATAATAATTGAGGGAAATTGGCCTTGTGGTCCTTTTACACAGTCCAAGCGGTGGTTATGAGTCACGCAAAAATGGCCCTCATTACACTTCGGCCATATTCCGTCATCGTGTATCACTGAGGGAGCAGTGACTGGCTGCAGGTACCCGGACACAGCCTCGTCCGCATATATGAGGTTGTTGTGCTCAGGTAAGGAGGTCTGCGTCCAGTCCGTACTCTGGCTGTGATACACGGATGTCTGAATTTAGCTTTAAGTTATGTGCCCACGTTGCCGAAATGCTGTGGAAATGTCCGCAGCATTTCCGCAACTCCCTGCCGCAGGTAAAACGCATGCGGAATTCGCTTGCGTTTTTCCGCAAAACACAAGTGTTTTGTAAGTGTTTTTAGCTTGCAGAATGCTTACGCTTTTCCAAACGATTTGAAGCATCGCTTGGAAAAGTGATTGACATGTTGGTCACACTTGTCAAGCATAGTGGTTGACAAGCGTGACCAACTTTTTACTATTGATGCTGCCTATGAAGCATCAATAGTAAAAGAATGTAAAAAAAAATATATGGTTATTCTCACCTTCCGACGGCCCCTGATCCCCTCAGCGGCTCTCCCGGTACGTTCCGTTCCCAGGGATGCTTTGCGCGAAGGACCTGAGATGACATCTCAGGTGATTCACGCAATGCATAGCTGGGAACAGAACCCGCCGCGTGCACCGCAGAGAGCCGGGAGGACTCCGGGGGCCATCAGAAGGTAAGTATATCCCTATTTTTTATTTTAATTCTTTTTTTTTTTTTTATATACAAGAATGTGGATCCCAGGGTCTGGAGGAGAGTCTCCTCTCCTCCCGACCCTGGGTACCATCTGCACATGAAGTGCTCACTTTACGCAGGGTAGGCATAGCCACATGCGAAAAGTGAGCATTTCAATGCAATCCTATGGCGGCGGAATTGGCGCAATTCCGCAGAAATAATGAACATGCTGCGGATTTTACTGCTATGCGATTCCGCAGCGGGAAAATCCGCAGCATGGGCACAGCAACTGCGGAATCCCATAGGATTGCATGGGAATGCTTTTTTTAAGCGTTTCCTCTGCAGCAGAAACGCATAAGAAACGCAACGTGGGCACACAGACTTACACTTATAATGCCATACCTTTTACACATTTTTTCATGTTACATTCACAAAATTAAAATTCTAATAAAAACCATTTATGTGATATACCAACACAAGTATTTGTGAAGTGTGAAGGAAATGACTACATGGCTTTCTGTAACAGGCTGGGGGGTGGAACCACTGTGCTGTGGCCCAAGGAATGCGTGGAGGGGTGTAACTGGGTGCCTCACCAAGTCCAACCTTGGATACACAGCAGCGGACGATACCGTGATCCGAGGAGGGATGAAAGAGTTGGGAGCAGGTTCTACACCAGGACTGACCTCTGGTGGATGGCAGCTGACCCCCAAGGGACTGGAGCCAGGGATGGCGGACTGGGCAAGTCCTGACAGGCACAGCTGGTACAGTGGCTGGCACTGACGGACACAACAGATATCCTTGTAAGCAAGCGTGTTAGAACATACAAACAACGTTGCTCAGGCACCTCCATGACTGCTGAAGGCAATTGGTTACTCAGGATTTTATTTAGGTATATCAGACTACAGGGGACTGAAAACAAATGCATGTTCCCATTTTTTAGATTAATATTTTTAAAATAAATAGAAAACATGTATGACTTCCTTTACACTCGCTAATTTATGTTAATATATCATATCAAATTCCAATAAAATACATCCAGGTTTGTGTGTGTAATGTTAAAAAATTTAGAAAAGTTTACAGGGTATAAATACTTTTTTGATACTGTACATGTGGCAGTCATCGGCAAGTGCAAAATGTATGCTGATAAGCAGTTTGTTCTAATAAAGTTTGCGTATTGTTGGCAACATACCCCATTTGGACATGTTTGCTGCTTATGCCTGTCTATGCAGGTTCTCTGCTGTTGTCTACAGAAGTTCTTATTGTTTGATTAGGCTTTCTAACTAAGGATATTTAAAATGTATTAAGCAATTTGATAAATAAGGAGCCTGTCTGCTGCCATAGTATTGAGGGTCTACTTGTCTTACACTGATAAAGTCTATATTTTATTTTGTGCACGCTAGGAAATGTAGCTGTTGTCCGGTCATATGTCGCTGGTGCAACCTCGCTATCAGAAAGGACAAGTGCCATGGCTAATATTAGTGCTTTTCAAGCTCTTGGCTTTATCCTTGGTCCTGGTAGGTATGTTATTATGGTCTGTTTGGTAAGGTTTTAGGCCTCTAATTTTACGGTAAGACCTTAAATAGAATAATTCTGATTTCCAGCATTTCAGGCTGCATTTACATTAATTGGAGAAGTAGGAGTGACCTTCACAGCCATCAAACTCCAAGTGAACATGTACACCGCACCATCTCTTATGGGCGCTTTTCTTGGCATTGTGAATATAATTCTGATCTTTGCAATATTCAGGTAAACTGTTTTCTTACAAGGACAGTCCACTTGTGGGCTTTCCCTGTCTTAAATTACCTACACACATGAAATATTCCTTATGAAGTCTAAACCCAAAATATCTTCTTTCAGAGAACATCAAGTTGATGATCATGGAAAGAAAATAGGAAGCATAAACTATGCATCTGAAAGTACGTATACTGGTTTGGGTTATTATTCTACCTCCAGAGCTACAGGTGCATTAGGATATCATCAAAAAGTTAATTTATTCCAGTTCTTCAATACAAAAAGTGAAATTCATATATTAGATGGCGTCATTACAAACAGAGTGATTTATTTCAAGTGTTTATTTTGTTAATGCTGATGATTATGGCTTACAGCCAATGAAAACCCAAAAGTCATTATCTCAGTAAATTAGAATACTTTATAACACCAGCTTGAAAAATTATTTTAAAATCCGAAATGTTGGCCTGCTGAAATGTATGTTCAGTAAATGCACTCAGTACTTGGTCGGGGCTCCTTTTGCATCTATTAATGCATCAATGCGGCGTGGCATGGAGCTGTGGCACTGCTGAGGTGTTATGGAAGCCCAGGTTGCTTTGATAGCAGCCTTCAGCCTGTCTGCATTGTTGGGTCTGGTGTCTCCTCTTGAATATACCCCATAGATTCTTTATGGGGTTAAGGTCAGGCGAGTTTGCTGGCCAATCAAGCACAGTGATCTTGTTGTTTTTAAACCAGGAATCGTGAAGTATGCACAATCATTGATAGTTTGGGGAGCCATGTCACCTGCTGGTGTAGATTCACTGTGTTTTATCAAAACCAAAGTCAGCACAGCCGTCTACCAGGAAATTTTAGAGCACTTCATGATTCCCTCTGCCGACAAGCTTTTTGGAGATGGTAATTTCATTCTCCAGCAGGACTTGGCACCTGTCGACATTGCCAAAAGTACCAATACCTGGTGTAAAAACAACAGTATTACTGTGCTTGATTGGCCAGCAAACTTACCTGACCTTAACCCCATAGAGAAACTATGAGGTATTGTATGGAAGAAGATGAGACACCAGACCCCACAATGCAGACGAGCTGAAGGCTGCCATCAAAGCAACCTGGGCTTCCATAACACCTCAGCAGTGCCACAGGCTGATCGCCTCCATGCCACGCCATATTGATGCAGTAATTGATTACAAAGGAGCCCCAACCAAGTATTGAGTGCATTTACTGAACAAACATTTCAGTAGGCCAATATTTTGGATTTTAAAATCATTTTTTCAAGCGATTTATAAAGAATTCTAATTTACTGAGATAATGACTTTTGGGTTTTCATTGGTTGTAAGCCACAATCATCAACATTAACAGAAATAAACACTTGAAATACATCACTCTATTTGTAATGACACTATCTAATATATGAGTTTCACTTTTTGTATTGAAGAACTGAAATAAATTAACTTTTTGATGATATTCTAATTTTGTGAGATGCACCTGTATTTGAATGCTTATTCTTCTATATGAAGCAGTACCTCCAGAACTGGCATTGGGATGGGATGTAGCTTTCCAAAATATGCTGATTCTTGAATCTTCCTCTATGAAGAGGATGTGGGTTGTCATCAGGAGTGAGCAATACATACTGGCACATGCTTTGTTTATCTCTATTAGCTTCTATTCTAAAAACGATGCAGTAAATTGGCTAGGCCGGGTCAGAGAATCCAAAAAACAGCTCTTTTGGGATGGTATAAGTATTCAGTGGCTAGTACCTCCAACTCGATGACAAACGGTGAAACAATGGGCATGTGCACCTAAGGCTCATTGATCTGTGTGTGCAGCCTGGTCCAATCACACAGAAAAGCTACTATAGCATATATTGCTGGCTATAAGGCCAAGTTCACATGGTAACTATTTTATATCTGTTTTTGTAATCCAAAATTAGGAGTGGGTGAAAAATACAGAAGTGGTGATGTGTTTCTATTATACTTTTCCTCTGATTGTTCCAAATGTGATTTTGGCTTAGAAATACTGATGGAAAGTACCGTCCAAATACTGAATGTGTGAAGCAGTGAATATTCATTTCTCTTTAACAGAAGGCACACTGTTAGCCATAGCCACCAGCTCCTGCTGGGCGATCACGTGTACCCGCTACTAAGGGGAAGTAATATTCACTGCTCCCCATACACATGGGAGTGGAGAGCAGTGAATATTCATTCTCTTTAGTAGCTGGCACACGTGATCGCCCAGCCGCTGCAGAAGGCCTGCGGCTAACAGTGTGCCTGCTGTTAAAGAGAAATGAATATTCACTGCTCCCCACACAAATAGTCCCTCCCACCTCTCCGAGCTGGCATCAGTGCATAGAGGTGAGAGGGATTATGGGCGTGGGAAGCAGTGAGTATTAATTTCCCTTTAGCAGCGGGCACAGGTGTTGCCTGCAGCAGCCGGCTCCTGCCTCCTGTGACTCGCTGCTCTGCTGCTCCCCCACCTCCTCATTCACAGACAAAGAGGGTACATCCAGACTATAAGACACCCCCTCCATTTTTGGAGGAAAAAAGTGTGTCTTATAGTCTGAAAGATATTGTATTTATTTTTTACAAAATTCATATTTTTTTTCTTCTTGTCTTCACACTAAAAAATCTGTTGAAACTTAGTATTGCCATAATTGTACTGAACTGGAGAATCATGTTTCCAGATCATTTATTCAGTGAATTCTGTATGAATGAAAAGACAATGGTGAAATTCCTTTTTTTAACGGTATGGCAAAATAAATGATGTAATTGAAAACGATTTACTCGTCCCAAAAAAGCAAGCTGGTGTCTGGTTTGTAATCTCCCTGTATAGGCCTAGTTGTGTCTGGACATTCACAAAGGAAGTTAGTCAGATGAGGCTTTATATAATGTGTTTAATTCCTTCCTCTGTTACGGGGTTTACACTTGGCAACTATGCAGGTTCATGTGCTGCCGAGTCTGAGAATGCTAAAAACCATTTCACCTTTCGCTCACTTGCCGGGTTATTGGCAACCTGATTAGACAAGCCAAGTTTCGGTAATGATTGTTGCTAGGATCCCTCACTGCCAAAAATCTTCCAGTGTAAATGCAGCCTTACTTTAATCTGAACATGTCTTTCACTGGATTTCTTGTAGGTACAGAGACCATAAATGAAAGTGAAGAGCCTGTTGATCGGATCGCGGTCGTTTCATCAAATATTCAATTCTTCATCATTTTATTCATATTTGCCATTTTTGAGACGTACGTATTCACAAATTGTCATTCACTGTGTGTGCATTATACATACATTATCGGGTTGGGTGAGGGCTTATTTTTTTGTGCGCCGAGCTGACGTTTTTAATGATACTATTTTGGTGCAGATACAATCCTTTGATCGCCCGTTATTGCAATGTCACAGCGACCAAAAAAACGTAATTCTGGCGTCTTGCCTTTTTTTCTCGCTATGCCATTTAGTGATCAGGTTAATCCTTTTTTTTTTTTTATTGATAGATCAGGTGATTCTGAACATGGCGATACTAAATATGTGTGTTTGATTTTTTTTTTATTATTGTTTTATTTTGAATGTGGTGAAAAGGGGGGTGATTCGAACCCTTATATTTTTAAAAACTTTTTTTTTTTTTTTTTTTTTTTTTAACTTTTGGCATGGTTCAATAGTAGTGATGAGCGAATATATTCGTTACTCGAGATTTCCCGAGCACGCTCGGTGTCCTCCGAGTATTTTTTAGTGCTCGGAGATTTAGTTTTTCTTGCCGCAGCTGAATGATTTACATCTGTTAGCCAGCATAAGTACATGTGGGGGTTGCCTGGTTGCTAGGGAATCTCCAAATGTACTTATGCTGGCTAACAGATGTAAATCATTCAGCTGTGGCAATAAAAACTAAATCTCCGAGCACTAAAAAATACTCGGAGGACCCCCGAGCATGCTCGAGAAATCTCGAGTAACGAGTGTATTCGCTCATCATTATTCAATAGTCTTCATGGGAGAATAGAAGCTGGCACAACTTGATCGGCTCTGCTACATAATGTTGATAGTCAGATCGCCTCTATATAGCAGAATTGCTCACTTGTTATGTGCGCTGTCCACTGGGTGGCGATCACAGCAATCCGGCACTGACAACCATAGAGGTCTCCAGGAGACCTCTGGTTGTCATGCTAACACACCGGTGACCCGGTATCACGTCACGCGGGTCACCGGTGGGCGTTTTTCCGGCGCAATTGCCGGAAGCGCTTGTTTGACAGTGGCATTTATCTGGTTAATAGCGGGTGGATGGCGATTCCACCCGCGGCTATTGCTGGCACCTGTCAGTTGTTCAAAACAGCTGATATGTGCCGGGAAAGATGTGGGTTCACCGCCAGAGCCCACATCAAGGGGAGTGGTGTCCGACATCGGCATACCGATGTCGGAAAGGGGTTATAGTGTATGTCGGAGATATTTAAGTGCTAACATTTCCTAGGTAACACCTGTGTATCTCTCCAGGATCTCCACCCCACTGACAATGGATATGTATGCATGGACCAGGACACAAGCGGTGTTCTACAATGGAATTATCTTGGCCGCAATTGGCGTCGAGTCAGTTATAGTGTTCATTGCTGTGAAAATTCTTTCTAAAAAGTAAGTTAAAATGATTGTCACAAATATATGTCACTAATATATGTAGCTATGAGGATCAAAATTGTTCACTTTTTCTCAACTGTAAATAGCAATTTTATTTATTTTTTTTGCTTACAATTAGATATCTTACAGATTTTGCCTGCATACAATAATTATCCCTGATTCTTTTGTTAAAGGTAATCTGTCAGCAGGTTTTTGCTACCTCATCTGAGAGCAGCCTGATGTAGAGGGAGAGACCCTGAATCCAACTGTGTATTACTTAGTTTAAAGGGTGCAATGGTTCTGACACGAGAGTTCTTAGATTTTGCAATACAGAAAAGCTGTGAAAGCTAACCCCACCCCCACCAGGCTCTCTGTGTACATAGTCTATAGACAGTGAGCTGCTTATCCCAGAGAGGGGCAGAGTCGGACTAGAGGCCGTGCGCCAGCTAGTCAATGCAATGATAATCACTAGGTGATAACTAAAGTGCACACAAGCCGGACATGTGACACATCTTTGAATTTAGTGTTTTAACTTCGACCTCAGATTACATAGAAAGAACCTGCAGACAGATTCCCTTTAATTACTTTTGATTATATTTGTGTTACGAATTGCACTTTATATCGCAGGACTGGAGAACGAATACTGCTTGTTGGGGGATTGGCTACTATTTGGGTTGGATTCTTTATTATGCTACCTTGGGGAGATCAGTATCCCAGCATACAGTGGGCAGGTAAGTTAATATACATTCTTCAACATTGAAACTGCAAAGAAGGAAAAGTCACGGAATTAAGGAAATCAAAGGATCGATAGACATATAAGTGATGTGCAAATGATAAATAAAAGAGAACGACATATAGAAAACATCTCAATTTATTCTGTATCAAGTATGAGTGCCACATGCAGAAAATGCAAGCGCTTAAACACTTTGGCCTGTGTGGCCTAAAAGTGTCACCATGGCCTACAGATTCTCCGGATTTGCCTCCCATCGAGCATATCTGGGATTTCATCAATCGGCAATGGCAAAGAGAGCTGTCAGCAGCAGATCTTGATGACAATCATTAATATCCTCATTGATGGATTACCAACTGTGTGTATTTCTGCGTGTGGCGTTCTTAGTCAATACTAAAGTTGAGATGACTTCAAAATGTTGTTTTTTGTCATTTGAATATAAGTAACATAACTATGGTTCCAGTGATTTCCATAATTCCATGACATTTCCTTCCTATCAATTTTGAGTAGTGTATAAAAACTAAAAATAATACCAATCAAAATAGAAAAATCTCTCATCCTTATTTTGTTTCCTGATCTTTTATGTGCAGAAATCCAGAATACAACCAAACATAACTCTTCCTTATTGGTTTCAAGTCCCTCAACTTCTGGCAATCACACGGCAGAACCAACGGGGTGTCCAGCTACTCAGTCCTGGTGTTTCTATACACCCATTATCCACCTAGCTCAGTATATCATGTCAGACATTTTGATCGGTTTGGGTTACCCAGTCTGTAGTGTCATGTGTTATACTTTGTACTCTAAAATTATAGGTCCGAAACCACAGGTAAGATTCAGAAACTTAGAAATTTGTTGTTGTTAAGATTACAAAGGTTCACTAAATGGTACGCTATAAATGAAGATTTGATGCGGTAATAATGCTGTCAGGTTATGTTTGGAGTTGCAATTTCACAGCAGTTGGTATGCTGATTGCTGCCCACAAATACGGTTAACTTTGAGAAAAGACGTCCTATTGCGATGCAACACTTTGGCCCTGATTCATCAATACCGCCCGTTTTCTGATGAGTGTTCTGGAGTCATATGCTTCAGATTCATTAAAAGGTACCCTGAAAAGTGGTGTGTGCCTTGCCACAAATCTTACCTCAGTCAACGACTGGAGTAAGATTTGCATAAGGATCTTTGAATTTTACCAGTAGGGCATGTCACCCCCCGCTCAGCCTAATTTGTTGGCGCTGGGCGATAATGGTAGAACGCAATAAGTCACAACATATTAGTATATACAGTCTTGAATTGTGCCAAAACTTTACTACTTTTTAAAGCTTTTTATGAAAGAATCCTGTTGTAAAAGCTTTGATGAATCAGGCGCTTTGTTCTGCTATAGTTTTGTGATCAAGGGCAAAATGTTATGTTACCAAGGCTTAGGCATTAGGCTGGGTTAGAAGCATCAGAAAATTGTTGTCAAATACATTGCAAAAGGTGACCCCCTAAGGCTGCCGTCACACTATCAGTATTTGGTCAGTATTTTACATCAGTATTTGTAATCCAAAACCAGGAGTGGGTGATAAATGCAGAAGTTGTGCTTATGTTTCTATTATACTTTTTCTCTATTTGTTTCACTCCTGGTTTTGGCTTACAAATACTGATGTCAAATACTGACAAAATACTGCTAGGGTGACGGCAGCCTAAGATCACGGAAAACTGATCGTGGTCATTATGAGTAAATGTGAATCAGAACACTCACAGTATGTTGCAGCAGTCTGGAATTTGTACTGACTTACCGATAAGGTGATTATTCTCTTGGTTTTTTTGGGGGGTTTTTTTAAATTTTATTTTGCTGTCGAAATAGAAGTGTAGGGACTTGTCTTTTTGCAGAACGACTTGTACTGTTGAATGACCCCATCCATATATTCATGTAATTTTTTTTCCCGCTCTCAAGTACATATACATGTGTGGAAAAAGCACAATTCCAAAATTGTCTGTCTCTCAGGATTTTTATTTGCAACGTTCATTATATGTTAAAAATTTATACCAAAAATGTTTTGCCTTCTCAGAACTTAACCTTTATCAAAATCAGGGAGTTGCCGTATGACACAAATACGTTATCAGAAAATTACTTACTGATTAAAATCAGATTCTTGTTTTACATTTTTTTTATTTGCAATTTTTTTTTCTATTTTTTTGTTATATTTAGCAGTCTGTATAAAAATGGAAATCTCGCAATTTTCACCTTGTTCCTTGGCGCTTTTTTTAATGTTACCTTTGTTTTGTTCCAGGAAACATGTGCATAGCCACAATAGTCAAATTCCGACCCTATCATTTGATGTGTTTAATGACTGTATGCAAAGGTCATTGTGAAATCAGCTGTTGAGATTTTTAGATACTGTATTATTGGCTGAGTATAGAAGTGTTAAATGCGTAAAAGAAAAAAACTCGATCAACATCCCTTTAGAGAAGACCTATCACCACGTCAGAGTATAGGTTCTGCTCTTATTTTATTCCTGCTGCTCTCCTGAGTATTCAGACAATTTTGCGTTAACCGATAATCTGGTGATTGCTGCTTCCACTTAACCCCTTAGTGACAGAGCCAATTTGGTACTTAATGACCAAGCCAATCTTTACAATTCGGACTACTGTCACTTTATAAGGTAATAGCTCTAGAACGCTTCAACTTATCACCCTGATTCAGATACTGTTTTTTCGTGATATATTGTACTTCACGTTAGTGGTAAAATTTATTCGATATACACTACCGTTCAAAAGTTTAGGGTCACCCAGACAATTTTGTGTTTTCCATGTAAACTCATACTTTTATTAATCAAATGAGTTGCCAAATGAATTGAAAAACCAGTCCAGACATTGACAAGGTTCGAAAAAAAGATTTTTATTTGAAATAATTTTCTCCTTCAAACTTTGCTTTCGTCAAAGAATGCTCCCTTTGCAGCAATTACAGCATTGCTGACCTTTGGCATTCTAACAGTTAATTTGCTGAGGTAATCTGGGGAAATGTCACCCCATGCTTCCAGAAGCCCCTCCCACAAGTTGGTTTGGCTTGATGGGCACTTTTTGTGTACCATAAGGTCAAGCTGCTCCTACAACAGCTCACTGCGGTTGAGATCTGGTGACTGCGCTGGCCACTCTATTACAGATAGAATACTAGCTGCCTGCTCGTTCCCTAAATAGTTATTGCATAATTTGGAGGTGTGCTTTGGGTCATTGTCCTGTTGTTGGATGAAATTGGCTCCAATCAACCGCTGTCCACAGGGTATGGCATGGCGTTGCAAAATGGAGTGATGGCCTTCCTTATTCAAAATCCCTTTTACCTTGTACAAATCTCCCACTTTACCAGCACCAAAGCAACCCCAGACCATCACATTACCTCCACCATGCTTGACAGATGGTGTCAGGCACTCTTCCAGCATCTTTTCAGTTGTTCTGCATCTCACAATTGTTCTTCTGTGTGATCCAAACACCTCAAACTTTGATTCGTCTGTCCATAACACTTTTTTCCAATCTTCCTCTGTCCAATATCTGTGTTCTTTTGCCCATATTAATCTCTTCCTTTTATTAGCCAGTCTCAGATATGGCTTTTCTTTGCCACTCTGCCCTGAAGGCCAGCATCCCGGAGTCGCCTCTTCACTGTAGATGTTGACACTGGCGTTTTGCGTGCACTATTTAATGAAGCTGCCAGTTGAGGACCTGTGAGGCGTCGATTTCTCAAACTACAGACTCTAATGTACTTGTCTTGTTGTTCAGTTGTGCAGCGGGGCCTCCCACTTCTCTTTCTACTCTGGTTAGAGCCTGTTTGTGCTCTCCTCTGAAGGGAGTAGTACACACCGTTGTAGGAAATCTTCAGTTTCTTTGCAATTCCTCACATATAATAGCCTTCATTTCTAAGAACAAGAATAGACTGTCGAGTTTCACATAAAAGTTCCTTTTTATGTGGCCATTTTGAGAGTTTAATGGAACCAACAAATGTAATGCTCCAGATTCTCAACTAGCTCAAAGGAAGGTCAGGTTTATAGCTTTTCTAATCAGCCAAACTGTTTCAGCTGTACTATCGTACTTGCACAAGGATTTTCAAGGGTATTCTAACCATCCATTAGCCTTCTTACACAGTTAGCAAACACAAAGTACCATAAGAACACTGAAGTGATGGTTGTTGGAAATGGGCCTCTATACACCTATGAAGATATTGCATTACAAACCAGAAGTTTGCAGCTAGAATAGTCATTTACCACATTAACAATGTATATAGTGTATTTCTGAATCATTTAATGTTAGTTTCATTGGAAAAAACTGTGCTTTTTTTAAAAAAAATAAGGACATTTCTAAGGGACCCTAAACTAGTTAGTGTAACTTGCTTTTATTTATGAAAAAAAAACAAACGTAAATTTGGCAAAAATTTTGAAAGCTTTGCAATTTTCAAACTTTGAATTTTTATGCCCTTAAATCAGAGAGATAAGTCACACAAAATAGTTAATAAATAACATTTCCCACATGTCAACTTTACATCAGCACAATTTTGGAAACATAATCCCAACCCAAACCCTAACCACTATTATTATTATTACCTAACTAAGGGGGTGATAAAGGGGGGGTTTAATTTACTATTTTTTTTTTTATTTTGATCACTGTGATAGGGTCTATCACAGTGATCAAAATGAACCAAATTTCCTATTGTTGCTTTGCCGGCCGGCACATCTCGGCGGGCGGGCTGCAGCATGGGGATGCAGGAGGATCCAGGGAGATAAGAGGTACTGGGGGAGGGAGAATCAAGGGACCCTATTTCTCTCTCCTCTGACGTGCGATCACATCAGAGGATAGAGAAATTAAATGAGAAATCGGACTTTTTCTTTTTTCTGATCGCTGTTATTCCATTAATAATTACAGTCGCAAAACTGAGGTCGGTAAAAACCGACCAAACCCATGTTCTCTGGGGTCTCAGCCGGTAGCAGAGACCGCGGAGAAATTGACACTGGGGGGCGCTATACACTTATTTCTCAGCACCGTTAAAAAGTGGCTCTGAGGCATAAGTAACCTTAACTGCCGCCATTAAAAGGCGTATTGGCGGTCGTTAAGAAAAGGTTTTCTCCACATGTAGTTATTATTGTTTCCATTGATGTCAGAATGAGCTGTAAAAATTACACATGCAATGAGATAATCTACTGGTAGCAGGTATTATCAAGACATCCTGGGTGCCATGAAATATTTTAGTTGCAGACATGAACTGTGTAAAGAAGCCCTCCGACTAACTTGTGTTATGCATGAAATGTGTGTACATGCATGTATTGCAAGTGTAATAATATACTCACCTACCGCTGCTTTCTCCAGTGTCCAGCGCTGTTCTGCTCGGCTTCTCTGTGATGTCACCACTCGGCATGACCCAGAAGTGACTTTTACAATTAAAGCGTGGAGCATCAGAACAAGACTCCGTAGGCTTACATTGTAAAATGGGCTTCCGGCTTATGCATAGCGCATAGAAAGAGCCAGCTAGTCAGAACTGCGGTGACGTCACAGAAGAACAGCACTGGACATGGGAGTGAGGGTATAATAATACACTCACACTACAAAACATTCGTGTGTGTATGTATATAGATATATAGATATACTTACACACACATTTACTACATAAGTTAGTGGGAGTGCTTCTTTATTGAAAATGTTAAAATCCCATAGTTTTTCTTGTCTAACTTGTTCTTATATCTTAGGGAGTCTATATGGGATGCCTAACTGCTGCCGGTAGTGCAGCCCGGACCCTGGGACCTGTGTTTGTCAGTGAAATCTATACCCATCTGGGACCACGATGGACCTTTGGATTGATCTGTGGCATTGTCGCAAGTTCTCTCTTACATCTGGTTACAGTTTACAGAAGACTTATTGCCTTTTCAGTAAGATACGGCAAATTACAGCAATGACCAAACTTCCACTGAGAAACAAAAAAAAAAGACTCTTCAAGAAAACAAAATGGAATATGGGAAAAAAAGTACACAGGATTAATTGGGTACAATAATGTGACTTTTTCTATTGTGTTCCTTAAAAAATGAGAATATTTTAGCTTTTTCTCAAAGAATAAACAGTTTAACTAAACATTAGGAAACAAAATTGCAGCTATGGAACAAAGACTAACAACTGTTTTAACAAATAGTAAATTATATTATGGTTAATATGTGGATAATTATGCGTTTTTTCTAATTTATTAAAGCCTGACACTTGGGTGCAGTTGAAATCCTCCCTAACTTCTAGGTTACTGAAAAGTTTAACTGGGAAAAAAATACCCTTAAGAATTGACAATCACTTCAACACTCCCCTCCCCTTCATAAATTACTAATTATGAGAATAAAAAACTTTCCAATATATCTTATCAGAAAAATCTGCTTCTTTCTCTTTTCTTCCTGGTAGCTGCAGCAGCCAGCTCCTTTAGTGACAGAACCAATTTGCAGCTTAATGACCAGGCCAATGTTTACAATTCTGACCACTGTCACTTTATGAGGTTATAACTCTGGAATGCTTTAACGGATCACGTTGATTTGAGATTTTTTCGTGACATGTTGTACTTCATGTTGGTGGTAAAATTTCTTTGATATGACTTGAGTTTATTTATGGAAAAAAAATGGAAATATGGTAAAAAAATTTAAAATGTCACAAATTTTCAAACTTTTAATTTTTATGCCCTAAAAACATAGAAGTATGTCATACAATAGTTAACAAATATCATTTCTCTTTCCTCCATGACGGCACCACGGAGAGAGAGGGATCCGCCTCAGGGACAGGAAACCTACAGGTGAAAGTTCGGTTTCCTGTCCCTGACGGGGAACCTACAGCATACCTGATTGACAGGTCGTTGTGGGATGCCAGGAATCCATCTGGCTGATCTAGCAAGCGGGGAGCCTTGCCTCCGGCATGGTGGTTTTCTTCTCTCCCCGAAGTGCCACGGTTCCAGCGTCGGCGGGCCGTGTGTGTGCGGAGAGAGAGGCAGTGAAGCAAGATCCAGTGTGTCTCTCCTTGTGGATTGTAATGGCCGGTATTAGGTGGCGGCGGTCACCTGGTGCTACACCGCCGGTCCACCAGTGGCTAAGGAGGGGATGGTGGCGGCGGCGGCTGCCTGCAGAGAAGTGCCGCTACTAATTGGGGCATCGGCGGCTGCTCCCGGCGCTCCCTCCTGCAGGCCCGGACAAGTGAGCTGCACGCGCGTGCCGGCCGCAAAGCATCTCTGGGAAATCCAAAGTGCACAGGTGTGGGGAGGTGTTTCCGGGGCGGCGCGCTGCATTACTGGGTGATCTGTGCTGCGGCGCACTGCCCGCATGGTGAGGATATTTAAAGACAGCAAATAGAAGATTCGGTGCTCGGTTTCATTATGAGTGACCAGGAGCAACCGGAAGAGCAGACCCTGCAGTCCCCTCCAAAGAAACATCGGCAGCAGCGCCAACACCCGCAGCGACGACAGCAACAAGGAGATGTTTCGTCGCAGCGGAGGTAGCCATTCGGGATCCCAGCGCAGCAGACACTCCGGTGGATCCGAAAGGCCATCAGCAGTTCAAGTCGTGGAAACAACCCCCAGGCCAGAACCTGTATCCCCCTTACAGCAGGAGGGTAAGTGACCTTTGTGAAAGTTCATCTTCTAAATAGGGTTTGTTGTGTCTTCTTAGGGAAAGAAAAGCTCAGCAAAATCCAGGCACAGAGTATGCACAATCTGCTCAGTAGAGCTACCCACTACGTGTTGGAAAAAGCTCTGTACTACATGTATAGAACACACCATATGTGAAGAATCCCCGAGACGACTTAAAAGAGCTGATCAAAAACCAAGTGGAAGATGCGCTTAAAGGAATTAAAACCAGCCATAGCTACCACATGCACGGCCAGAGCCCTAATGGTGTGGCTAGACCACCTAGAGTCACAACTAAAAGATAATGAATAGCCAGGTCTTTCACCGGGAAGGAGCAACCATGAGAAGGGCAGCATCCAAGAAAGGAAAACCACCTATGCCAAAACATGGTATCCATCCACAGACAGCTGTTTCGGGGTATTTGCCCCTCATCAGTGTGGAGTAGGAAACTGGCTATTAGGAGCAGTGCCTAGTGAAAAGGCTATAAACATGAGGATGAATGACCTCGGGGAGATCAAAACATCCAACACCGCGGAGACACCATCACGTGTTTCTCAACGCAGTGATCCAGAACACTGCCCCCATCCCTTATGGGAAATATGCAAATACATGTAGAAAAGCTGCGGAGACACCATCACGTGTTTCTCAACGCAAGCAATGAATAGCCAGGTCTTTCACCGGGAAGGAACAACCACGGGAAGGGCAGCATCCAAGAAAGGAAAACCACCTATGCCAAAACATGGTATCTATCCACAGACAGCTGTTTCGGTGTATTTGCCCCTCATCAGTGTGGAGTAGGAAACTGGCTATTAGGAGCAGTGCCTAGTGAAAAGACTATAAACATGAGGATGAATGACCTCGGGGAGATCAAAACATCCCAACACGGCGGAGACACCATCACGTGTTTCTCAACGCAGTGATCCAGAACACTGCCTCCATCCCTTATGGGAAATATGCAAATGCATGTAGAAAAGCTGCGGAGACACCAATAGCCAGTTTCCTACTCCACACTGATGAGGGGCAAATACACCGAAACAGCTGTCTGTGGATGGATACCATGTTTTGGCATAGGTGGTTTTCCTTTCTTGGATGCTGCCCTTCCCGTGGTTGTTCCTTCCCGGTGAAAGACCTGGCTATTCATTGCTTGCGTTGAGAAACACGTGATGGTGTCTCCGCGGTGTTGGATGTTTTGATCTCCCCGAGGTCATTCATCCTCATGTTTACAACTAAAAGATAAATCCCCAAGAGAATCAATTGTGGACTCAATAATGAAAGTGTCAAGGTGAAAATATATTTCTTATATATCTTTCTGTACTTTTATACTCTTATACTGTGAAACAATAAGTTTTTCCTATGCTTGCAGATATAACTGTATTTAAAGATGGCCGCCAGAGTTTAGTTTCGTTTCAGGTTTTAGTGTCCGAAGGGTTAAGTCATTTCTTCAGAATCGAAACTCAGGAATGTGAAGAAAGGGAGGATTCACCAGAAGACGTCAGAACAAATCAGAAAGACTGGATGCTAGCTTAAACCCCGCCTAATGCACGCCTTCCCCTAACACTCAATATAGTATTGTGAATTTTAGAATAAAGCCAGTTGGTGCCATCGCTGCAGACATGTGTGCATGCACGGGGCATTAACTAAGTTTGAACCAGCTACCTGTCTGATTTATTCTTATCCGGTACCAGATGCCCTGCACACATACAATTTGGAATGACTGGTGAATGAGGATTAATTGTCGTTATTACGGCCCCGACAATTTTGGCGCGACCAACGGGGGGCGTGGCCAGCGATCCGAGACCCTCTGGACCCATGCCTGGATGTCTGTGGATGATACCCGTAGTGGCTGACCTCGAGGACTGATCACCCTCCTGATACGGTAAGTGGCGATCATGTACACTGTATATGTCACACTTGCTAGTGTCTCAGCCGTTATTGGTTTGTCTGTAGTCTCCTTGGGTCCGGGAGGTGAATGATCGAGTGGTGAGATCAAACGTGATCCTGTGTCACGCTCTGAACCAGCAACTGAGAGACTCGCATCCTGTGCGACCTCTGTACACCACACCTCCCTCACCGGTCATTGTACTCCGTTCAACCATCCTACCCGTGACTATTGTCTAGTAGTGAAGTGGACTGAAAAATTGAGCCAGTTGTAGATTGTGGGGCGGCTTAGAGAAAGGGATAGGAGACGCAGCCTCTGTGATATTGTACTAACCGGTAATTAAGATGTCCCAAGTCAGGGACCACCAGAATTTTGAGTACAAATAGGTAATTAAGACGCCCCGTATGGAACCACCAGAATAGGTAATTAAGACGTCCCGAAACGGGACCACCAGAAATAGGTAATTAAGACGCTCCATACGGGACCACCAGAATTTTTGTGGAGGGGTCTCATTAGGAGGCTGCCTCCCAACGGTTGGAATATCGTAGCAGGATAGTCTGTTAAACGCTGGTGTTCATGTTAGGGACAGAAAATCTTTTTCTAATACGTTGAGCGAGTTTCCGTATTGGGGGACACCAGCGTTGAATATCGCTGCTAGTGGTTTTACTGCAGAAAATCACAGTATTCTGTAAGAGTCATGTTGCGTCTCTTAAAGCAGAAGAAATCCGTGCCCCACAAGTTAGATGAGGATGCCGTGGAAGTCAGGACAATAGTTGAGTCACGGGAGGGCAAGAAAGCAGTCAAGAATGTTGAGAGATTGTATAAGCATGTAGGATTGCCCTCGTCAGGCAGATTGCAGCCGGCTATGTGGTATAACCTCATAGAGAACAAGCGAGGCATGTTGAAAGATAAAGGATTGTTAGAGCAAGCACAAGCTTATCTGCGAGTTGCGCGAAGCTTAAAGAACAAAGGATGAAAATAGGTTGATGGAGAGGAAGGATCAGACAATGTAGAGCCCGTGTTTGGTTATAAAATGCCTTTGAACTGTGATGTTATAGATTGTAAAATGGCCGCCGTGCCACTGATGATGAAAATGCAGTCTCAGCCAGCGCCCTGTAATGACGGCGGAAAGAGATCTCCAGAAGTGTAGGGGTGTCCTGTTTGTGTTGTGCAGAATCCAACCTGGGCGGAGACCTGCCTTGTGTGTGTGTACGGACCGTCCTTGGGGCTCCGCCCAGACCACGGAGGATTATAGGAAAGTTTTGTTGAAATTAAGTCTGAAAACTGCTGCCGTTTGTGACTGTAGAAGATACGGAGCTGTGTGTCAGTGTTGTGTAGTATGGGGGAGGGGCAGCAGCAGACCGCTGCGAGATTTCTTTGTCAGTTTTCCTCTTTTCTACTTATCTACGCTACAAGCCGGAAAAAGGGGGGCAAGGTGCTGGGTTTCGTTTCTCCCTCTTGCGCTGTGGATTGCAGTGAAGGTTCTTATCTCCCTGTGTACTAGATGGGAGGGGCTGAGTGAATCCCTGCGCAACTTGCTTGCAATTTTTCCCCTCGGCGCTGCGGGCTACAGAAAGGGGGGCTATGTATTGCATTCCAAAGTTTTCTCTGTCCTTGGTTTAGTAAAGACAAGGGGTTAAATCACTAGCCCCCACCTTTGCAGCTGCGAGATCAGTGTTTCTTATCTTCATGGGCAAACACCACTGCCCCCTCCTATTGTACATGCAAGTCCAGCTTCACATTCCAATACGCCTTTAACCCCGTATGGGAATTTCATTATCTCCCCAGCCCCGACATGCCAATTCTCAGATCAAGAGCTTGTTTTAATTAGAGTAGATGACAGACCCAATGAATATAGTCTTATAAAATCTATCCCTGTGGGACCTTTCCCTGAAGTTACTGCTCAGTTCGTAATCTTTTCTATATGTTCGGTAAATTTACTGGGGGCAGATTTATTATTACAGTTCTGCTCCAGGATACAATTCCAAGATGATGGTCCTGATAGACACAGATTCTCCCCCAATAATGCCTGTAGAACCAGTAAAAGTGTTTCTCAAACCTGGTGCCCCTTTTCCCAAAGTCCATCAGTACCCTTTGAAACATGATCAGGAGCAGTGTCTCAAGGGGCAAATACAAATGTTATTCGATAATGGTGCCCTGATACCCTGTGTTTCCCCATGTAACACACCCGTGTTTCCCGTTAAAAAAAAAAAAAAAAAAAAGGGGGGCCCATTCATAGTCCAAGAGTGTCAGGCCTACCTTGCCACTTATGGCCCCTTGCATCCAGGAGACGCTATGTCCACCCAAAGAGGGAATTTGCCCTGTGATATAGTGCTACACACTGCAGGCCCTATATATGATTACAAGACACCCGGGCACTGCCGTACAGTATTGCAGACTGCCTTGCAGACAGAGCTCACCTATGCAGGACATGTTACAGGTTTGCTGATTCAGCTTCATGGAGACAAATAGAGACCTGTTGCTTATTACAGCGGCCGCCTGGATAGGGTGGCAAGAGGAAGTTCCTCCTGTATTTGGACCGTGTTGTCTGTCCAGCTGTTGCTACACAAGTCTTCAGAGATTGTTTTGGATTTCCACTGATGGTCCACACCCCACACGATGTACATAGTATCCTTAACCAAGTACAACCTGGCCACATGTCCATGGCTGGACAGCTGCGACTTCGGTGTGCTATTCTCATGCCTACTAATGTGATATTGAAAAGGTGCGCTGTCCTGAACCCCGCTACTCTTCTCCTAGTTCCCCTGGATCCAAAGGGGGGAGGAGTAGGTGACATGAAGGTGACATGAGCAAGGACACTCTTTTTCTTTCTAGAATGGATCCAGAGGAACAAGATTAGGTTTCCAAACCACATGATTGTCTAGAATTGATGTCTCAGGAAACGGCTGGTTTCTAGTGTGCCTATTCTAATGCTGATTTTGAGCTTTTTGTAGATGGATCCCGTCACCAAGATGACCGAGGATGCTACTGTACCAGATATGCTGTGGTCTCAGAACATGAGATAATCAAGGCAGAGTCAATTTCAGCTCATATGTCTGCACAAGAAGCAGAAGCTCAAGGCGCTTACAGAAGCGTGCAAACTAGCAGAAGGTAAGACTGTAAATATCTACACTGATTCCAGGTATGCTTTTGGCATTACACACGGTTATGGGCCTATCTGGAGAGCCAGGACTTTCCTGACAGCAAATGGCCACCCCTCTAAACGTGCTGAGGCAGTCCAGCAACTTATGAATGCACTACAGTTTCCCACCCAATCAGGCATCATAAAGGTAAAGGCACATACCAAAGGCACTGATGGACGGACAAAGGGTAAGCACTGGCAGACCAGGCTGCCAAGAAAGCAGCAAGCACTCCTGTAGCCTCTCAAGTACATCACCTAGACACCCCACCATCTCCACTTGTGTTGAAAGACATCTTAGCCCGGTTACAAGAACAGGCAAGTAAGGAGGAGAAAAATAGGTGGCAAAGGATAGGGGCTTGCTCTGATACCGTCACCGGACTATGGGGGAGGGGTGAAAAGGTCTGCCTACCACAGGTACTGTACCCAATGATGGCACAGGTTCTGCACGGGAATGTGCACCACTCGAAGACGGCCATGTGTGACACCCTACAGAGACAACGGATTGCCCCCGGGTTTTCCACCTGCGCAGAAAGGCAGGTACAGAGCTGCATGATATGTGCCACACATAATCAGGGTAGGACAGTGAAAACCCCATCCAAACACACTCCCCGGCCCCTTTAACCAATTCCAGAGACTGCAGAATGATTAAATTCAGTTACCCAGGGTAGGGACGTATGAGTATGTGTTGGTCTGCATTGATTTATTTTCAGGTTGGCCAGAAGCCTACCCAGTTGCCAAAGCTATGGCTAAGACAACGGCGAAGACACTGATGGCTGAGATCATATGCAGGTATGGAGTTCCTGAAGTCATTGAAAGCGATCGGAGTTCCCATTTTACTGGAGAGATCATGTCAGAGGTAATGGCAGCACTGGGGGTAAGTCAAGCATTGCATACTCCATCCGCAGAGTAGTGGAAAAGTGGAGAGACTAAATGGAACTTTTAAGCTTAAAATCCAGAAGGCAATGACAGAGACTGGTAAACCATGGACAGAATGCCTTCCACTGGCTTTGTTTTCAGTAAGATATACCCCAAACAGGAAGACAGGACTGTCACCGTATGAGATTCTGTTTGGCAGGAGCCCCAATCTTGAATGTTTCTTTCCACAACAGTTGTAGCTCAAGTACCAGGACTTGACTAGCTATGTGCAGGCCTTACATGGACACCTTGCCAAAGTGCATTTAACTGTCTTCAGTTCTCTTCCAGACCCAGACAAGGTTCCTGGACACCATCCCTTTGTGCCAGGAGACCTGGTGTATGTGAAAAAGTTTGTGCGTAGAGATTGTCTCCAGCCGAGATTTGAAGGACTTCACACGGTGATCCTGGTCACCCCCACTGCAGTAAAACTTGAAGGAAAGAGCACCTGGATCCACGCTTCACACTGTAAAAGAGACCGAACCAGTGTTTAGTCACAGTAGTGACTGAAGGGAAATGTTGCTGTTGTTTTTGATCCTGGAACTGAGGGCTATCCTCGCCCCTACCTCTTTGGTCCCTATTGTAAAAATAAGAATTCTGGTTCCATTATTCTCTGGGTAAACCTGACAGCCCCGGCAAATATCTGGCGATTTGATTTTTGTGATGTAGTCAAGTGCCCCGAGACTGAACGGGTTGTAGAGGGGATCATCCAGTTTTATATGTGTGTTACCAGAAATGACAACAATAACCGTTATTATTGGTCAGATGCTGCCTGGAATACAGGAGATGATTGGGGATATAAATCTAGTGAAGCCATGTTCCCAAGGATGGGACGGGTAGGAGTCTCCGTGAGAAAATGCATCTAACAGCCCTTCTGCAACCACTTAGGGGCTGTAAATGGGGTAAAAGTTGTCACCCCCTCCTCCTGAATCTCGAAAGTCCCCAATCTGCTGACCTGCAGACGTATGTACTGGGAAGGCATTATAATTATGTATTTAGTAGTGGATATCATGAGAATTTAGGCCATATACAGCTCCAGGATATTAGCTTCAGACCAACCAAAGCCCCTGTTACCAGTACACCTAAAACAGGCCCAAGTGAGCGTTTGCAAAATGTAGTTAATGAAGTGATCCCCATTCCAGGTCTCAGTTGGCAAGAGGTTTTCTCCATAGAAACACAAACAGCCCCAAGGAAAAACCTATGGTTAGAATGGGTGAGATACAATGTAAGAGTCCAGAATATCTCTGTAGGATGTATTGCTTGTGCTGCTGCGAATACACACCTATACACACATGCATTGCTTTTTCCTGATGACACCACTGCCTGTGTCATGAATCTGTTGAAAGGTTTGAAGTCCACTGATTGCCCAGACTATGTTCCACTAATTCATGAGAAACCTAAACTAAAGGTCCCAGGAGAAGTAACCGTATTAACTGACAATTACACCTGCTATAATTCCCACGACACCACAGGTACACCAGTAGGGATCTTCGAGACGGGTTTCTGCAAAGAGAACAGTTCTTTAGATACTGACTTGCTAATCAAACATACACATTATATGTACGACATTTATTGGTTATGTGGGGATGGTAAGCTCCGTCCTAGGTTGCCTAATGCCTGGATAGGCCAATGCACCCTTGTTAAACTAGCCATGCAGTTCAAGATTCTACCTTGGGATCCAAAGATACCTGATGAACCTACCAGAAAGAAGAGAAGCCTTGATCAGCTCCACATGAGTTATGAAGAAGATCCACTAGTATATATTGATGCTATTGGAGTGCCAAGGGGGGTGCCTGACCAGTTTAAAGCCCAGAACCAGATTTATGCCGGGTTTGCTTCTATAATCCCACAGGTGCAGATTAATAAAAATGTTGAATGGATCAATTATATATATTACAGTGAACAAAGATTTGTCAATTATAGCTGTGATGCCTTCCAGGGTATAGTTGAGGATTTGGGCCCTAACACTTGTATGACCCGTGCTGCAACCCGACCTAAGAGAATTACACTGAATCCTGTCCAGACAAGATCACATGCAGTGATATAAGAAGCTGACACAGGATTGTGGTTGGTGGATAGTGGGGACATTAACTTTTAGAAGTAGGCTGACAGTAATCCTTTTGGGAAGGAGCTGTAGACCAGCATGTCATGTCGCCCCCACCACCAGAGAACCAACCACATCAGGTAGGGTAAGACAGATACAGGAGTATTATCCCTGGAGGCCCTCTGACTAGCTACGCAAAAACATTTGGCTGACCCTGAGAACCAACCTTTCTCATTCTACAGACAAATAATGACCATATGTTAGATGTATAAGTGCAACTAGGGAGGCCTAGGTAGTTAGTGAGCACAAAAACAGGTGACGTGCTAAGACGCAAATTAAGATTTTCTACAAATGTGACAAAAGGAGAAAGTGTAGAGCTATACTTTGGACGGTTACAGCTGAAATGGGAAGACATGAGGTACAGTCCCATAAACCCACTTGATGTTAGAGTATTGGTAAATACATTCATTGACGGTATGACCAAAGACTTACGAGACGAAATATAGACAGCCAGACCTGAATGGCGAAATGTAGATCCAAAAGACCTGAAGGTTTCTAAAGAAGTTGAACGAATTAGGACAATAAGACGACGTGTCATGTATGCTGGAGCAGACACATCTTTCTTCTCCAGTTGGTTAGGTGGGATCAAGGGATTCCTTCAATAAGTTTGTTTAGTATTGATTGCCCTCCTCATAGTTGAATCGATAATTCTCTGTTGTGTTATTCCCTTGTATAAAAAGGTTATTGTCAAAGCAACTCCGACTGGCACCTTCCTCAATCAAGAAGTAGATCCACCAGAGTACAATGGTACTGATCCAGGGGAGATCCCGAAGTACATTCCCCCTCAAGAGAGTAGACAGAACCCCCCATTCTCAGATGATGCCAAGAGATTTAGTTTAGGGACAGTGGGAGAACTTCATGTGAGGTTAGTGAAGGGTTCAGCTGCCTGGAGGCCTCTCGCTAGGGGAGAGTTTCTGAGGTGTCTGGATGAAGAAATCCACCTCCCCTTTCCCCATCACATGGACAGTCTCGAAGGATCTTTCTTTAAGGGAAAAACTTAGTGTTTAGGGGGGATTGTCAAGGTGAAAATATATTTCTTATATATCTTTCTGTACTTTTATACTCTTATACTGTGAAACAATAAGTTTTTCCTATGCTTGCAGATATAACTGTATTTAAAGATGGCCGCCAGAGTTTAGTTTCGTTTCAGGTTTTAGTGTCCGAAGGGTTAAGTCATTTCTTCAGAATCGAAACTCAGGAATGTGAAGAAAGGGAGGATTCACCAGAAGACGTCAGAACAAATCAGAAAGACTGGATGCTAGCTTAAACCCCACCTAATGCACGCCTTCCCCTAACACTCAATATAGTATTGTGAATTTTAGAATAAAGCCAGTTGGTGCCATCGCTGCAGACATGTGTGCATGCACGGGGCATTAACTAAGTTTGAACCAGCTACCTGTCTGATTTATTCTTATCCGGTACCAGATGCCCTGCACACATACAATTTGGAATGACTGGTGAATGAGGATTAATTGTCGTTATTACGGCCCCGACAAAAGGAGCAGCTGTGATCCTAGCAGACACCTCTATAGACTCGGTTAGATTAGCGGCGAGGTCTGCTTCTTTCTTTATCGCTTCATTGGGGGACACAGATAACCGTGGGTGTATGCTGCTGCTAGGAGGCTTACACTATGCAAAAAAGGAAAAGAACAATAGCCCCTCCCCGGCAGTATACACCCACCGACAGGCACTGAACACCTCAGTTTGTGCTTAGTGTCTGTAGGAGGCGGACCTGGATCTCCCAGATCCGCAGCTAATCATTTTTTGCTTTCGCAGGTTTGTTGTGTTTTACTAATTATTTTTCTTGTTTTTCAGATTCAACTTCTAGGGAATCAGGGTGTTAATTCACTCTGCCTTCCCTTTATTAGCGGCTGAGCGAGCAGTGTGGTGTCACCCACATCGCAACACTCAGGCCATTTCTCCCCTGTGCCTTCATTGGTGCCTCAGGGTGAGTTTGGTGGCCGGTCCTTGCCAAATTTCCTCCTCACCCCTCTCCTCGGAGAGGGCTGAGAGGGAGACGGTAGTCACCAGCGGTGACCTCCCCCCCCCCCCCACCTTCTTCCCTATGGGGGTTGATGCAGTCTCCTGGAAGAGGGTTCTTCTCTCCAGCATCCCTGCCTTCCCTTGGGCCCCTGGACGACCCTCATACAGCGCTGAAGATCAAGGTAATGAAGATATATCGGGGGGGAAGGGGATTGTTGTTTGTATTACACGCTGGCTCCCTTCCCTCCCCTGGACCTGTCAGCGCTGCCCTACCGTCTTTTCCATGCGTTGTCCATTAAACCCTGCGGCTCCCCTTTTTTACTTTCACTTTCCCAATTCCCCTCTTCGGAGAAGGACCTTGGGTCGGACATAGATTCCCAGTCCGGGTCTGACTCTGACTCAGACCAGATGTCGGGCATACAGGCTATTGTGGATAGTCTCATCTTGGCTATCTCCCAAACTCTTAAGCTTAAACAGGATGAGGTTCCCTTACAGGATCCTTCTGTCTCCTTCAAACGGGTCAAGCGTCCTTCTCGCTCCTTTCCCAATCACGAGGAATTTGAGTCTACCCTGTCTAAGCACTGCGAACATCCTGAGAAGCGCTTCCCAGGTAGAAAACACCTGGACGTATTATACCCGTTTAGTGCGGACCTTCTTGCCAAATGGGCAGAATCTCCAAAGATGGACCCGCCGGTTTCCCGTCTTTCATCCAAGACGGTCCTGTCCTTACCTGACGGTGTGTCGCCTAAAGACGCTACGGACAGACAGATTGAGACTCTAGCCAAATCAGCTTTCGAGGCATCAGGAGCTTCCCTCTGCCCCAGTTTCGCCTCCACCTGGGTGGCAAAGACCATTTCCGCCTGGGCCAAGATTCTTTGACGAGGCATTTTGGCTTCGGCTTCCCCACAGGAACTGGCTGATTTGGCGGACCAGATTGGCCACACGGGCAAATACGTTTTGGCTGCCTCCTTGGATGCAGCGGCCTGTTCCGCAAGGGCAAGTAGCAACATCATTGCTATACGCCGCATTCTTTGGCTCAAAGCATGGAGCACAGATACAACTTCTAAGAAGTCTCTCACCAACCTAGCCTTTCAGGGTTCCAGACTCTTTGGCTCTCGCTTAGACCAGATCATTTCTGATGCCACGGGGAAAAAGTACTTCCCTCCCTCAGTCTAGACCAAAATGTTTCGTCAATAAAAAGGGCCCTAGGCACTTTTGTCAATTTCGGACCTCTGACTCCTCTTCCCAGCAGGAGCAACCTTCCGCTTCAGGAGAGCGGAGGAGACCCTCTTACAAGCTTGCCCCAGATGGAGAACTAAGAGCCAACCTTTCAGGTCCTCTGGCTCCCGGTGCGATAGATTTCGTTCCAAGTGACGGGTCGCCCCCCACCTGGAATGACTTCCAGGGTGGGAGGCAGACTTCTTTCCTTCCGGGACGCCTGGCTGTCTGTATTCAGCGACACCTGGGTCAGAGAGGTAGTTACCTCCGGTTACAAGATCAAATTTTCTTCCCTTCCGGAAAATCGTTTCTTCCTCTCTCATCCACCAAGGCAACCGTCTCAACTGCCCTGGTTTCTTCAGGCCGTCTCTTCCCTGGTCACAGCTGGCGTAGTCGTTCCTGTCCCTTCAAACGAGCATTTTTCGGGGTTCTACTCGAACCTCTTTGTAGTCCCCAAGAAGGACGGTTCCCTTCGCCCAATTCTGGATCTCAAGTTTTTGAACCGCCATGTTCAACTCCGCCTCTTCAGGATGGAGTCCTTGCGGTCTGTGATTGCCGCCATGGAGCCCGGGGAGTTCCTGTGTTCGGTGTACATTCAGGATGCGTACCTTCATGTTCCTATCTGCGTACGGCACCAGAGGTACCTTCGGTTTGCTATCCAGGAAGAGCACTACCAATTCATGGCCCTCCCGTTCGGCCTGGCGTCGGCCCCCAGGGTCTTCACCAAGATCATGGCGGCGGTCATGGCCATCCTTCATTCCAGGGGGATACTCATCATCCCCTACCTGGACGATCTTTTGATCAGGGGTTCTTCTCATCGAGACTGCGCGAAGCCTCTCTCTGGACACTGACTCACCTCGGGTGGATCATCAACCCGGACAAGTCCTCTCTGATTCCCTGCCAGCGTCTGTCCTTCCTGGGCATGGAATTCGACACGAACTTGGCTCGGGTCTTCCTCCCACTGGACAAGTTCTCCGGTCTCCGCAAGGCAGCCCAATCACTCAAACACACAGCTCCTCGCTCGCTTCGATTCTGCATGGCAGTCCTGGGAAAGATGGTTGCCTCCATGGAGGCCGTTCCCTTTGCCCAATTCCACCCACGTCCCCTCCAACTGTTTCTTCTTTCCACTTGGAACAGATCCATGACCTCACTGGACCGCCCCGTTCATCTGCCTCAGCAGTCACTGACCTGGTGGACCCTGTCTTCATCGCTCCTCAGAGGGAGGTCTTTCCTTCCGCTTCAGTGGCAGGTCATCACCACAGATGCCAGCCTGCTCGGTTGGGGAGCGGTCTTCCGACATCTCACAGCGCAGGGTCACTGGACCCACCAGGAGGCTCTTCTTCCTATCAACTTACTGGAGATCAGAGCAATCTTCCTTGCCCTACTCCACTGGCAATCACTCCTGGCCGGTCGTCCCTTCCGCATCCAGTCGGACAACGCCACGGCCGTGGCGTACTTAAACCACCAGGGAGGGACACGCAGCAGTCAGGTAATGGCAGAGGCAGCAAGGATACTTCATTGGGCGGAACGTCACGTTCTGGTCATTTCAGCTGTCCACATTCCGGGCGTCGAAAATTGGGCAGCCGATTTCCTCAGCCGCCAGGGCCTGGCGGCGGGTGAGTGGTCTCTCCATCCCTCAGTATTCGACCAGATTTGTCTTCGTTGGGGCACCCCAGACGTCGACCTCATGGCGTCTCGGATGAACCACAAGGTTCCTCAGTTTGTCGCCAGATCCCGGGACCCTCTGGCCATCAGCCACGACGCACTGGTAATCCCATGGTCGCAGTTTCAGTTTCCTTACCTGTTTCCCCCACTTCCCTTGATCCCAAGGGTAGTGAAAAAGATAAAGTTAGAGGGGATTCCAGTCATACTCATAGCTCCAGACTGGCCAAGGCGCCCCTGGTACGCGGAGCTGGTCAATATGGTCGCTGATACCCCTTGGAGACTCCCAGACCGCTCAGATCTCACAGGGCCCACTCTTTCACCAGAGTTCTCAGTCCCTGCATTTAACGGCATGGCTGTTGAGGCCGCGGTTCTGAGGGAGTCTGGTTTTTCTCATCAGGTCATACAGACCATGATCAGAGCCAGGAAGCCAGCTTCTTCTCGCATATACCACAGGTAACTGGAAGGCTTTCTTCCGGTGGTGCGAGACGCACGACGTCTTTCCGATGACTTTTTCCCTTCTGGACTTTCTGGGCTTCCTGCAGTCGGGTCTCGACTCGGGTTTGTCCCTCAGTACCCTAAAAGGTCAAGTTTCCGCCTTGTCCATTCTTTTCCAAAGGGACTTGGCTTCCGTCTCTCAAGTGAAGACTTTTCTGCAAGAAGTTGCTCATCTTGCTCCTCCTTTTCGCCCTCCGCTGGAACCTTAGGACCTCAATTTGGTTCTCAGTGCTCATGAGACCGTTCCTTTTGAACCGCTTCAGGACATCTTTTTCCTTTCTTTCCTGGAAGGTGGCCTTCCTCATTGCCATCACTTCAATTAGAAGAGTTTCCGAATTGGCAGCATTATCCTGCTGCTCCCCCTTCCTGATTCTTCAGCAGGACAAGGTCGTTCTAAGACCTGTTCCCGAATTTCTTCCCAAGGTGGTTTCCACTTTCCACATCAATGAGGATATCATTCTTCCTTCTTTTTGCCCTTCTCCTGTTCACCCCTTGGAGAAGTCTCTTCACAAGCTTGACGTTGTCAGGGCCGTTCGGATCTATCTTACTAGAACTGCCCATTTTCGCAAATCCGACTCTGTCATTGCTGAGGGTCGCCGGAAAGGCCTTCAAGCGTCCAAATCCACTATTTCTCGCTGGATTCATTCTGCTATAATGGATTCCTACCGTGCTCGAGAGACGCAGCCCCCTCCTGGTGTATGGGCCCACTCCACCAGAGCTGTCTGTGCATCCTGGCTGTTCGTCACCAGGCCTCCGCTTTGCAGGTTTGCAAGGCTGCCACCTGGTTGTCTTTACATACGTTCACGAGGTTCTACAGGGTTCATACCCAGACCTCGTCAGATGCAGGTTTTGGTAGGAAGGTACTGCAGGCGGCGGTCGCACACCGGCCGACCTGAACCCTTTTCTCGCTTCCTTTCTACCCACCCTTTTCTGGGACTGCTTTTGGACGTCTCACGGTTATGTGTCCCCCAATGAAGCGATAAAGAGGGATTTTTGGTACTCACCGTAAAATCTCTTTCTTGGAGCCTTCATTGGGGGACATAGCACCCTCCCTGTTTATTTGTTCTTGGTACCGTGTTTGGGCCTACAAGTCCTGATTGAGTTGGTACTCATGTGTTCTCAGTTTATGGTTGTTTCTCCTACTGCTTTTTTCACCAACTGAGGTGCTCAGTGCCTGTCGGTGGGTGTATACTGCCGGGGAGGGGCTATTGTCCTTTTCCTTTCTTTTTTGCATAGTGTCAGCCTCCTAGCAGCAGCAGTATACACCCACGGTTATCTGTGTCCCCCAATGAAGGCTCCAAGAAAGATTTTACGGTGAGTACCAAAAATCCCTCTTTTTCAAACGCGGCGAGAAGGGCTTTATGGCTCAAATGCTGGACGGGGGACCTACAAACAAAAGCCAAACTATGCTCCATTCCCTGCGAAGAAGAATTCTTATTTGGGCCAGCCCTAGACGACATTCTTGACAAAGCAGGGGATAAGAAAAAAGCCTTCCCAGGTTTTCCCAACCAGTCCTATTGACGGCCTTTTCGGAGCAGGAGATTTATACGTACAAAGCATCCTAAAGGTCAAAAGGAGGGATAGGAGGATAAAAGATTTAGAGGGAAAGGGTTCATGTTCAACAAACCCGACAACAAAAAACAACCCCAATGAAGGTGTGCCCCAGGTGGGAGGGAGATTGGCCTACTTTCTTCCAGCCTGGGAAAAAATATCGGGGAGCGCATGGATCTTAAATATAATAAGAACAGGTCTAAAGCTGAAGTTCCATACTATCCCATCCCGTCACTTTGTCATAACCCCTTAAAGAAAAGGCCGAACTAGTTCTCCAGAAAGAAATACAGAGTCTGTTAGCAAAGAATGTCCTGCAAGAACTCCCAGACTGGGAGAAAGGCACAGGATTTTACTCCCCTCTATTCCTTTGGACAAAACCAGATGGAACTTACAGCACAATTATAAATTTGAAAAAGCTAAACAAATGTCTAGTGACTCAACGTTTCAAAATGGAGACAATAAAGACATGTATGAGAATGCTTTTTTCGTCTTGTTTCATGACTGTCGTAGATTTAAAAGACGCATATTACCATGTGCCCATCCACTTAGATCATCAGAGATTCCTCAGAGTGACAGTAATGATGCAAGGGGAGCTAAAACATTACCAATTCAGGGCCCTCCCCTTCGGCCTAGCCATAGCCCCTAGGGTGTTTACGAAACTAATGGCGGAGGTCATGGCTCACATAAGAGAACAAAATATTCTGATAGTTCCATATCTGGACGACCTCCTGGTAATTGGCGAATCCTCTCATCATTGCAGTCAACAGCTGAACAAAGTGATGACATCCCTGACAAACCTAGGATGGCTGTTAAACCTAGCAAAGTCCAGGATCATTCCAACCCAAGTACAACAGTACCTAGGAATAATGATAGCATTCTTGCCTGTTTGAGTCGGTCTCCCAGGGGCGAAAATTTCGAATATGAAGCAGCTGGTAACACAGCTGAGGGAATCCCCAGTCATCACCTTGCGCAAAGCAATGTCCATACTAGAATCAATGACAGTCTGTATTCCAGCAGACCAATGGGCCCAAAGTCATACCAGAGACCTTCAGTGGGAGATACTAAAGGCAGAGTCTCGCTTAAGTGGAGATTTAGAAAAGCGCTTAAAAATCTCAAAAACAATGTTCCCTAGCTTGGTGGGTGGATCCAGACAAACTAGCCAGGGGTGTCCCATGGGTGTGGCCAATATCTATAACACTAACCACAGACGCAAGCCCCTGGGGGTGGGGGATGCATCTGGACAGACATATTGCTCAAGGTCCTTGGTCAGAGGAGCAAAAAATTGGTTCTTCAAACATGAAAGAGCTGGCGGTGAAATATGCTATCAGCCACTTTCTAGACTCCCTTCAATCCCATCATGTGAGGGGGTTCTCAGACAACAAGGTGGTGGTGGCATATTTGAATCACCAAGGGGATACCAGGTCTCGAGCATTGATGGACGTAACAAGGTCCATCCTGCTGTTAGCAGAGACCAATCTAGCTTCATTATCAGCTCTTCACATCAAAGGCATGGAAAATCGAGCCGCAGTTTTAAGTCGAACACAGCTGAGACGGGGAGTGGGAATTGAACCAGGGAGTATTCAACCACATAGAGCTTTGGGGTCTCCCGGAGATAGACTTGTTCGCAAACAGTCTAAACCAGAAGACACGCCTTCTGTTCAATCGACCCCTTGGGGAGCCCAGTGACCCTAGACGCCTTCTCAATTCCCTAGGATTTTTATCTAGCCTATGACTTTCCCCCAATAGCATTAATTCCCTTAGTATTGAGGAAGATTCGGGAGGACAGAGCAAGGGTGATTATGATAGCCCCCTTTTGGCCAAAAAAAAGCATGGTTTTCGTGGCTGAGGATAATGTCCATAACTGACCCTTGGGCTCTTCCAGACATTCTGAGCCTTCTGTCCCAGGGACCGATAGATCATCCGCAAATACAAAACTTGCATATGACGGCCTGGAATTTGAAAGGGAACTTCTGATTAAGAGAGGGTTCTCTTCAAACCTAGTTTTCACTCTTCTTCTACGTAGGAAACTTGTGACTACTAGAGCGTATGGGAAGGTTTGGAGGAGATTTTTGTCAGTTTCGGGTGCCAGTTTAACCGGGGAGATCCCAGTCAAAAAAATATTCTAGAGTTTCTTCAAAAGGAGCTGGAAAAGGGTTTAGCAACAAGCACACTTAAAGTTCAAGTTGCAGCACTAGGGGCCCTTTAGGCTGTGTACACACATTCCGGATTTTTCGCTATAAAAACGCAATAAAACTGCAAAAAAAAAAAACGCATCCATTAAGCATCCTATTAAATAGAATGCAATCCGCAATTTTTGTGCATATGTTGCGTTTTTTTTCCAGGAAAAAAACGCAGGATGTGCATTAATTTTGCGGATTTTTTGCTGATTTCCCGCTATTTAATGCATTGGAAATCTCTGGAAAAAAACGGGAAAAATCAGCACAAAAACCATGAGAAAAACGCGCTAAAAATGCATGCAGATTTCCTGCAGAAAAAGTCCAGTTTTGATCAGGAAATTTCTGCAAATAATCCTGACGTATGCACATAGCCTTACAACTGCGACCTAGCAGGAAATCGCTGAGTAACGTGATTTATTAAGGCCTCAAGCAGATCTAGACCCATTTTCCACCACACTACGCCTCCCTGGGTTCTAAACATAGTACTCTCTGCATTAACCAAAGCACCCTTTGAGCCATTGTCACAAGCCTCTTTAAAAATCATATCCCTTAAAACCTCTCTACTAGTAGCACTAACATCAGCTCGCAGAATTAGTGATATTCAGGCTTTATCAACGTACCCGCCTCTAACTCAGATACTAGATGATAGAGTGGTCCTTAAGTCCGACCCATCCTATCTTCCTAAAGTGGCATCACAATTCCATAGATCACAAGAAATCTCTCTGCCCTCTTTCTGTCCCAAACCCAGAAATAAAAAAAGAACTTCTACACACATTAGATGTTAAAAGGTGCCTGGTCCAATATCTGTCAGCTACGAGGGACTGTAGGAGGGATAGGTCTCTTTTTGTGTGCTTCCAAAGAAAGGACATAAAGCATCAAAGGCCACACTGGCAAGGTGGATAAGAGACGCTATCATCCTTTCGTATTCCTCGTGTAATGAAGCCTTTCCAGAGGGGGTCAGAGCTCATTCAACCAGATCGGTGGCGACCTCCTGGGCAGAGAGGTGGAGCCTCAATTGAGCAGATATGTAGAGCAGCTACTTGGTCTTCTCTCTCTACATTCTTTAATCATTACCGACTAGATCTGAGTTTCTTCAGACCTCACCTTTGGCTGAAGGGTTCTGGAGGCAGTGGTTCCCCCCAAATGTACATTCTATGAAATTCTCTCCGTGGTGCCATCATGGCGGAAAGAGAAAATCGTAGTTACTTACTGATAATGGTATTTCTCTGATCCCAAGATGGCACCCGTACATTACCTCCCTTCAGGTGTGGGTGTGCACACTAGAATTAGTTGTTAAAGGGAAGGTGCCACAAGTTTTCTTGTAGTTTGTTTTTTGTGAAATTAAGCTTAAAATAATAAATAAAATGTATTAATGCAATGTTTGCACTATTTGCAAACATTTCTATATGAAAAATATTATATATTTTCTTACAAATATATATATTGACCACTAGGGGGAGCATTTTCCGTTTTAGACCTCAAGCAGCTATAGTAAGACTTACCAGCTTTACTGTTAGCTGGAAAATTGGGGCAGTAACTGCTGACATCACCATTTCCCCCCCCTTTTGGGTGGTCTAATATCCCTGGGGCAGAATGAAGAGCAGCATCACAGGGCAGAGCCATTTTGTGTGTGACTGCCCTGTGATCTGCTATCACCAGCAGTTACTGCATCAGAAAGACAGCTACAGAGTTTACAGAAGAGCAGAACACAGTGGGCTCAGCAGCATGGTGGACTGGAGAAAGAGTGAAGACATGTGGTGTGTATGGAGCAGCATTATTTGAGCAGAGCTGTCTGTGACTCATCCATCAGTAAGATAAGAAGGAGATCCAGGTCTGCAGTGAATGGCCAGGCATTGTGGAGGGAGGGGAGAGATACATTGGTATGGCTGAGAGAGACTGATGGGGGAGAGAGAGACATGTAGAATGAGGAGTGAGACACATATGGAGCGTGATGGGGAGAGAGATACACATGGAACAGCAGGGGTGAGACATAATAATAATAATAATAATTTTATTTATATAGCGCCAACATATTCCGCAGCGCTTTACAACTTATAGAGGGGACTTGTACAGACAATAGACATTACAGCAAAACAGAAATCACAGTTCAAAACAGATACCACGAGGAATGAGGGCCCTGCTCGCAAGCTTACAAACTATGAGGAAAAGGGGAGACACGAGAGGTGGATGGTAACAATTGCTTTAGTTATTTGGACCAGCCATAGTGTAAGGCTCGGGTGTTCATGTAAAGCTGCATGAACCAGTTAACAGCCTAAGTATGTAGCAGTACAGACACAGAGGCTATTGACTGCATAAAGTGTATGAGAACATGATGCGAGGAACCTGATTATGTTTTTTTTTATATCTTTTTTTTTATTAGGCCACACAGGGATAGTTAGGTTAATGCGTTGAGGCGGTAGGCCAGTCTGAACAAATGCGTTTTTAGGGCACGCTTAAAACTGTGGGGATTAATCGTATTAACCTAGGTAGTGCATTCCAAAGAATCGGCGCAGCACGTGTAAATGGACATACGGAGACATGGAGCGTGATGGGGATACACATGGAATAGCAGGGGTGAGACACATGGAGCGTGATGGGGAGAGAGATACACATGGAACAGCAGGGGTGAGACACATGGAGCGTGATGGGGAGAGAGATACACATGGAACAGCACGGGTGAGACACATGCATACCTCCCAACCATCCCGGATTCAGCGGGACTGTCCCGATTTTGACAGTCAGCCCCGCGATCCCGGGCGGGACATTAGTTGTCCCGCACTGGTTGGGAGGTGTGTAGACACCCAGTCAGCTCCCTGAGCCCCTGCACCCGCAGAGAAGCATGTTGGCTGCTCTGTGCGCACAGGACCTGTGATGAAGTCACAGGATGGGAGGAGTCAGGGGGTCACATGATCGGGAGGACCTCTGTGTACAGGACTCTGCTGGTTGTCATGGCGCTGGAGGAAGGTAAGGGTATGTGTGAGGTCAGGAGGTGTTTACAGTGTGGATGTAGCAGAGCTGTGTGTGTGCGAGGTGTATGGATCGGAGCAGCGTGTGAAAGGTGTATGGAGCAGAGTCGTGTGTGTAAGACTTGTACAGAGCAGAGCCACGTGTGTACGAGGTGTGAGGAGCAGAGCCATGTGTGTACAACGTATACAGCAGCATGTATGGAGCAGCGTGTGCAATATGTATGGAGCGGAGCCGTGTGTGTGCGAGGTGTATGGAGCGGAGCCGTCTGTGTACTGAGTGGAGCTGTGTGTGTACGAGATATATGGAAAGGAGCCGTGTGTGTATAAGGTGTATGGAGCGGAGCCGTGTGTGTACGGAGTGGAGCTGTGTGTATACGAGGTGTATGGAGAGGAGCCGTGTGTGTGCGAGGTGTATAGAGCGGAGCCGTGTGTGCGAGGTGTATAGAGCGGAGCCGTGTGTGTATGAGGTGTATGGAGCAGAGCCGTGTGTGTAGAGCGGAGCTGCATGTGCAAGGTGTATGGAGCGCAGTCGTGTGTGTACGAGGTGTATGGAGCGGAGCCATGTGTGTACGAGGTGTACGGAATGGAGCCGTGAACGAGGTGTATGGAGCGGAGCCGTTTGTGTTCGAGGTGTACGGAGCGGAGCCGTGTGTGTACGAGGTGTATGGGGAGGAGCCGTGTGTGTACGAGGTGTGCGGAGCCATGTGTGTGCAAGATATACGGAGCGGAGCAGCGTCTCCAATGTGTATGGAGCAGAGCTGTGTGTGTACGAGGTGTACGGAGTGGAGCCGTGTGTGTATGAGGTGTACGGAGTGGAGCCGTGTGTGTATGAGGTGTATGGAGCGGAGCCGTTTGTGTACGAGGTGTACGGAGTGGTGCCGTGTGTGTACGAGATGTATGGAGCGGAGCCATGTGTGTATGAGGTGTACAGAGCGGAGCCGTGTGTGCAAGGTATGCAGAGCAGCGTGTGCAATGTGTACGGAGCGGAGCCGTGTGTGTACGAGGTGTACAGAGTGGAGCCGTGTGTGCGAGTTGTACGGAGTGGATCCGTGTGTGTGTACGAGGTGTACGGAGCGGAGCTGTGTGTGTACGGAGCGGAGCCGCATGTGCAAGGTGTATGGAGCGCAGTCGTGTGTGTACGAGGTGTATGGAGCGGAGCCATGTGTGTACGAGGTGTACAGAGTGGAGCCGTGTGTGTACGAGATGTATGGAGAGGAGCCGTGTGTGTAATGAGCTGTACGGAGCTGAGCCGTGTGTATAAGGTGTATGGAGCTGAGCCGTGTGTGTACGAAATGTATGGAGTGGAGCCGTGTGTGTACGAGGTGTATGGGGAGGAGCCGTGTGTGTATGTGGTGTACGGAGTGGAGCCATGTGTGCAAGGTGTATGGAGCGGAGTCGTGTGTGTACGAGGTGTATGGAGTGGAGTCGCATGTGTATGGAGTGGAGTCGCATGTGCACGAGGTGTACGGAGCGGACGCTGGCTGTGTCGGATCGGAGCAGATATTGCTCCTCGCTCTGACACTGTCTGGCACAAGAGACACAGGAGGTCTTTTTCAGTGGCGTATCACAGCTGCAGCGACGTGAGCAGTCAGCGGCGCAGCTGGATGCTACCATTCAGCGCCGTGGGAGTGGAAGCTGTCGGCTGCTGCGAGGGAGCGCGGTGAAAGGTGTGTGTGTGTAGTGATGGAGAAGGCAATGATGGGGGTGGGGTAACCATGTGTGGCCATTATACTGCACCCAGCATTGTGTGGGGCCATTATACTGTATGGAGCATCGTGAGGGGCCATTATACTGTACCCAGCATTATGTGTTGCCATATACTGTACCCAGCATCGTGTGGGGCCATTATACTGTACACAGCATCATGTGGGGCCATTATACAGTATGAAGCATAATGTGGCCATTATACAGTATGGAGCATTATGTGTGGCCATTATACAGTATGGGGCACTGTGTGGCCATTATACAGTAAGGAGCATCATGTGTGGCCATTATACAGTATGGAGCATCTTGTGGGGCTATTATACAGTATGGAGCATAATGTGGCCAATGGCCATTATAACAGTATGGAGCATCATGTGTGGCCATTATACAGTATGGAGCATCATGTGGCCATTATACAGTATGGAGCATCATGTGTGGCCCTATACAGTATGGAGCATCATGTGTGGCCATTATACAGTATGGAGCATCATGTGTGGCCATTATACAGTATGGAGCATCGTGTGGCCATTATACAGTATGGGGCATCATGTGGAGCCATTATACAGTATGGAGCATAATTTGGCCATTATACAGTATGGGGCATCATGTGTAGACATATAGTATGGAGCATCATGTGGAGCCATTATACAGTATGGAGCATCATGTGTGGCCATTATACAGTATGGGGCATCATGTGTAGACATAGTATGGAGCATCATGTGGCCATTATACAGTATGGAGCATCATGTGTGGCCATTATACAGTATGGGGCATCACGTGGAGCCATTATACAGTATGGAGCATAATGTGGCCATTATACAGTATGGAGCATCATGTGTAGACATATAGTATGGAGCATCATGTGTGGCTATTATACAGTATGGAGCATCATGTGTGGCCATTATACAGTATGGAGCACTGTGTGGCCATATTTTTTTGTTTATAATTATTACGAAACATTGTGATCAGAAGTGGTAAATGGGTGTGGTTGGGGCGTGACTAGTTGTGAAATGGGTGTGGTCAGAGGTGTGGCCTAAAATTTGCTGCTGCGCGCGCCGCTGTCTTTGTCCCTCCTTCCCTTCCTCAAAAGTTGGGAGGTATGCACATGGAGCATGATGGGGAGAGAGATACACATGGAACAGCAGGGGTGAGACATGGAACGTGATGGGGATACACATGGAATAGCAGGGGTGAGACACATGGAGCGTGATGGGGAGAGAGATACACATGGAACAGCAGGGGTGAGACATGGAGCGTGATGGGGAGAGAGATACACATGGAACAGCAGGGGTGAGACACATGGAGCGTGATGGGGAGAGAGACATGTAGTATGATGAGTGAGACACATGGAGCGTGATGGGGAGAGAGATACACATGGAACAGCAGGGGTGAGACACACATGGAATAGCAGGGGTGAGACACGGAGCGTGATGAGAAGAGAGACATGTAGTATGATGAGAGACATATGGAGTGTGATGGAGAGAGATACACATGGAACAGCAAGGGTGAGACACGGAGCGTGATGGGGAGAGAGATACACATGGAACAGCAGGGGTGAGACACATGGAGCGTGATGAGGAGAGAGACATGTAGTATGAGAGACATATGGAGTGTGATGGAGAGAGATACACATGGAATAGCAGGGGTGAGACACCTGGAGAGTGATGAGGAGAGAGACATGTAGTATGAGAGACATATGGAGTGTGATGGAGAGAGATACACATAGAATAGCAGGGGTGAGACACTTGGATGATTTTGATGAGCTTCCGCAGCGTTTTTGGATGCGCGGAATTGCATCAAATCCGCAGTGTAGTGCACAACCAATGTTAGTCAATGGAAAATTGAGAATTAGTGTGCACATGCTGCGGAAAAATACGCGCGGATTTGCAGGGTTTTATTTTCCGCAGCATGTCAATTCTTTTTGCGGATCTGCAGCGTTTCTGCACCCATTGACTACCATTGAGTTAGGCAAATCCACAACAAAACAGCAGGTGTAAAAATCTGAGGTTTTGCTGCGGAGTTGCGTGCAATAAACGCAGGGTCACAGAGGGAAGATATATAGGGGAAGGAGCAGGGTGACTGCAGCACAGAGTATTTCAGGAGAGCAGTGTGCTGGCCTATGGGAGATCACAGAAGAGATATATGGGGGAAGGGTATGTGATCCCTGTTGTGTGCACTCTACTTCTCTCCTGTTTTGTGACTAACATTCTTGCCACCCCCCTTCCCCCAACCTTAATCCCTGTCCTGTCAGCTGCCCTGCTCTTTCTCTCCAGGTGTCAGCTCCCTCTCTGCAGGCTGTGAGTGCAGCTTACCAGAGATCACAGGGGGTCTGTGTGTGAGGAGGCGGAGACAGAGCAGGAGAAGCACACAGGGCAGCGTGTGAGAGGAGCAGAGGATGTCTGCCCAGGACGCACAATGCCTGGACAGCAGAGAAGCACGGGGTAAATCACCCGCACTCCCCACTCTCCATCCTGCGGCTCCAGTGAGCGCTTCTGTCCTGTGATAGAGAGTAAGTGGAGCTCGGCAGAGAGCACTGGGCTATAATAAAATGGCTGCTAGTCACACCTACAGCAGTGAATTGTGCAGCCCACAGAGGCGTGCCCAGCTCACTGCTAATGCTGCTGCAATGTTAGGCTACTTTCACACTAGCGTCGTGCACTGCACGTCGCTATGCGTCGTTTTGTAGAAAAAAACGCATCCTGCAAAAGTGCCTGCAGGATGCGTTTTTCTCCATTGACTTGCATTAGCGACGCAGTACGAAGCATTGCTACACGTCGCAACCGTCGTGCGACGGTTGCGTCGGACCGTCGCCACCAAAAAAGCATGTAACGTTTTTTGGTGCGTCGTGTCCAGCATTTCCGACCGCGCATGCGCGGCCGGAACTCCGCCCCCTCCTCCCCGCACCTCACAATGGGGCAGCGGATGCGTTGAAAAACAGCATCCGCTGCCCCCGTTGTGCGGCGCTTCCACAGTATGCGTCGGTGCGCTGCAACGTCGCATTGCGACGTGCAGTGCACGACGCTAATGTGAAAGTAGCCTTAGAGATAGGGTCAGCGCCGGTCTATCTCCTATGTCCATGAGGTGCCGTAATATGACACTGTTAGTGTCGTGCTACTGCTGCGAAACCAAGATGTCAGCCCCCAGTGCCTTCTTTAAACTCATATAACACACGAAATCAATCTGTTTCACATGCATTTAAAACTTGGTTATAGCAGCATGTTATGCTACATTACAGTGATTTATTAATGATCTACAAACGCGGTACCTTCCCTTTAATGTTTAGTCACGCCATGCCTCTACTAAGCTTGAATTAAAATATTTTGTTTGGTTTAACCGTTTAAGTTACAGCTGAAGTTCTGTTTAATGCTCTGTAAACCAACCGATGTGGGAGAGAGGTACCGCCTTTTTCATCTGTAGGTTTCCTGTCCCTAAAAGCGGATCCCTCTCTCTCCGTGGTGCCGTCATGGTATCAGAGGAATACGGTTATCGGTAAGTAACTACGATTTTTTCACATGTCTACTTTACATCAGCACAATTTTGGAAACAATTTTTTTTTGTTAGGAAGTTACAAGGCTTGAAAGTTGACCAGCGATTTCTCATGTTTACATCAAAATCTACAAAACCATTTTTTTTTAGGGACCACATCACATTTGAAGTCACTTTCAGGGGTGTACATGACAGAAAATACCCAAAAGTGACATTCTAAAAACTGCACCCCTCAAGGTGCTCAAAACCACATTCAAGAAGTTAATTAACCCTTTATGTGCTTCACAGGAACTGAAGCAATGTGGAAGGAAAAAAAATGAACATTTAACTTTTATTGAAAAACATTTTATTTCAGAACCAGTTTTTTTTATTTTCACAAATGTAAAAAGAGAAAATGAACCCTAAAATTTGTTTTTGCAATTTCTCCGGAATTCCCCGATGCCCCCCCATATGTGAGGGGTAAACCCCTGTTTGGGCGCACGGCAGAGTTCGGAAGGGAAGGAGCATCGCTTGACTTTTTCAATGGAGAATTGGCTGGAATTGAGATCGGACGCCATGTCGTGTTTGGAGAGCCCCTGATGTGCCTAAACAGTGGAAACCTCCCACAAATTACACCATTTTGGAAACTAGACCCCTTAAGGAACTTATCTAGATGTGTGGTGAGAACTTTGAACCCCCAAGTGTTTCACTAAAGTTTATAATGCAGAGCCGTGAAAATGAAAAATCATTTTTTTCACAAAAATGATATTTTTGCTCCCAAATTTTTATTTTCCCAAGGGTAACAGGAGAAATTAGACACCCAAAGTTGTTGTGCAATTTGTCCTGAATACGCCAATACCCAATATGTGGGGGTAAACCATTGTTGGGGCGCACTGCAGAGCTCAGAAGGGAAGGAGCGCCGTTTGACTTTTTCAATGCAGAACTGGCTGGAAATGAGATCGGATGCCATGTTGCGTTTGGAGAGCCCCTGATGTGCCTAAACCAGTGTTCCCCAACTCCGGTCCTCAAAAGCCACCAACAGGTCATGTTTTCAAGATTTCCTTAGTATTGCCCAGGTGATAATTGCATCACCTGCACAGGCAGGAATTCCATCACCTGTGAAATACTAAGGAAATCCTGAAAACATGGCCTTTTGGTGGCTCTTGAGGACTGGAGTTGGGGAACACTGGCCTAAGCAGTGGAAACCGCCCAATTCTAACTCCACCCCTAACCACAAACCTAACCCTGACACACCCCTAATCCCAACCATAAACGTAATTCAAACTCTAACCCTAACAACTTTAGCCCCAACCCAAACTTTAATCCTAACTTTAGCCCTAACCCTAGCTTTAGCCCAGCTCACTTTAACCCAACTCTAACCCTAATGGAAAAATGGAAATAAATATTTTTATTTCATTATTGTTCCCTAACTAAGGAGGTGATAAATGGGGGGTTTATTTACTATTTTTTTATTTTGATCACTGTGATAGGGTATATCACAGTGATCAAAATGAACCAATAGGAAAAATCTATTGTTCCTGGGTGCCGGCTAGCAGAACTCAGCAGGCGCACTAGGCATGCGCCCGCCATTTTCTTACCGGAAGAAGATGCTAACGACGATGCGTAGAAGCAGGAGGAGCCAGGGACATCAGGGGGCGTCGGGGACCCTATCTCTCTCTTATGTGCGATCATATCAGAGGAGAGAGAAATTAAATGGCAAATAGGACTTTTTTTTTTGCGGTCGCCGTTATACGGTTAATAACGTCGATCACAACCCCGGGGTCGGTAAAAACAGACCCGAATTATGTTTACTGGGGTCTCTGCTACCCCCAGCAGCTGAGACCCTGGAGAAATTCTCACTCTGGGGGGCACTATACACTTTTTCCATAGTGCTGTTAAAGCCACTTTTTAAGTACCCTTAATTGCCGCCGTGAAAAGGCGTATCGGCGGTCATTAAGGGGTCAACAGTGGGCACACCTGGTAGCTGCAGCAGCAGCCGGCTCCTGCCTTCTGTGACCCGCTGGTCTCCCACCCACAGGGAATATATTCCTATGGGAGTGGAGAGCAGTAAATATTCATTCTCTTTAATAATGGGCGCATGTAATCGCCCACCCATTGTAGGGAGCCTGTGCCTGCAGCTAACACTGTGCCTGCTATTAAAGAAAATGAATATTCACTGCCCCTCACACCTATAATCCCTGGCATTAAGAGCAGTGACTATTCCTGCAGCTGACCTCAGCATGTGAGGGTCCATGGCAGTGATGTCAGGGTGGGTGCTGTGTCCCCCAATAAGTGGCTTGGAGAAAAGTATTTTACTATGGAGTACACACAAATCCCTGTTTCTCCTTCACCTCATTGGGACGCAGGACCATGTGACATCCCAAAGCAGTCGCTGGGTAGGGAAAAGACAAACCAAACGAACCCCAAGTGCCAGCTGCCTAGAGGCGCGCTACCGCTGCATGCGAGATCCTTCTTCCCAGGCCTGCGTCCGCGGAAGCCTGAGTGTGAATGTTGTAGTGTTTCGAGAATGTGTGCAGACTGGACCAGGTCGCAGCCCTGCAAACCTGTTCCGCCGACGCCTGGTTCCGAAAGGCCCAGGATGCGCCCACCAAACGAGTGGAGTGTGCCTGTGGACTTCTGAATAGCCGAGCATATCCACCTGGCTATTGTGGACTTTGAAACTGCAAAACCCTTCCTGAGAATCTCAGGAAGAACGAATAAAGTGTCCATCTTTCAGAAGGACGTCGTCCAGAAGATGTCCCTCCTAAGAGCCTTCACTAGACCCAGAGTGTGGAGAGCCCTTTCAAAACGACGCACCAGTGCCGAACAAAACGAGGGTAGGACAATGATCACGTTAAGGTGAAAGGGAGAGATCACCGTAGGCAAGAAGGACGGAGAACCACCTTGTCCTGGTGAAAGATTAGAAAAGGAACTTGACAGGAAAGTGAGACTAGCTCCGAAACCCACCTTTATCGACTTCACCGCAACCAGGAAGGCGAGCGCGAGAGTCCTGCAGCAGCTCAAAGCCTCCTGAAGGATCCTCAGGACAAGGTTCCAACGGCCTTCTATAGGGAGGAACCATGTGGGAGACCCCCTGAATGAAAAGTCTTCACCTGTGGCTTAGAAGCAATCCGGCGCTGGAACAAAACTGATAAGGCAGACCTTTGAGAGAACTAATCGCTAGACCTGAGTCCAGACCAGTCTGAAGAAACTCCAAAATGGTAGGGATAAAGAGCCCAGAAGATAGCGGGCTCGTTCCCTGCACCATGCAAAAAAAAGCTTTCCAGGTGCAATGATAGATGCGCACCGATGCAGGTTTCCGAGGGCTAATTAAAGTGGAAACCACTTCTTGGGAGGACCCAGCTTGGGTTAGGATTCAACGGTCAGGCCGTTAAACACGGCTTCTGCGTTCTGGTGGCAAATTGGCCTTGGGAAAGAAGATCTGGTCAGTCCAGTAGTCGCCACTCGCCAGGGAACGTCGGCGACTAGCTGCACCAACTCCACATACCACGCCCAGCGAAGCCAGTCCAGATCAAATAGGATAATCGGATCTCCTTCTGTCTTGATCTTTTTGATAACCCTCAGAGGTAATGGAATTGTAGACCTGATGCCATGAGGTCCATGTCCGGAGTCCTACGGCGATGACAAATCTGTTGGAAGACCTCCGGTTGAAGAGACCACTTCCCCTGAGGTGAGACCTTTATGGCTGAGGAAGTCTACCGCCCAGTTTTTTACGCCCAGGATGTGAATCGCCGTGATGACTGACCGGTTCGTCTTGGCCCAGCTGAGGATGTATTCCACCTCACGGATTGCCGCCCTGCTGCGGGTGCCCCCCCTGATGGTTGATGTACAGCACAGCCGTGGCGTTATCTGACTTCAGATGGAGTGACCCGCTACACAGGTGAAGGAATTGCCACGGGACAACCGGATGACCTATATTTCCAGGACATCGATCGGAAGAAGCGACTCCCGAGGCGACCAGCGCCTCCAGGTGGTGTGATGATCGGAAGACTACCTCCCAGCCGAAGAGACTGGCGTTGGTGGAGACCACCAGCCCTGCCAGGAGAAATGAGTTTCCCTGAGTGAGGAAGGACCGTAGCGTCCACCACCTAAGCACCCGCTTGATCTGCGGAGACGATCGAGAGAAAAGGGATTCCTGTTCCAGGCTGACAGAAGCGGAATCTGCAGAGAATAGAAGTGTAGCAGGACAAAGGAAACGGCTTCCATCGCTTGCACCATCCTTCCGAGGACCCGCCTCCCGAACCGGAACAAAAGAAGAAATGGGCAACAAAGTGCCCAGGCTCCTTGTTGAAGGGCTATGACCTTTCCCCGAGGGCAAAGTACCAACCCTCGTGAGGTGTCTAATTTCATCCCTAAAAAGGATATCTGCTGAGCCGGGACTGGGGAAGACTTGTTGAAGTTTCAGCCAACCCAGACGAGAAAATGGATCCAAGGTTATACGGACGCACTCCACGCAGTCCTGAGAGGAAAGCCCTTTGATCAAAAGGTCATCCAGGTATGGAAAGATGACCACGCCCCGAGAGTGCAGAATGGACATGACGGCCACCATGACCCTGTGAACACTCTGGGAGCAGAGCTGGAAGGTCCGTAAAATTGGAAATGTTCCTCAATAACGGTGAAACGCAGAAACCTTTGGAGTAACTTAAGGGTTTACTGTTTCATGCCGGAGGTAGGGAAGAAAACTTTAACCTGAATCCGGAAGACACCTGGTCTCTGACCTATTCTTCGTGAATGACGGAGAGTCAGTTATGATGAAATAGAAGTAGACGTCCACCTACCGTGCTGGAGTGCCGGGGGTTACGGCGGCGGGTTTACACGGGGGATTGCAACCTTGGGGAGGACGCTCCCATCACCAACACTATTGGACAGTGGGGGAGAAAACCGCTACGCAAGTGGACATTCCCTGCACAGGACTACACATCGATCTGTCAGTGCCTCTCAGCGCGGCAACCTTTTTTATTGACTCAGGTCTGAATACACGATGAGAGCATTATACTGCCTCTGTACAAATCCCTGGTTAGACCGCACATGGAGTACTGTGTATAGTTTTGGGCAGTGGTGCTCAGGAAGGATATAATGGAACTAGAGCGAGTACAAAGGAGGGCAACAAAATTAATAAAGGGGATGGGGGAACTACAATACCCAGAGAGACTAGCAAAATTAGGATCATTTAGTCTAGAAAAAAGACGACTGAGGGGCGATCTAAAAACCATGTATCAGTATATAAGGGGAACAACACAAATATCTATCCGAGGATCTGTTTATACCAAGGAACGTGACGGTCACAAGGGGGCATTCTCTGCATCTGGAGAAGAGAAGGTTTTTCCACCAACATAGAAGAGGATTCTTTACTGTTAGGGTATGCGCACGTGTTGTGGATTTGGCCCTGCGGATCCGCAGCAGTTTTCCATGTGGTGTACAGTACCATGTAACCCCAAGGGAAAACCAAATCTGCAGTGCACATGCTGTGGAAAATTCCGTGCCAAAACGCAGCGGTTTATTTTTTACAGCATGTCAATTCTTTGTGTGGATTCCGCAGCATTTTAAACCTATTCCATAATAGGAATCCGCAGGTGTAAAAATGCAGGTGAATTCAGCACAAAAACCACAGGGCGTTTTACCTGCAGATTCTGCAGAATCGATGCGGAAAAATCCGCAATGTGAGAACGGCAGTGAGAATCTGGCATTCCTTGCCTGAAGAGGTGGTGATGGTGAACTCAGTCTAGGGGTTCAAGAGAGGCCTGGATGTCTTCCTGGAGCATAACAATATTGTATCTTACATTAATTAGGATCTTTAGAAGGACGTAGATCTGGGGATTTATACTGACTGAATATAAGTTTAACTGGATGGACAAATGTCTTTTTTTCGACCTTGCTAACTATGTTACTATGCTACCCTGAAGGTATCAGTCGCCCTGGAACATCACAGGCATGCCGATAACACAAAAAAACTGGTTCAGAAGGGGGTACGTGGAGGCGACACTCCGCGTTTTGATCCGTCGCCCGTGTAATCTGTGGATTTTTCGCTGAGGTCAACCCCTACTGACCGTGAAATAGAGAAGTCCTCCAAGGCAGACTTGTAAAGACCCCGGCCAATAGAGGTGACATAATGCAGCACAGTATGCCCCAATATCCACTGCTGCGAAGGGCCAATGGGGCTGATGTCTTTGCTGCTGGGTCAGAGCACTTACCCAGGTCCTGTTGCCTGTAAGTGCTGCAGGTCCGTTGTGCCCCCTGTTAAGTGCGCCGGGATCTGCACAGCGTTGCACCAGCATCTGCACAGCGTTGCACCAGCATGTGAGAACATCCGGGTGGATAAAGATGGGCCCCGGGAGTTGCGTGCGGAAGTCTTGCAGTGAGCGAGAAGCAGCAGATCGGGTGGCGGGCTATGGGATTGGCATCGTCCGGTGGGCAGAGCCTCTGATTTCTCCATGAACTGGCCCAAGCCGGGGCCTAAATTTCTGTGGTTGGCAGAAGCACTCTTCTGGTCTGCGGCCTAGAATAGGCCAAAACTGGGGCCTACATTTTCAGCGCCGGCCTTAACTCGACAGGGGGCTGTACGAGGCGCAGGGGCTCTCATCTCCCCGCATTGTCTATCCAAGGGCTGTGGAGTCGGTAGGGCAAACGTCTGACTCAAGACTTCTCAATTTCCATGACTCCGACTCCACAGCTCTGCCAGGGCTGTGTAGTCAGTAAGCCAAACCTCCGACTCAATTTCCATGACTCCGACTCCACGGCCCTGGTCTATCTGCCATAGTACTGATGCCTTTGTGGCAGGACCTATCTTCTCCCGGTCTTGTGGTCGTACCTCTGGAAAACGCATGACTGCAGCACCCAGTTGCGATACTACGTTCAACCTTTTGAACAGATATGGCGCCACAATCATGGTTTTTGTTCTTTTTTTTGCCCCCTGACGAAGCCCACTCGAAACGCGCGTAGGGGTACACTTGCGGCGGACACTGCAGCTATGGGTGAGAAATACTAGTTGTATACATACTTTGAGTGGGAGCCATGGGATAATGTATTAAATATTACATGGTATTATATGTCACTGACAATATCAGTATTCACATGGCTATCTCTACTACTGTTATGATAATGTATATTATACTTGAAGCACTGGCACTTTATTAGGTCTGATCCTATCTTGCTTTGCTGCACTGTCTGTTTGCACGTGGTTTGCTGCACCTGAGTCCTCATTCCTAAAAGAGCTCTTGTCTTGATATGACTGTTATAATTTTGTTTCGGTGCCTTATTTGTATGATTTAAATTAAAAAAAATTACTGTGATTTTACTCTTTGGTGGACATGTACTCCATTTTTTTCTTGTTTAAAATATTGCTGGGAGTGGTTCTATGGCTAGTGCATGGGGTGGCTGGGTTATTTAGGCCTGAGGCCACCTGCATTCATGTTAATACTGTCCTGAAGATTTTGTTTGCCATAGATGACTCTGTACATCCTAGAGGTTAACTCCCCCAGGATGGTTCAGAGTTGTTGGTCCAGCCATAATAAGCCTGGCTGCAGAAGGGGGTACATGGAGGTGACACTCCTTGTTCCCGTCTGTTGTTGGTGTGGGGAGAGCGATGCCCTCAAGGGACCTGTCGCCCCTAAAATAGAGCTCAAGCATACCTTACAACGGTGCACGTGTAGGCGACACCATGGTCCCGCCTGTTGTTGGTTTGGGGAGATCGGAACTCTGAAGGGATCAGTCGCGCCTGTAAGCCTTGAAAAAGGTAGTAAAAACAGAAAATAAAAAATTGTGGTCTAGAGACCAGACCCATGCGCCTCCTACGGACACCAAGCATGAACTGGTTCGGCTGGAGCCAGTGTGTGGGTGTATACTACAGAGGAGCTAATCTTTTTTTGTATTGACTTAGTGTCCGCAGCATACACCCATGGCCCTGTGTCCCCCAATGAGGCGAAGGAGAAATATGGTAATTAATAATGTATGCATTTTTCTTTAAATTTAAGCCATGGATGATTGATGAAGGAACCTGATCTGTTTAACCCCTCAACGACTGCAGATACTCCTTTTAATGGAAATAGTTAACTGTACTTATTCCTCAGTGCTGCTTTTTAATAGCGCTGAGAATTAAGTATATAAAGCCCCGCAGCGTCAGAATCTCCAGGGTCTCAGATGATGGCTTCAATGGAATGGGCATTTAACAAACATTTATACTCGCCTGTTTTAAATAAAACAAAACATACTTTTCCTTTTTTATTTCAAATAAAGACACAGCAAGAAAAATCTTTTATTTACAATGTTAGGCACACTGGGTTTTTTAAATTACCGTATTTATGTATATTAAAAAAACAGCATGAGAACCCCTCTATTCTCGATAACCAACCTTGCCAAAGCGGACCGCTGAGGGTTGCAGCCCTCAGCTGTCAGTTTTGCTTTGCTGGTTATCAAAAATACAGTGCCTTGCGAAGGTATTCATCTCCCTGGAACTTTTCAACCTTTTCCCACATATCATGCTTCAAACATAAAGATACCAAATGTAAATTTTTGGTGAAGAATCAACAAGTGGACACAATTGTGAAGTTGAATGAAATTTATTGGTTATTTTAAATTTTTGTGGAAGTTAAAAAACTGAAAAGTGGGGCGTGCAATATTATTCGGCCCGTTTAACTTAATACTTTGTTGCGCCACTTTTTGCTGCAATTACAGCTGTAAGTCGCTTGGGGTATGGCTCTATCCGTTTTGTACATCGAGAGACTGACATTCTTGCCCATTCATCCTTGGCAAACAGCTCGAGCTCATTGAGGTTTGATGGAGATCATATGTGAACAGCAGTTTTCAGCTCTTTCCACAGATTCTCGATTGGATTGAGGTCTGGACTTTGACTTGGCCATTCTAACCCCTGGATACGTTTATTTGTGAACCATTCGATTGTAGATTTTGCTTTATGTTTGGGATCATTGTCTTGTTGGAAGACAAATCTCCGTCCCAGTCTCAGGTCTTTTGCAGACAAACAAGTTTTCTTCAAGAATGGTCCTGTATTTGGCTCCATCCATCTTCCCATCAATTTTAACCATCTTCCCTGTCCTTGCTGAAGAAAAGCAGGCCCAAACCATGATGCTGCTACCACCATGTTTGACAGTGGGGATGGTGTTTTCAGGGTGATGAGCTGTGTTGCCTTTACGCCAACCATATCGTTTTGGCATTGTTGCCAAAAAGTTCGATTTTGGTTTCATCTGACCAGAGCACCTTCTTCCACATGTTTGGTGTGTCTCCGCGGTGGCTTGTTGCAAAATTTAAACAACACTTTTTATGGACATCTTTGAGAAATCGCTTTCTTCTTGCCCCTCTTCCATAAAGGCCAGATTTGTGCAGTGTACGACTGTCCCACCTCAGCTGTAGATCTCTGCAGTTCATCCAATGCATCTCTGATCAGCCTTCTCCTTGTTTGAGATGAAAGTTTAGAGGGACTGCCGGGTCTTGGTAGATTTGCAGTGGTATGATACTCCTTCCATTTCAATATGATCGCTTGCACAGTGCCCCTTTGGATGTTTAAAGTTCTGGAAATCATTTTGTATCCAAATGCGGCTTTAAACTTCTCCGCAACAGTATCACGGACCTGCCTGTTGTGTTCCTTGGTCTTCATGATGCTCTTTGTGCTTCAAAAAGAACCCTGAGAATATCACAGAGCAGGTGCATTTATACGAAGACTTGATTACACACAGAGGGATTATATTTATCATCATTAGGCATTTAGGACAACATTGGATCATTCAGAGATCCACAATGAACTTCTGGAGTGAGTTTGCTGCACTGAAAGTAAAGGGGCCGAATAATATTGCACCCCCAATTTCAGTTTTTGAATTTCCATAAAAATTTAAAATAACTAATAATTTTGTTAAACTTCCCAATTGTGTTCCACTTGTTGATTCTTCACCAAAAATAGGTATTTTTGTGTACTCACCGTAAAATCCTTTTCTCTGAGCCACTCATTGGGGGATACAGGACCATGAGTTAGCTCCTCCCCTGGAGAGGGTTAGCGAGAAGTGGAGCTACCCGAGGCTGAATGGTGTGATGAATGCTCAGGAGAGGTACTGCGGATCCGTTTTTTGGATGTCCGAACCTACTTCAGGTGAGAGCGGCCCCTGCTGGCCGATGATTCCCCTGTTATAGAGGGGTCCCTTAACCCAGGAAAACGAACGCCCCGCTCTCCAGAGGGGTCATGAAGGGATTCAATCGCTTTGGCTAGCGAAACCATGGATTGTGACAGTGACGCGGCCCACTCAGGGGGGCTGGATACACTGGGGTCGGTAGCGGCAGAGGGCTCCTGGGCACATTGGGCATCACAGGCTGCGCAGAGCGGGGAGCTTTGAGGCTGGGGGAGAGGAGCCTGGCAGGTGGTACACGCAGAGAAAAAGGTGGTATGTACCTTAGTGGTCTTTTTAACCCTTGACTGCGACATGTTGTACCCCAATGTGATGAAAAGAGGTTGCTAGTCAAAGCTGAGGGGTAACGCTGCAGGGAAGCACTTAGTGCCGTCTCCTTACCAGGTCCTGTGCCCCGCAATCGGATAGGTGGCGCTGAGTGGGAAAAACCTCCGTGTGGAAAGGAAGCCGGCCAGCGTTGCTTGCTGCAGAAGGAAGATGGCTGAGAGTCTGTGGGTAGTCTCGCAGGGAGCGAGAAGCGCCAGAAGCATGGGCGGAGCCGCAGGAATGATGCGTGAGGTGGGTGGAGCCTACCGGAGTGCGGCCTACACTAGGCCGAAGCCAGGGACTAAATTTCTGGCTTCAGCCGGCGCGCACCCGCGGACCGGGAAAAGAATCGCGCCGCTCTGGGGGGGAATCCTGCCGCTATGGAGCCCTCTAAATACATGGTGACCGCCGGAAAAAAACGACCCCTGGTGCACTTACCCCAAAATGAAGGTGCCCGGGGTAAATAGGACGGCGCAGGGTTGGGGGAGCCTCCATCCACCATCCCCATAAAAAGTTGGGTGGAGAGGAACCGTCCGCCTCCTTCCATCATCCGCTTGTTTTCAGTGGTGATACAGTGGATGAGTGCCTTTGAACAGCCGAGGGTGAGACCTGGTGGGCAGGGCAGATGTCCGACAAAAAAGGCCTGGCTGCAGAAGAGGATACTGGAGGTGACACACCAGTGCTCGTCTGTAAAGCAGGGGGGAGATCGGTGCCCTTGAAGGGGCCCGTCGCCCAAAATGGTCAGCTCAGGCAGTGGCATCCCACGTCGCAGGAGAGGATACGGAGAGGTAAAACCTCTGTGCTCGCCTGTTTCGGGAAAATCGGAGCCTTGAAAGGTTTCGTCGCCCCTTCGTCCAGAAAGGTTTAAATTCAGTGTGCCTCCTACGGACACTAAGCTTGAACTGGGTCTCTGGAAGCCAGCATGAGGGTGTTTACTGCAGGGGAGGAGCTAACTCATGGTCCTGTGTCCCCCAATGTGGCGAAGGAGAAACACCGGATTACGTACCGGTAATGCTCTTTTATAGAGCCACGACAGCACCCACTTGAGCGAGGGGATCCGCCCCTAGGAACAGGAAACCCTATGGAGAGATAAAAGGGGCGGTCCCCCTCGCTTCCACAGTTGGGTTACAGAGATTGCGAGGAACCGCCCACCAGATTTAGTAGGCAATTTGATTTCATCATTTATCATTAGTTAACTTAGTATGGCTAACTACAAGAACCAAAAACACCCTTAATCGTGCTTTTATAAAAATAACTTAATAGGGTGGGAAGTAAAGGGGTGCTGTCGTGGCTCTATAAAAGAGCATTACCGGTACGTAATCCGGTGTTTTCTCTTCGCCACGACAGCACCCACTTGAGAGACTTTCAGAGATAGTCATTTGGGAGGGATCACAGTGTTAAGAACTGATCTACCAAAGGACAGGTCAGATGAAGAAGACAAATCCAATCTATAGTGATTATAGAATGTAGTAGGAGAAGCCCAGGTTGCGGCCTTACATATCAGTTCTATTGGAACTTCCGCTCGCTCGGCCCAGGATGATGCTATCGCCCGAGTGGAATGTGCTTTTACAGTCTCAGGCGGGTTCTCCCCCTTGGATGAATAGGCCAGACATATTGCATCCCGAATCCACCGAGATAAGGTACCCTTCGTGATTCCATCTCCTTTCCTATGGCCCTGGAAGGAAATAAAGAGAGCCCTGCTCTTCCTCCAGGCGCTAGTTCTATCTAAATAGGCTAATATGGCTCTCCTCACATCTAATGTGTGGTATTTTTGTTCTTCCTGATTCGTAGGGTTATCATAGAAGGAGGGAAGAAAAATTTCTTGTGACCTATGGAATTTAGTACATACTTTGGGCAAGTAGGAAGGGTCTGTTTTTAGGACAATTCTATCTGGAAATATAGACATAAATGGTGGATCTATCGATAATGCCTGTATGTCGCTTACTCTTCTGGCTGACACCAAAGCAACAAGAGCTGTCTTGATGGAGACATGTTTTATGTGAGCTGAATGTAGTGGCTCAAAGGGGTGGTCTGTTAGAGCTTCGAGGACCAAATTAACATCCCAAGGTGGTACATGGGGAATTTGGACTGTCTCTGACCTTTGGCAAGCTGCGATAAACCTAGCTACCCACCTGTCACCTGCAATATCGTGACCATATAAAGCACCAAGCGCAGAAATATGTACTTTTAAGGTACTGACTGCCAGACCTAAATCGCGCCCTTTTTGAAGAAATTCTAGGACCATAGGGATATGAATTTTGTTTGATAGTGCTGTTGGGTAGAGGTTTAAAATTTTTTTCCACACTCTCACATAAATGGATGTGGTGGATTTTTTCCTACTTAGTAGCAGAGTGTCAATTACTTTGTTAGAAAATCCTCTCATTTTTAGCAGCTGCCTCTCAAATGCCAGGCTGTCAACCGCAGTCCCTTCACCTGAGGGTGGTTGAAGGGGCCTTGATAGAGAAGATCCTGATCCTCCGGAAGGATCCATGGGTCTGAGATTGACATGGCTCTCAGCCAGGAAAACCATGGCCTCTTGGGCCAAAATGGAGCTATTAAGATCACATGAGCTCTGTCTTCCCTTATCTTCCTGATCACTGTTGGAAGAAGTATTAGTGGGGGAAAGGCATATGCTTTCTGGAATGTCCATGGGACTTGCAGAGCATCGAAGATATCTGGATTGTCGGATCGGAACAATGAAGCGAACCTTTTGACTTGTCTGTTTTGTCTCGTCGCAAAGAGGTCTATCTCGGGAGTGCCCCATTTTTTTGACTATCATTAAAAAGATACGTCGGCTGAGAACCCACTCTCCTTGGCGGAGAGTGTGGCGGCTGAGGAAATCCGCTTTTGGATTGTCGACTCCTCTCACGTGTAGTGCAGACAAGGATAGGAGGTGCTCTTCTGCTATGGATAGAATGTCGGCGGCTATAGACATGAGAGCTTCTGATCTTGTTCCCCCTTGGTGATTTAAGTATGCCACTGCTGTCATGTTGTCTGAAAGGATTCTTGTATGCTTTCCGTGTAGCTGTGGAAGAAATTTACATATGGCATGATAGATAGCCTTCAGTTCTTTTTTATTAGAAGAATCGTTCGATTCTTCAAGAGACCACAGACCTTGAACTATTTGATCTCCTAAGTGTGCTCCCCAACCACTAGGACTGGCATCGGTAAAGATTGTTCTTGAAGGTTTAACCACCCAGGGAACCCCACTGGTGAAATGACTCTGATCTAACCACCAGGTAAGAGAATTTAACACGTCTGTTGGTAAATATAACCGACTATCTAATTGGCCCTGTAACCTCTCTTCTTCTTGTAGAATTTTATACTGTAATTTTCTACTATGGTATTGAGCCCATGGGACAGCCGGGATACACGATGTGAAGGAACCAAGAAGAGACATCCCTTCTCTTAGGGAGATTAGGGGGTTATTAATCACCGAATGTACTTTGTTTATAATTGTTATTTGTTTAGAGTCGGGAAGAAAGCACCTCTGACTAGTAGAATCTAGAATAAGTCCCAGGAATGTTTGACGAGTTGTGGGGGATAATCTGGATTTTTCCCAGTTTACTAACCACCCCAATTCCTGCAGGGACGAAATTGTATGAAGTACTCGCTGATGGCATTGGGAAAAGGAGTTACCCACTATCAAAAGGTCATCTAAATATGGTATTACAAGTGTGTCTTTTAATCTCAAATATGACATTACTTCCGACATTAATTTTGTGAAGACTCTCGGGGCTATCGACAGTCCAAAGGGCATTGCTGTATACTGATAATGCCTTACTTGACCCCCCATCATAACTGCCACCCGAAGATATTGCTGATGTTCGATGAAGATTGGTAGATGATAATACGCATCTTTAAGGTCAAGCACTGCCATAAAGCAATGGGGAAAAAAAAGCTTAATGGTTGATCGTATAGATTCCATTTTAAAGGTTTGGTTTTCTAAGAAGACGTTTAGTCTCTTCAGGTTAATTATTGTTCTAAACGATCCGTCTGGTTTCGGAATCAAAAATAAAGGGGAATAAAAACCCCTTCCTTTTTGATGAAAAGGTACTTCCACTAGTACCCCTTTGGACAGGAGATTTGTTATTTCTTGTTCCAAGGCCTCTTGTTGTGATTGAGACCTTAAGGAAGTCAATAAGAATGAGTCCGGAGGGACTCGGGCAAACTTTAATTTTAGACCCGTAGATATAAGGCTAGTTGCCCACGGATTGGAAGTTATTGTCAGCCATTGTGATGAGAAGAAAGACAACCTACCACCAACGGGTAGATCTGTCCTAACGGGGTTTATCCTCAGGTTTGAATGGACGTTTCCCAAAAAGCGCTCCTTTTTGTTTAAAATCTTTATTAGCCCAGCGGTCTTGGTTTTTATAGTCCTTTCTCCTATTAAAGATGGGCTTTCGGAACGCTCTCCTGTAGGATGGAAGATAAGAGTTATTGGGGAACCCCTTCTTCCTCTCACCCGCTTTAGTTAGTATTTCGTCTAACTTAGTACCAAATAGGTACTCACCCTGGCATGGAAGACCACATAATTTAGATTTTGTTTGGGGATCTCCTTTCCACCCCTTTAGCCATAAGGCTCGACGAGCCGCGTTAGTCAGACCTGCCGATTTGGCCGCTAGTCGTATGGAATCAGCTGAGGAATCCGCTAAAAAGGCTGTAGCTCCCCTAATTAACGGCATGGAAGAGATTAATCTATCTCGGGAAAGGCCGCTTTTTAATCCTTCTTCTAAATCGTTCAACCAGACCAACATGGACCTGGCAGTGCATGTGGCTGATATAGCCGGCCTGAAGGCTCCCGTACAGGATTCCCATGCTCTTTTTAGGAGGGTATCCGCCTTCCGGTCCAGCGGGTCTTGCAAGGAGCCGGAATCTTCCACGGGTAGCAAAGATTTCCTAGAAGTGGAGGCCACTGCTGCATCCACCTTCGGGGCTTTTAACCATATGGAGAAATCTTCATCATTAAAGGGATAGCGTCTTTTTGACGAAGACGGTAATCCTCTTTGTCCCTGGCTTTCCCACTCCTTTTTTACTACATTTTTTATTGCTGGAATTACAGGAAAGGAAGGTTTTTTCTTCTCTGACAGGCCTGCAAACATCACGTCCTGTGGGGTTTTAGGGGTTTTTGTGTCCTCAATACCCATGGTGTTACAAACTGATCTTACTAAATTATCGATACTGTCTGTGGGAAAGCATGTATCTCGCTCATCATCTGAGGAAATGATATTTTGGGAACCATCCGAATCTTTATCCTCAATGTCAGAGGACTGCTCAGACCTAGGGGAGTTATATTTTTTCCTACTCTCGGGAATTTTTTCTGAGCTTCGGAAGGCCCGCAATTCTTCTCTAATCATACTCCTTATATCTTCCGACCTTACTGAAGATTCCTCACGTAAGGTGGATTCGATGCAAGGCTGGCACAGCTTCTTTAAATAATTATCAGGGAGCGGCTGAGAGCATAAAGCACATTGTATGTGTTTGGTTTTCCCCGTTCTTTTTGCCTAAGGAATATAGACAAAGAGGGGGAGTATAATCAGCCTAAAAAGGGTACAGACACACACACTCACCCAGTGAGGTTGTTGTTACAATACCGGCTGATGAGGAGACGGAGGCACAGATGGAACCGACCGGCCTGACTTTTTGTCTCTGGCATTCTTAGAAGAAGATCTGCGGCTGCTGCTTGTGTGGCTGCCAGGCGTAATAGCGGTGACTTCAGATGAAGCCATCGCCGGGTCCTGCGGAGATGCCATGATGGACGCCGGAGGATCAGTGCCGGCGTCCTTTTCTAATGGGGGCCGCCATCTTGCTTCCTGCCGCACCCGGAAGTGACCGCTACATCCGGGTCGCGGCTCTGCTGTATGCGCCTGCGCCTCCAGCAGCTTCAGCGCAGGCGCCGTCCCTCCTGACTCACCCTGGAAGTTCGCAATACTGCTTCCGGGGGACAATACACCGGACCCACGCTGCCTGCGCACCATACGAGATGGCGCCGCAGGATCACCTTACCCCAGCGAGTCGGTCCCTGCAGGTCCGCTGGGTGGATCTTCGTGAGCCAGGCGACTCCCCGGACCCGGCCTCACGGTACCTGCCAGCAGAGGGGGGAAACTGCCATAGGACCCCCGACGCTGCTTCCAGCTTCTGGAGCCCTTGCCGTCCCATAAAGGTAAACTGCGCAAGCGGCATCCAGGCTTCTCTCCAAGCGTCTCCCGTAGGAACAGGAAACCAACTGTGGGAGCGAGGGGGACCGCCCCTTTTATCTCTCCATAGGGTTTCCTGTTCCTAGGGGCGGATCCCCTCTCTCAAGTGGGTGCTGTCGTGGCGAAGAGAAAATTTACATTTGGTATCTTTATGTTTGAAGCATGATATGTGGGAAAAGGTTGAAAAGTTCCAGTAAGATGAATACTTTCGCAAGGCACTGTACAAGGCAACCCACTTTTTTTTTTTCTTCCCCATTTGGCGTGCCGCCTGCTCTCGCTTTTATTAGCGGCAGCAGGCGTAGGCTGATTGGAGCAGTAGGAACTGCTGATGGTTTCACAAAAGGCTTAGATGCATGTTTTTTTAGAAGAAAATAACAAATGCTAATGTAAATGTGTACACTTGTTTTCTCAATATTTAGTCCAGTGGATTGAAAATTGGAATTGGGAGAGAAAAGTTAACTTACCTATTTAGGAGAGCAGATCATGCATTGTGGCTGTACATACGCCCCATGCCTTACTCCTTTCCCATCCCTGGGCTGAAGCTGATGGACAGGTGTCATTTTTGAAGAATAGTAACTGCGTAACAATCGTAAGTCTGAACATACCTAGTCCAGTTTTCAGCTGAGAAGTGGATACAATTGTATCAAATCTAGGCAATCTTCTAATAATACCGGTAGTTCAGACTGATACATTGTAGCAAATAACCAGTGTGTTGCTGCCGTATTTAAAAGGGAATCTGTCAGCAAGCTTTTGCAATACAATCTGAAGGAGGCATACCGTAGGGGTTAAAACACAGATTTCATTGATGATCAAGCTCTAGTTTTGTTTGCTTGTAATGATTGTTTTAGCACCAGGAGGTTATCATTGCTGGAATGCAGCAGTGTGTACCTCCTGGTCAGACACGCCCCGCCTGTGATAGGCAGCTCACTGTCTACGGACACTGTATGTACAGAGCCTGGTGTGAGCTTCTGGCTGCGCCCAGTAAATTAAGTGATACACCAAAGAATTCAGCTTCTCTGACTACATCATGTTACTCTCAGATGAGGTAGTAATAACCTGCTGACAGATTTCTCTATCGCAGAATTATTCCAGCTATCAGACAGTCGAGTGAGGAATAACCAAACTCTCGAGTTCACAAGATTAATATTTGGTACGTTTTTTGTGATGTGTATTTTCACTGAGGAAAAAAAAAAAAAACGCAGTGTATTAAGAGTTTCTTAAAAGTATATGAGATTTATCGAAGTCTTATGAATTTATTTTTTTACACTGCAGTGTTTCTTTAGGCTATGTGCACACTTTGCGGGGTCCTCTGCGGTTCTCCCGCAGTGCATTTGATAAATCTGCAGGGCAAAACCGCTGCGGTTATCCCTGCAGATTTATCGCGGTTTGTTTTGCGGTTTCCGCTGCGGGTTTACTCCTATACAATTGATGCTGCATATGCAGCAATATGCAGCATCAATAGTAATGTTAAAAATAATAAAAATTGGTTATACTCACCCTCTGACGTCCCAATCTCCTCGGCGCTGCACGCGGTGGTCCGGTTCCAAAGATGCTGTGTGAGAAGGACCTTCGTGACGTCACGGTCATGTGACCGCTGCGTCATCTCAGGCCCTGCTCACACAGCAACCCAGCGACAGGACGGCCGCGTGCAGCGCTGAGAGGTGAGTATATCATGATTTTTTATTTAAATTTTTTTTTTTTTACACTAATATGGTTCCCAGGGCCTAGAGGAGAGTCTCCTCTCCTCCACCCCGGGTACCACCCGCACATTATCCGCTTACTTCCCACATGGTGGGCACAGCCCCATGCGGGAAGTTAGCGGATCAATGCATTCCTATGTGTGCAGAATCGCCGCGATTCTGCACAAAAGAAGTGACATGCTGCGGAATGTAAACCGCTTCGTTTCTGCGCGGTTTTTCCCGCAGCATGTGCACAGCGGATTGCGGTTTCCATAGGGTTTACATGTAATTGTAAACGCAATGGAAACTGCTGCGGACCCACAGCTGCAGAAACGCTGCGGATCCGCGGTAAAACCCGCAAACTGTGAACATAGCCTTAAAGGGAACCTGTCACCACGTTTTTGGAAGATGGGATAAAAATAGCGTTAAATAGGGGCAGAGGTGGGCGTTACATTAGTGTGTGTGTTATGCGTTTATTACCCACCTAAGTTGCCGAAATAACTTTGCAAAGTCTCCGTTTTCGCCTGTCAATCAGGCTGGTCAGGTCGCATGGGCGTTGTCTTCCCCCAGATTTGGCGTAGTTTTCCGTTGGTGGCGTAGTGGTGTGCGCATGCCCAAAGTCCGGAATCCTCTTCCAGGGGATTTAAAATAGCGCGGTGTTCGTTATTGCATTGGTGATCGGTGGGCGCGGCCATCTTCCTTTGGCCGCGCGTGCGCAGAAGCGGCGCTCTGCTGGCCGCGGCTTCAGGAAAATGGCCGCCGCGATATCCATCTGCGCACGCGCGGCATCCCGCGGCCATTTTCCTGAAGCCGCGGCCAGCAGAGCGCCGCTTCTGCGCACGCGCGGCCAAAGGAAGATGGCCGCGCCCACCGATCACCAATGCAATAACGAACACCGCGCTATTTTAAATCCCCTGGAAGAGGATTCCGGACTTTGGGCATGCGCACACCACTACGCCACCAACGGAAAACTACGCCAAATCTGGGTGAAGACACCACGCCCATGTGACCTGACCAGCCTGATTGACAGGCGAAAACGGAGACTTTGCAAAGTTATTTCGGCAACTTAGGTGGGTAATAAACGCATAACACACACACTAATGTAACGCCCACCTCTGCCCCTATTTAACGCTATTTTTATCCCATCTTCCAAAAACGTGGTGACAGGTTCCCTTTAAAGTCTACAACACGTGAATTTTTCTTGCTGTAAATATCTGTTTCATTTGCAAGTTTTCCCCATAGACTTGAATGAAACGAGGAAAGTCTGTGGGTATAAAAAAAAACCCCTAATTTGTGTATTTAGTGCATTTCTGCAGAGGGTGTAATCCACACACAACCTATCAATAACATTTCATCAAAGCCAAGTAACAAAAAACAAAGTACCGGTAGCTTAAAATGCAAGATACCAGGTAGTGACATACCGCAGCTGGAAAAAAAAAAACCCAAAAAACGAAACGCATTAAAAATGTACGCAGTATCAAAAATGCATGTGAAGTGAAGCCTCAGAGCACAGGGATAATGAAATAATTCACTGTTATTTTAACTGCAAAATACTGGAGGATTTGCAATGAACGTGTAGTGCTTATTTGCTTTAATGCTATTGAACCGTTTAATGGAAAGAAAATCTGGTAAAAGTCTGGTCACTGCATTTATTATATAGATTTCTGCAGGAAGATTTCATCATGATGGTTACAATATATAAGTTAACAAGAATAAAAAAAATACTTTCCATATTACAAGACATACAACATTTACATATAGACAGTTCTACCACGGTATTATTCCTGATGGTGGTTCGCTCACATGTATGTGCATCTTACGCCACAATGTAAAGTCATTATTAAAAAGAAATAGAAAAAAAAACACCTGATAAGAAGACTTAAGACCAATGGCCATGTATTGGCGAGAGAAGGCACTTATTGGATAACAGAAGGCTCAGAGTCAGGAGTGGCTTGAAGAATTTGCAAAGAGCATCAAGATGGAGGAGAGACACTGTAATTTATTTTTGATGTATTCTGGGAGTTTGTCGTTTTCTCCATGTCTGTAAGACAAAAATGTCATGTTATAAGCTAGAATACATTACATGGACTTTATAGACCCGGTCTAAGCTTTTCTCCTCACCTGGTTACTTGTCCATTCGGTGCTGTGTATATAATGGATGAAACTCCAGGCTGGACAACCAACTGGGAGCCATCATTGAACTGCACCCATACAGCCCCCGTGTTCAACTAGTAAGAAGAAGACGGGAGGGATTGAAAACGTTGGCAAGTTTGGTCTTTCAACCCCTTTTCAACAGTCCATATCCTATTACCATATTACTTTAATTATTACTTTGTACCAACACTGTAACATTACAAACACTGTGCAATGCAACAAAACTTATACTTACTTGGGACGCCCAGCCAACATTTTTAACAAAAACAGACTTCAAGACTTGGCCAGGATCTGGAGTGTGACTTTTTGACGTTTTGGAAGAAGGGGCACTTTGAGCAGAAAATACAGATCCTTCATAGGAAAGAATCTAGACAGGAAAAAAAGAGCTACAATTTCAGTATTAAAAAAAAACCCCAAAAAACATATAAGTCACAAATATGGTCAATGATTAAAGGTGCTGTTTTTTTTCATACATAGATGGAAAAAGAGGGATTTTTGGTTCTTACCGTAAAATCTCTTTCTTGGAGCCTTCATTCATTGGGGGACACAGGTAACCATGGGTGTATGCTGCTGTCACTAGGAGGCTGACACTATGCAAATAAAGAAGTAACTCCTCCCCGGCAGTATACACCCTCCGACAGGCACCAGGCAACTCAGTTGGTGCAAAAGCAGTAGTAGGAACAGGTAATATAAAACTCAACCTATGTACCAACCCACAACAACGGCACGTTAGCCAACACGGTACAACTTCAAGGGAGGGTGCTGTGTCCCCCAATGAAGGCTCCAAGAAAGAGATTTTACGGTAAGAACCAAAAATCCCTCTTTCTTTCTCGCTTCATTGGGGGACACAGGTAACCATGGGACGTCCCAAAGCAGTCCCTAGGGCGGGTATTCTGCAGAAAAAGAGGAGTCAGGTTGGCCGGTGAGAAACCGCCGCCTGCAGTATCCTCCTACCCAGGCTCGCGTCCGCGGAAGCCTGAGTATGCACCCCGTAGAATTTGACAAAGGTGTGCATGGAAGACCACGTAGCGGCCTTGCAAACCTGCGAGGCCGAAGCTTGGTGACGAACTGCCCAGGAAGCTCCCACTGCCCGGGTAGAGTGAGCCTTCACCCCCGAAGGAGGCTGTTTGTCTTGGACGCGGTATGCCTCCAGAACCGCTGAACGGATCCAACGAGCAATCGTGGATTTGGAGGCAGGAAGACCCTTTCGACGCCCATCCGAGACGACGAACAGAGGATCGGCCTGACGAAAAGAGGCAGTTCTGGCGATGTAAATCCGGATAGCCCTGACCACATCCAGCTTGTGAAGGGATTTCTCCAATGGATGAACCGGGGAAGGGCAAAAGGACGGGAGGACAATGTCCTCGTTGATATGAAAAGATGAGACAACTTTCGGTAAGAAGGAAGGAACCGGACGAAGAACCACCTTGTCTTGATTCAGGACCAGAAAAGGAGAACGACAGGATAAAGCCGCCAGCTCTGAAACCCTTCTAATGGAGGTGATGGCGATCAAAAAGGCTACCTTCCAGGATAGAAGCGAGAAGAAAACATCCTGAAGCGGTTCAAAGGGCGGCCGCTGCAGGGCATCTAAGACGAGGTTGAGATCCCAAGGCTCAACAGGAGACCGGTAAGGGGGAGCTATATGAGCGACCCCCTGGATGAAGGTCCTCACCTGAGGCAGGGAAGCCAGGTCTCTTTGAAAAAGAATTGATAGAGCGGAGATCTGACCCTTCAAGGTGCTAAGGGAAAGACCCGAATCTAGGCCCGTTTGAAGAAAGCTGAGAAGGGAAGGAAGGGAAAAGGTCATAGGAAACAGATTGTTATCCTGACACCACCGGAAAAATGCCTTCCAACATCTGTGGTAGACACGCGATGAGGCCGGTTTTCTCGCTCTTATCATAGTCTGGATGACGCTATGAGAAAAACCCGCATTCTTCAGGACCGCGGCCTCAACGGCCATACCGTTAAATTCAGCGACCGAGAATTCGGGCGGGAGAGAGGCCCCTGTGAAAGAAGGTCCGGAAGATCCGGAAGTCTCCACGGAACATCCGATAACATGTTTATCAGCTCTGCGTACCACGCTCTGCGAGGCCAATCTGGAGCTACCAAGAGTACGGGGACCCCTTCCGACTTGATCTTCTTTACGACCCTTGGGATCAGAGGGAGAGGCGGGAACAGATGGGGCATCCGGAACTGGGCCCAAGAGATCACGAGAGCGTCGCATCCGACGGCCATCGGGTCCCGAGACCTGGCGACGTACTGGGGAACTTTGTGGTTTGCCCGGGAGGCCATCAAGTCGACGTCCGGAACGCCCCACCGCTGGCAAATCTGGCTGAAGATAGCTGGAAGAAGAGACCACTCGCCCGCCACGATACCCTGGCGACTTAGAAAGTCGGCCTCCCAATTGTCCACTCCTGGGATGTGGACGGCTGACAGAGAGGGAACATGACCCTCCGCCCAGCGGAAAATTTTTGCTACTTCCGCCATGACTTGACTGCTGCGAGTCCCCCCTTGGTGATTTATGTATGCCACGGCCGTGGCGTTGTCCGACTGAATGCGGACCGGCTTTCCCAAAAGGAGAGACTCCCAGCGGATGAGGGCTAGGAAGATGGCTCTGATTTCCAAGAGGTTGATCGAGAGGCACGCCTCTTGAGCAGTCCAGCGGCCCTTGGCTGTGAGGTGGAGAAAGACCGCTCCCCAATCTTGGAGACTGGCGTCGGTGGTAATCACCTGCCAGTGGGGGGGTAAAAATGACCTCCCGCGCAGAATGGAGGTGGACAGCGTCCACCAAGAGAGAGACTGTCTCGCCCTGGGGGAGAGGCGAAACGGACGGTCCAGGGAAAGTGGGTTCCTGTCCCAGGCAGACAGAAGAGCCAGCTGGAGGGGACGAGAGTGGAACTGAGCATAGGGGACCGCTTCCATAGAAGCGACCATTCTCCCCAGAACTCTCATGGCTAGACGAAGGGACAGAGGACTCGGACCCTTTAGCGCTCTGACACCCCGACGAAGAGAAAGAAACTTCTCCTTGGGAAGGAAGACCTGAGCCCGAAAGGTATCGAATTCCATGCCTAGGAACTCCAGCCGTTGGGTTGGAATCAAGGAAGACTTCTGGTAGTTGATCAACCAGCCTAGGCGAACTAAGGTGTCCAGAGTAAGATGGAGGCTCTGGCTGCAATCCCCCTGGGATGGGCCCTTGATCAATAAGTCGTCGAGGTATGGGATTACCAGAATCCCTTTTGAACGCAGGATGGCCATGACAGCTGCCATGACCTTCGTAAAGACCCTGGGAGCAGATGCCAGCCCGAAGGGGAGGGCAGTGAACTGGTAATGATGCTCCCTGATCGCGAATCGGAGGAACCTCTGATGCTGCACGCAAATAGGAATGTGAAGGTACGCATCCCGAATGTCCACTGAGCACAGAAACTCTCCCGGCTCCATGGACGCGATCACCGAGCGCAGAGATTCCATTTTGAAGTGTTGAATCCGAAGGTGGCGGTTCAATCGTTTGAGATCCAGAATCGGACGGAGAGAGCCGTCCTTTTTTGGAACCACGAACAGGTTTGAATAAAACCCGGAAAACCGCTGACGAAAAGGCACCGGCACTACGACTCCCGAGGCGAGGAGCGAATCGACGGCTTGGAGAAGCCCTGGGAGATGAGAGGGCTTTTTGGGAGTACGAGAGAGCATGAAACGTCTTCCTGGGGGCGAAGAAAACTATTTTGTAGCCTGACGTGACGATCTCCCTGACCCAGGCGTCGTCGACTACTGAAAGCCAAACCTCTGAGAATAGAAGAAGGCGGCCTCCCACCCTGGAAGGAGTTCCAGGTGGGGGCGACCCGTCATTTATTAGAAAACCTGCGGCCCCGAGATCCCGATGGTTTTGCGGGGTGGCTCTTGGCTCTCCAGCGTGGCGGAGGCCTGAAAGAAGGTTTTCTTCGGTCCCCTTGTGAGGAGGAACGGTCCTGGACAGGGTTTCCCGAAGAGGCAAAAGACCGAAAGGGACGAAAGGACTGGGGACCCCTCCTGTTGAAGGGACGTTTAGGCTTGGACTGGGGTAAGGAGGTACTCTTACCGCCAGTAGCGTCCGAGATCATTTGATCTAACTGCGAGCCGAAGAGTCTGGAGCCCTGGAAGGGCAGACCCGTGAGCGATTTCTTAGATGCGGGGTCAGCGTTCCACGCCTTTAACCAAAGAATCCGGCGAATGGCGACAATGTTGCCATTAGCCCTGGTAGAGCAGGCCGCTGCATCAAGGGAGGCATTCATCAGGTATTTTCCTGCCAGTGAAATCTGATCCGCTAATTCAGACAGTTCTTCAGCAGGAGCAGAGGCCGAAATGCCCCTGCGCAGGGTCTTGGCCCAGGCTGAAACAGCCTTGGCTACCCATGACGAGGCGAAACTAGGGCAAAGGGAGGCTCCGGAGGCCTCAAATGCTGATTTTGCTAGCGCCTCGATTTGTCTGTTCGAGGGGTCCTTAAGGGAAGCCGCGTCCGGAATAGACAGAACTGTCTGTGAGGATAGCCTGGACACAGGCGGGTCTACCTTAGGAGACTCGGACCACTTGGAGACCAGGTCGGAGTGAATAGGGTGTAACACATCAAGCAGTTTCCTGCCTGGGAAACGCTTGCCAGGGTTTTCCCAGTGAGTGGCGGTAGTGTTGTCAAACTCCTTGTGATTAGGGAAAACCCTAGAGGGACGTTTAATCCGTTTAAAAGCAACAGAGACGTCCTGAGAGCTTGCCTCATCCTCCTTAAGATCAAGCGTCTGAATGATAGCTGAGATAAGGCTATCAACCATGTCTTGTGTTCCGGAAGTCTGATCTGCATCCGAGTCAGATTCCGACTGAGAGGTGACATCAGACCCGAGGTCCGCCTGTGAGGAAGGGGAACGGGCAGATAGGGAAATCCCGATGTGGTCCGGTGAACTGGAGAAGGATCTAGATAAGGTCCGTTTTCTATCTCTTTTGTCCGGTCTGCCTCTGTGAGAGTCTAGGACAGGTGCGGGCGAATCACCGTGAGAGGCGTTCGTGGCACTGGTGGCATTAGAAAGAAGCGGGATGCGTTCAAGTGCCTGGACCAGGGACTGAGAAACCTTAGTCAGGTCGGACACAGATTGAGACATAGCAACAGCCCACTCCGGGGGAGGGGGGGTGCACTCATCCCGGGACCCTGAAGCTTCCAGGGGAGCTGACATGGTGGGAGGAACGCAGGACGGGCAGAAAGGAGATGGCTGACCTGAAACCCACTTTTTCTTACAGTGAGCGCAGGCGTAATGGATGGCCGTAGGGGCAAAGGCCGGGGTGGGGTCGGACATAGGTGGATATTACCTTGTCCCCAGAGAATACTGCCAGGTGGAGTAGGAGGTAGCGCTGAGCCTGGTGAAAGACAGCGGTAACCGCAGGTGCCTGTGTTCCCCCGAGAAATCCTGTGTCCCACGCGATGAGCAGACGCTGACAGGGAGCAGGAAGCAGGAGAAAAGAGCGCGGAGAAAGAGCGACGCTGTGGGCGTGCACAGGACCGAAGGGGGGAAAGAAAGGAACGCCCCCTGTAAAACTGAAAGCAATCCGGCCGCTATACCGTCGACCGCCACAAGAGGGCGCTCAAGCGGCAAGAAAGGGAAAAGCAGGGAGACGCTGCACATCCCGGCCGCACTAATTCCGGCCACCACCAGAGGGCGCTCAAGCGCTAAGAAAGGGAACATGAGGCAGAGAGAAATGGCGGGCGAACGAGCCTGCACGTTTGAATAAGGAGGGGGAAAAGATGCCAGCCTTCCTGCTCTCATTCCTACGTGGTCTCAACGCCCGAATATGCAGCCCACTTCCCTGTCAGATGCTCCCCTATGGTAAGAGGAGATCGCTGCTGGGCAGGGTATTGGTGGGGATGGGGGGTTTGTTGATTGAAGATTCCCTACCTGCAGATGAGGAATCATCAGGATCCCTGGTAGATAGAGGGTCCTGGAAGTAGTCCTCCTTCCCGCGCCACGACTCTCCGGCGCAGAAGACGGCGTCGACCCCTGAACAGGGGGAGAGGGTCACTGGATGTGACCGCCGTCTTCCACTCAGCCCGCTCCGAGGAGAGGGATGAGGAGGGGAAACGGGCAGGACAGGCCACCGAAGAAAGGGTCACCCTGAACACCCGAATGGGTGACAGGGGACAAAGTCCTGCCCAGCGGGTCCGAGAGGGTGCGATGTGGGAGATACCACACTGCTCTCTCGGTCGCTCAAAGTGGGGAAGACAGGGTGAGAAAACTGCACCCTGTTACCCTGAAGAAAGAGTCTGAAAAAGAAAGGGGAAATGATTAATAACACACAACAAATCCCTGTAAAAGAAATGCGGATCTGGTGTTAGATCCAGGTCCGCCTCCTACAGACACTAAGCAAAAACTGAGTTGCCTGGTGCCTGTCGGAGGGTGTATACTGCCGGGGAGGAGTTACTTCTTTATTTGCATAGTGTCAGCCTCCTAGTGACAGCAGCATACACCCATGGTTACCTGTGTCCCCCAATGAAGCGAGAAAGAAATAAGAATGGTTATGTAATTTATTCAGGACACTGTTTCCCATATATAACATTATGGTAAGTCACATGTTGGGCCCCACTTCAGTAAAGGCCCAGTAGCTGAACCTGCATCATTTCCCAGCACATGATGGCTGTTACACAACCATCCTCTACCTCCAACAACAGCAAGTGGAATTGAGCACTACCCCTTAAACAGCACTGTCAGTTTTTCACAATGGTATCTAAAGTGCATGGTTCAGAGGAAAAGCACGCCACAATCATAGGGTTCTGGTGGGTACCCATGGCAGGTAAGGGTCCTGATACAGTTCCCCATACCTACCATGACGGTGCTGTTGTGAAGACTAGCAGGCTCAAATCCCCTAAGGGGACTGAAAGGTGCATTAAAATGTATTTTTTTTATATGCAAAAAAACTAATTACATATAATAAACTAATTAAATATAATATATATTTATTTAAAACAAGCCCCTTTGCACTATTACAGTGGGGAACAAAAGTATTTAGTCACTCATCAATTGAGCAAGTTCTCCCACTTAAAAAGATGAGAGAGGCCTGTAATTGCATCATAGGTAGACCACAACTATGAGAGTCAAAAAGGTGGTTTTCTGGATTTGTTTTCTCATTTGAAGTGAGAGAACTTGCACAACTGGTGGCTGACTGTACTTTATACAGTGGGGAAAAAGTATTTACTCTTAAACCAAAGCTAATTAACCCAACCAGTATTCCTTTTTTTCTCGTTGCAAAAAAATAAATTGCAGAAAAATGCAATAGGAGATGAAAAACGTCACATCTACTACAAAATATTAAAAAAAAATGGCAGCTCACTACAAAAAAGCAAGCCCTCACGCAGCTCCATCTACCTAAAAATTAAAATGTTAAAAAAGTCTCAAAAGAGCTACACATGTGAAATTTTGTAAAAATGTACATATATTTTCAAAATGTGCTCATTTTTCACATTACCTAAAGGGCATATCCGGGACTTTATAAAAAAATATATAAAAAATGTATCAAAGCTCTAACAGGCAGGAAATTGCAATTTACCTGCCTGTTGTGCTCGGCGCTACCTCTGGTGATGCAACGCGACTTCCAATGTCATTCTGATGGACATCTGGCTCCCCCAGTTAGGCAGCAGGGATTTGGCTGTCCATCAGAATGACATCGGAAGTCCCGCCCCATAGACAGACGCTTCTGCATGCCCGGCCTGAGCAGTCTGTGACCACTCTGTGCCAGGGAAGAACAGCTCCCTGCACAACAGGCAGGTAAGTTGCAATTAAAAAAAAAAACACTATACAAATTTGCTATTGCTGTAATTATACTGACTTGAATATTCACTTTGCCAGGTGATGCATGAATGCCTTTACAACAAAGCCCAAAAAAACAATTACAGAATTGCTTATCAAATCTTAACTGTATATTGAATGGTAAAATGAATGGTATCATTCAAAGCTACAACTCATCCCAACAAATACAAGCCTATGTTGATGGAAAACTGAACTTGGAAAAAGGAAAACAAATATTGGCGATGGTAGGAAGTGGTTAATGTAGAAACAGTCTTTGGATACAGAACAAAGTAAGAGCCGGTGATCATCAGAGCATTTTGTCATAATATAACAAAAGAGAAATGATTTCTAGAATGTAAAAAGTCCCATTTGATCAAAACGTGTAAGCGACTGATGTGCAAACTTATCCATGTCCCAAATCACTCACAGAAGGATTGATGTTAGACATCTGGGGAGGTGAGGCTGGGCTGACCAATGCCCGATAAGGAGGGCTTTGATCCTTGTCTCCACAAACTGACTCCCCAGAAGACACAGTTTGTGCTGGAGGTTTCGGGGAGTCCGTGCTTATTGGTCTCCTGTATTTAGAAAAAAAAAAATTGTAAAAATCATGATTATTCCTGATCTTAAGTCAGTTTGTAAACATTCAACATGCAAAACAGAAAAAGACACACAGTCTAACACTATCCGTAAGGGTTCTTTCACACTGTGTTTTGGCACCCGTTCGTTGGTCCCATAGGGGCTTATGTCTGACCCGCTCACAAAATTGTATTTGGGCGTATGCGCCAAAGGGGCCATAAAATATAATGGTGCTGACAGAGTGAACACCTGAAAATGAAGCACGACAGCACACTGACTGTCAGCACCATTATACTCTATGGCCCCGTTGGTGCATACACCCAAATCCCGTTTTTTCAGGGGGTTTAGACATAAGCCCCGGTGGGACCATGGAACAGGTGCCAACGGAATGGAGTTAATGTGTAGACGTGGAGTGGAGACATGTGAAGCTCGATCACCACTGTAGACGTGGAGGCATGTGAAGCTCCATCACCACTGTAGACGTGGAGTGGAGACATGTGAAGCTCCATCACTACTGTAGACGTGGAGACATGTGAAGCTCCATCACCACTGTAGACGTGGAGGCATGTGAAGCTCCATCACCACTGTAGACGTGGAGTGGAGACATGTGAAGCTCCATCACTACTGTAGACGTGGAGTGGAGACATGTGAAGCTCCATCACCACTGTAGACGTGGAGACATGTGAAGCTCCATCACCACTGTAGACCTGGAGACATGTGAAGCTCCATCACCACTGTAGACCTGGAGACATGTGAAGCTCCATCACCACTGTAGACGTGGAGTGGAGACATGTGAAGCTCCATCACTACTGTAGACGTGGAGTGGAGACATGTGAAGCTCCATCACCAGTGTAGATGTGGAGTGGAGACATGTGAAGCTCCATCACCACTGTAGACGTGGAGACATGTGAAGCTCCATCACCACTGTAGACGTGGAGACATGTGAAGCTCCATCACCAGTGTAGATGTGGAGTGGAGACATGTGAAGCTCCATCACCACTGTAGACGTGGAGACATGTGAAGCTCCATCACCACTGTAGACGTGGAGACATGTGAAGCTCCATCACCAGTGTAGATGTGGAGTGGAGACATGTGAAGCTCCATCACCACTGTAGACGTGGAGACATGTGAAGCTCCATCACCACTGTAGACGTGGAGACATGTGAAGCTCCATCACCACTGTAGACGTGGAGTGGAGACATGTGAAGCTCCATCACTACTGTAGACGTGGAGTGGAGACATGTGAAGCTCCATCACTACTGTAGACGTGGAGACATGTGAAGCTCCATCACCACTGTAGACGTGGAGTGGAGACATGTGAAGCTCCATCACTACTGTAGACGTGGAGTGGAGACATGTGAAGCTCCATCACCAGTGTAGATGTGGAGTGGAGACATGTGAAGCTCCATCACCACTGTAGACGTGGAGACATGTGAAGCTCCATCACCAGTGTAGATGTGGAGTGGAGACATGTGAAGCTCCATCACCACTGTAGACGTGGAGACATGTGAAGCTCCATCACCACTGTAGACGTGGAGACATGTGAAGCTCCATCACCACTGTAGACGTGGAGTGGAGACATGTGAAGCTCCATCACTACTGTAGACGTGGAGTGGAGACATGTGAAGCTCCATCACCACTGTAGACGTGGAGACATGTGAAGCTCCATCACCACTGTAGACGTGGAGACATGTGAAGCTCCATCACCACTGTAGACGTGGAGACATGTGAAGCTCCATCACCACTGTAGACGTGGAGTGGAGACATGTGAAGCTCCATCACTACTGTAGACGTGGAGTGGAGACATGTGAAGCTCCATCACCAGTGTAGATGTGGAGTGGAGACATGTGAAGCTCCATCACCACTGTAGACGTGGAGACATGTGAAGCTCCATCACCACTGTAGACGTGGAGTGGAGACATGTGAAGCTCCATCACTACTGTAGACGTGGAGTGGAGACATGTGAAGCTCCATCACCAGTGTAGATGTGGAGTGGAGACATGTGAAGCTCCATCACCACTGTAGACGTGGAGTGGAGACATGTGAAGCTCCATCACCAGTGTAGATGTGGAGTGGAGACGTGAAGCTCCATCACCACTGTAGACTTGGAGTGGAGCGATTGTACCGGTTTCCACAGACAAGGACACAGGATCACTGCTCTGTTATTCCAATACTAGAGTGATGATTGAGGTCAGAGCTGGGGCACATTACTGACAGCCAGAGTGTGCAGAGGGCGGTGCCAATTCTGGCTGTGAGGTTCGATTAAAAAAAAAAAAAGCACAGGGAGCTGTCTAGTTTGGTAAAGCCGCAAGTAAACAAAGTGGGTGCAGGGAATTAATAATAATAGAAATAATCTTTATTTTTTTATATAGCGCTAACATATTCCGCAGCGCTTTACAGTTTGTACAAATTATTCCTATGAGTATGTAATTGGAAAGTGAAATTCAAGAAAAACAAAAAAGCAGAAACAAAAAGTATAGGGGTGCTGTATATTACAATACAGAACAGATTAGCTTTAAAAAAAAAAAAAAAAAAAAAAAAAAATGATTTTGGGGTCAGACAACCTCTTTAAAAGGGGTTATTGCCATCTTATACATTGATGGGTGATCCTGTGGATGTGCCATGAAGGTCTTATGGGTGCAAATCTTTGAGATGGGACCCATATTTTTCCATTCCCTTCCACAAAAATTCTGCATACAACAAGGCAAACCATGCTCAAATGTTTTACCAATTCCTATAATCCATGAGATGGGAGTTTGAGACTCCTGTTCTAGAGATAGATGTGGGTCCTGCACCTATCAAACATCTATAGCATTTCCACAGGATACAGCTACACACCGCGGTTGCTCCTGTAGGATGTAATATTACAAGACAAGGTACAATCTGCTAAAGCAGACACTTGCGAGACGTGAACTTACCATATGGTAGGTCTAGCTTTTATTCTCGACTAGAGAAACCACTGCCAGAGAAGTTTGACCATGGCCATCTAACAGAACACTAAAGAGCTTGGCAGCTTGGAGGAGATGGGAGAGTTGGCTGCCAAATAATGCAGCGGACAGCTGTCTCTTGTGTATGGAGTCCTCAGACTCAACTAAGAAATGTATATAAAAGCCTTAGTACATGAAAAATTATTAAATCTTACCTCCCGAAGGTGATTGGAAATAGGGAGATATTGTCTCCCTTTTTTTCTTCTATGTTGATAGCGGATTCCAAAGAGAGACAAACCCGATGGCTCTATAATAGACAACCACAGCAGAAAATAACCACCTCCAAGTGATTGGCAGATAGGATACCTACTAAAATGATTCAGGGAAATAATAAAAGGATCTGACGTGGCAGCGGATTCTTCACTCCCTATATAAAGCAAAGCAATCCTTGGTGAACAGCCCCCACTGATCAGTGTGTCCCCCACTTGACCATGTGAAAGTGAACGAAGTGACAAACAGCTCAGGTTCCATTCCTCTCATGTTAAGGGGCTACATGGCATATGCAACAAACAAAGCTATACACCAGACACTAGCACACGCCACCCATAGACCCCTTTGGATCAGTTTAGTATAGGTTATGTTGGAGGGTAGACATTACCTCATTGGCATGGTCCACATAACACTTTATTTCATCACTTAAGCCGTTAGCTCTGCTCCCATCTTTCAGCGTGTAGGACTTTCCAGACTTCTCTATTACTCGAGTAAGGTGGACTGTCTTGTGAATTTTTGCTCCTAAGAAAAAAAAAATGCAAGTAAAATAATGTATACAGTAAATTTCTTTACAGTCAGTTTGGCTGCAATGTCATTTTACCATCTGATATAACAAATGCACTGGATATTTAAAGGCTGAGGAATGCCCTGCTGCTCGGGGTTCTTTAATATAGGCAATCCAAAAGATGGCAGGAGATCAAGCACTTTGAAAAAAGACAAGCTTTTATTTGAAATACTAAAACATATATAGAGAGAGAGAGAGAGAGAGAGAGAGAGAGAGAGAGAGAGAGAGAGAGAGAGAGAGAGAGAGAGAGAGAGAGAGAGAGAGAGAGAGAGAGAGAGAGAGAGAGAGAGAGAGAGAGAGAGAGAAAAATAAAAAAAAATAAAAAAAAAATAAAAATGTCCCAAAGAAGACCGTTAGGATATGTGCACATGTTGCGGATTTGGCGGCGGATTTGGCCCGGTGGATTTGCAGCAGTTTTCCATGCGGTGTACAGTACCATGTAAACCTATGGAAAACAAAATCCGCAGTGCACATGCTGCGGAAAATTCAGCGCGGAAACACTGCGGTATTTTCCGCAGCATGTCAATTCTTTGTGCGGATTCCGCAGCGTTTTACACCTATTCCATCATAGGAATCTGCAGTTGTAAAAACGGAGGTGAAATCTGCACTAAATCCACGGTGAATCAAGTTTCAAAGTGATATTCTTACTCATAATAACCTCAGAACAAAGTGAAATCCTAACATGATAAAAAGACCTCCTACAAACGAACACATCTCCACTCAGATGGCGACGGAAACCTAATTATATGAGGATCATCAAAAGCTACAAAAGGCATTCATTTTTAATTAAAACAATATATTACCTTCTCAAGTTAGTAATACAAGAATAAATCAGTTCTCTTATATAATCCCTGTGGATGTGTACTCATCATAAGAATCCAGTAAGCTTCTCTGTTTAGCAGCGCTCCCCTGTGATCTCCTCTCCCCAGTGAGCATTTGCCCTTTTAACACCAAAGAACTCAAAGCTCCCCAAACTGCCCTTATGTTCCTTGGAAAACATATTTAGAGACATTTGATGGATCACCAGCTTCCGGATTACTGGAGTTCCCGATGTTTGTTAATTCGCTGTCTTACTTTGCGGGTAGTACAGCCTACAGTACAGACCAAAAGTTTGGACACAACTTCTCATTTATAGATTTTTCTTTATTTTCATGACTACGAAAATTGTAAATTCACGCTGAAGGCATCAAAACTATGAATTAACACATGTGGAATTATATACTTAACAAAAAAGTGTGAAACAACTGAAATTATGTCTTATATTCTAGGTTCTTCAAAGTAGCCACCTTATGCTTTGATGACTGCTTTGCAGACTCTTGGCATTCTCTTGATGAGCTTCAAGAGGTAGTCACCGGAAATGGTCTTCCAGCAATCTTGAAGGAGTTCCCAGAGATGCCTAGCACTTGTTGGCCCTTTTGCCTTCACTCTGCGGTCCAGCTCACCTCAAACCATCTCGATTGGGTTCAGGTCTGGTGACTGTAGAGGCCAGATCACCTGGCGTAGCACCCCATCACTCTCCTTCTTGGTCAAATAGCCCTTACACAGCCTGGAGGTGTGTTTGGGGTCATTGTACTGTTGAAAAATAAATGATGGTCCAACTAAACGCAAACCGGATGGAATAGCATGGCACTGCAAGATGCTGTGGTAGCCATGCTGGTTCAGTATGCCTTCAATTTTGAGTAAACCCCAACAGTGTCACCAGCAAAGCACCCCCACACCATCACACCTCCTCCCCCATGCTTCACGGTGGGAACCAGGCATGTAGAGTCCATCCGTTCACCTTTTCTGCTTCGCACAAAGACACGGTGGTTGGAACCAAAGATCTCAAATTTGGACTCATCAGACCAAAGCACAGATTTCCACTGGCCTAATATCCATTCCTTGTGTTCTTTAGCCCAAACAAGTCTCTTCTGCTTGTTGCCTGTCCTTAGCAGTGGTTTCCTAGCAGCTATTTTACCATGAAGGCCTGCTGCACAAAGTCTCCTCTTAACAGTTGTTGTAGAGATGTGTCTGCTGCTAGAACTCTGTGTGGCATTGACCTGGTCTCTAATCTGAGCTGCTGTTAACCTGTGATTTCTGAGGCTGGTGACTCGGATAAACTTATCCTCAGAAGCAGAGGTGACTCTTGGTCTTCCTTTCCTGGGGCGGTCCTCATGTGAGCCAGTTTCTTTGTAGCGCTTGATGGTTTTTGCAACTGCACTTGGGGACACTTTCAAAATTTTCCCAATTTTTCAGACTGACTGACCTTCATTTCTTAAAGTAATGATGGCCACTTGTTTTTCTTTACTTAGATCCTTTTTTCTTGCCATAATACAAATTCTAAGAGTCTATTCAGTAGGACTATCAGCTGTGTATCTACCAGACTTCTGCACAACACAACTGATGGTCCCAACCCCATTTATAAGGCAAGAAATCCCACTTATTAAACCTGACAAGGCACACCTGTGAAGTGACAACCATTCCCAGTGACTACCTCTTGAAGCTCATCAAGAGAATGCCAAGAGTGTGCAAAGCAGTCATAGAATATAAGACATATTTTCAGTTGTTTCACACTTTTTTGTTAAGTATATAATTCCACGTGTTAATTCATAGTTTTGATGCCTTTAGTGTGAATTTACAGTTTTTATAGTCCCGAAAATACAGAAAAATCTTTAAATGAGAAGGTGTGTATTCTGTACATTGGATACAATATGGTACTGCAATTAAAATAATACAAACTGAAAATTAAAAAAAATTAATTTAAAGTAATCAAGAAAACATCATAGGTTCTTTTTAGCATATTTGCACGATATGCATTAGTCATTACCGCATTTATGAAAACCCGCTGCCGTAAGCCAGGTTCTCTTCTATGGTTTTCATGTAACCAAACTAGGAGATAAAAGTTTTGATAGTATTGGAGATTTCCTTGCGGAAAAAAAGACAAGCATTAGATACAATTTGATTCAGCTGTCCGTCACTATATACCATCGGCAAGTATTAATTAATGATCATTTCGCCCTGGCTATACGTTGTATATACACCGGCTTATGAATAGGTTTTTTTTTTATCCATTTTTCTACATTTATTTAGCAGATCACTATGCGATTTGTTACTGTATATGTTGCCCTATCCCACATCCAGCGTTTATATTTGGATAGGCTACTACAAATGAGATCTCTTTCCTTACAATATTGGTCATTCTCTGAGCAGTTCCTCTTGGGCCCCAATCACTTCCCCCACAGGGAGTCTAACTGTGGAATGTCTTGGGTGACACGAACCGCTAAATAATATTTCCAGACAATTTCTTAACATAGGTAAGATTTTTAAATTGTTTTGCATTTATATATGTGGATACAAATACATCATATCCACAGGGATTAAATGAAAAAAAAATATAGTTCTTACCGATAACGTTATTTCTCTGAGCCCATGACGGCACCACGGAGAGAGGGGATCCGCCCACCAAGGACAGGAAACCTACAGATAAAAAGGCGGTACCACTCTGCCGCATCAGTTGTTTACTAGAGAACAATTGGAGACTATGGAACAGCTTATTAGTTTCAATATTACTTAACTTAATTGAGATACCGCGTGACCCATCATAAAATAAACTATGGCACTATATTAACGTGCACACCCATGAGTGAAGGGAGGGAATGTACGGGTGCCGTCATGGGCTCAGAGAAATAACGTTATCGGTAAGAACTATATTTTTCTCTGTCGCCCATGACGGCACCACGGAGAGATTTCATAGATTTGTACATTCAGGGAGGGACCACCGCTTCCAGAACCCTTTACCAAAAGTAAGGTCCGAAGAGGAGATAAGGTCCAATCTATAGTGCCTATAGAATGTGGAAGGTGATGACCAAGTAGCAGCTCTACATATCTGGTAAATCGAAGCTCCGGCCTTCTCGCCCAAGAAGCTGCCACTGCTCTCGTTGAGTGAGCCTTGACCTCCCCGGAAATAGACATTCCATTTGATGAGTATGATAGGCTGATAGCATCTGTGATCCATCTCGCCAGAGTAGCTTTGGAGGCTTTTTTCCCCTTCCAGGGATCCTGAAAGCACACAAAAAGAGAGGCATCCTCCCTACTCTCTCTGGTGGCTTCTAAGTACTACGTGAAGCATCTCCTGACATCTAGTGTATGCAATGATTCCTCCTCCCTATTTTTAGGGTTAAGACAAAAGGAGGGAAGAGATATCTATCTCTTAAGTTCGGTGGAACCGGGATGCCACCTTCGGGAGGTATGCAGGATCTATTTTGAGAGTAACACTATCCTCTAAAAACAGTGGAGGGTTAGAAGATAGTGCCTGTATGTCGCTTATTCTACGAGCAGATGAGAGGGCGACGAGCAGGGATGTTTTGAGGGATAGGAGTTTTAATGGGATATCCTCTAAGGGTTTGAAGGGCGGTTTAGACAGGGTTTTAAGGACCAAAAATAAATCCCATTGAAGGGAACTTTTACTGGAAGTGGCCTCGAACTACCTGCTGCCCTGATTAACCTGGAAACCCACCGATTCATAAAGTGATGTTTTAAGGGACAGATTCCCAGAGAAGCCTCTGACCGGGGTTCAAAAGGAGGTTTGGATAGGGATATAAGATCCAAGTTTAAATTCCAAGGAGGAGTAAACCGAGAGGGGATGGGTCTAGACCTGGCCAACGCTTTCCGATACCCAGCCGGGTCGTAATTGTACAGGGCCCTTAAAGCCAAGACTTGAACTTTCAAAGTATTTGTGGCTAGCCCCTGTTCCAATTCCTTGCAGAAACTCTAAGACAGCTGTTATTGGAAACTCCCTCTTCTAACTTGGAACCTGAAAGGAAGTTCCTCCAGGTTCTCCCCCCCCCCAGCAGTTTGGTGGTTCCTATATGGTCTTCTCCACTCCTGGAAACATTCACAATCAATATTATGGCTAACATTCTGAGGAGATGCACCAGAGAAGTCTGGGTGACCAGCCTTTTGACCATTTCCACATATTAGGGCTCAGAGTACCGGCCCCCGACCACCTGCTCTATATTTCCACGAGGAGGGGACTTGGAGAAGCAACATGTGCCTGTTCAGACTGGATTACCCAGTCATGCACCGCGGCGTCTGCTTGCGTCATAAGGGCGCGCTCTCACCCCGCGCGTGCCACTAGCCTCCGGTCCTGGACTGCGGGAAGATCAAACCAATAACCGTTAGTACATGGATAATGGCAGAGCATTAGGATGTACACACATTACTCATCCAGGAGATCACGTCTATTCCGAATCCTTAGGTGTCTAAACCCCAAACAAGGGTTGGATATTATTGCAACTAAGGAATACACAATCCGGCAGGTAATATTTCCTAACATTACCAGAGATGGCCTCTCATTAGAAACGCTGAAAGGGAAACGTGGATCATCGCTCCTATTTTACTGACATTACACACACATACATATCCTAAAAGGCAAGCTTGTCAGTGTTATCAGCCATGGAGGGAGTAGCCATACTCTATGGCTAGAGAAAAACAGGATTCTTCCCACCAGAGAGGTGCTGATTCGCCACAAGGTGCCAAAGGCAGACATGCTGTCCCTGGTAACCATAGTACAATAGACTTATGGGACGAGAATCTGTCTACTGGATGTTAATCAAGGAAACCAGCCCGATTATCACATGTGGAATTGGTAAGGATTTTTTCCTTCCACCTCTTGGTATTTTCTGCTCCCAGGACAGTAGTATGTCCCTTTATAGGTTGAGAAAAACTGTTCCATACCGAAGAACTGCTAATTTACTCAGCCAATTCAAGCAAAGCTCAGCTAAGCCCTGTTGTAAAGAATGAATCAACAGAAGTTGGAACTGGGTACAAAACCACTAGGACTTATAAGCCAGAGTTGGGGCCCAAGACAAAAATGTGAAATGGTAGACCCACGATATACCTTGTGCGTGGCTGCATAACCCAACGCGTCTCCATGTCACCTCCCCCGCACACCCTAGAGGCCCACTAGCCCCAGCGGTGGCGCTTCGGGTGACCATACCAGCCGAGGCAGAGGGACCCCAGCTGCCTGAGTCGGACTGATTGGCCCCGGAATCCCACGACGATCTTCCTTCTGGTAAGTCTGTAGGTCTACCATCAAGGACAGGAAACCAACTGATGCGGGAGAGTGGTACCGCCCTTTTTATCTGTAGGTTTCCTGTCCTTGGTGGGCGGATCCCCTCTCTCCGTGGTGCCGTCATGGGCGACAGAGAAAAAATGATTTAATCTTGCATTACTAACTTGAGAAGGGAATGTCATTTTATTTTATTTTTTTATATTAAAATTGAATGCCTTTTGAGGCTTTTTGATGATCTTAATGAGCTCTAACTAGTGATGAGCGTGTATACTCATTGCTTGGGTTTTCCAGAGCATGCTCGGGTGGTCTCCGAGTATTTGTATTTAGTCTTCGTTGCCGCAGCTGCATGATTTACGGCTGCTAGACAGCTTGAATACCTGTGGGGATTCCCTAGCAACCAGGCAACCCCCACATGTACTCAGGTTGGCTAGCAGCCATAAATCATGCTGCGTCGTCAAAAGCTAAATCTCCGAGCACACCAAAATACTCGGGAGACCACCTGAGGGTGCTCGGGAAAACCCGAGCAACGAGTATACTCGCTCATCACTAGCTCTCACATAATTGCATTTTCTTTGTCAGGCGGGTGGAGAGGCGTTAGTTTGTAGAAAGTCTTCATCATGTTAGGATTTCCCTTTGTTCATAGGTTAGAAGTAAGGCCGGGGTCACAATTGTAAGTGTGATGCGAGTCTCTCGCATCAATACCCGGTACTGCCACCGGCACTCGGGACCGGAACGTGTGGCTGCATGTATAGCTATGCAGCTGACCCCTCGTGCGAGTTTCTCACATCACACTCGCAAGTGTGACCCCGGCCTAAGAAAATCGCTTCATAACGCGAACAATAGCAGCTTTTTGTGGGAAGTTTTTCCTGTCTCTGATCTTGCCATGTCGGGTATGTTTCAGTATTTCAAATAAAAGCTTGTTTTTCCCCCAATGTGCTGGATTGCCTGCCATCTTTTGGATTGCCATTAAAGGGGAGCCTGGATCCATGCACTCAGTGGAAGGGCAAGCTGGTTATTTTCTCTACATATGTGAATGCTGTATGCTTCTTTAATATACCCTATACACAGAGATACAGCAGACATCATATATAACAATTCGTCTTTTACCTGCTTAAAAGTAAACCGGTCATCTTGGAAAGCGATAACTTTAAATCAGTAGACAAGTAGCATTACAATGTTGCCCGGCCACCTTACTGAAAGTGCAGCTACTGGGAGAAAATGAGCTTATTTCCTCCTGGGAGCTGCCAGCTTTCAGTCAAAGGTGCAAACATGGAGCGACAACAGTCAAAGCTCACAAGACTGGGTCTGTAAGCATACCTAGGCAGTATTAGGGACAGCTCGCTGTGGAGACATGCGCTGTACAGCAGGCTGTCAATCAAGGTGATCGGGCATGCATAGAGCCACAGTATAGTGAGCGTTGACCATAGCCGATCAAGTGCATACCACTATGACTAAAAGCTGGCGGCTCACAGGAGGAAATAGGTTGATTTTCTCCGGGTAGCTGTGCAAAATTGAAACTCTACCTGCAGACTAACCCTATATCTGCAAGTAAATGGCATTTTCTGAGGTGACAGGTTATCTTAAAGGTTAGCATGTGCACAGCGGGCCTCAAAAATTTTGCTCCTTCAGTCTCCCTTTGTATTTTACTCATAAATTCATCTTCATCAGTCATGCACCTTGATGGAACTAACTCAAATGGGAATGATCATTCATTCTTCTTTGTAGCCTTACACAGGGTTATTCCCTCACTTTTTTACTGGGGGAAATTGCTGTAACTTCTAAAAGATGATCCATTGTCCTGACATCTGGACTACACATACCTTGATTCATGAGAAACTGATGCTTTAAAGCAGGTGTTCAAAATGTCCACCGTTTGCATACAAGCACGCCTGCACATGCTGGTCCATATTGTTCAATGTATTCCACAGGGCTTCTGGGGTCATAGCCTGAATTTATCACTGTATGTTCTCTCGTAGTGCCTGTAATGTTCGTGGCTTGTTACTATACACTCAAACCCCTCAAAATGGCCCCAAAGAAAAAAAAATCTGGCAATAACTAGTTCTTTTCACTTGATCGGGCCTATTCAATTCCTGAACAAGAGTGACTCTGTACAGGTGAACACGACTTTCTTGGCTGCTCGTTGACATGTGGAATACAACATGCCTGCTTGCTGGGATAGGATGTGCAATGATTTACATGGAGCTGCCGGAAATAGCCGTTTCACATCGTTCTCCTTCATGCCCATCTAATAATGTTCCTGCACGTTCTGGCTTATTCACCGATGGCAGAATATACGGTTTGGATGGCAGATTTCAACCTCCAAATTTCTTTAGAAACTCACTTTGGCACCTCTTTAAGGATTCTGTTTTCCAATAAGCTTTGACAATGAAAACACGCTCCTCTAAGCTGTATCTGTACATAGTTAACAAATGAAGAAGGATTTCGGCAGGAGAGAAATGCGAGCACCACACAAACTACCAGATGGCGGCAGCAGGTCTATGTCGTGGTGGAAACGACCGACGGGCGAGGAGGCTTCACGTCGCTGAGGTTCTTTGCAATCTCACTTATTATGAACCATTTATTATGTACGGTCCATATGCGAGTACGGTCAACAATCTCATTTAGAAGTTACAGCAATTGTTCTGGGTAAAGTAATGAGAGCATCACCCTGCACATTATTAGGAAATTCCTTTAATCCAGCATATCTAATAAAAACTGCAATCTATTCTGAAATTTTACAAGACAAGTAATAGAAGCCTGAGCTGGAATATTAAATAAGGAGATGTATTATTCCTCTGATCTGACTAGTGTGTTGGAACGTCGGACTTACCATCGTAGAAGCAGACCTCAACATCAGCATTGGGGTAGTTCTCCATTAACATACATTTTGCGTATCTAGTGTAGTAGGTAACTTTTGGCGTCTTGGACCTTACAAGTTGGATGAACTTTGATGCATACTGGTATTTTTTCCAGTACTTTTCTATATGAAAAAGAATAAAACATGAACATAATGTTGGTAATAAGTAAGCCATCAGCCTGATCAAGTATCATTCCTTATAGCATCAAGATTTTTTTTAAAAAAAACAAACAGCATTATCAATTTTAATTTAGTAAAACATAGGAGCAATTACATTTAAAGTGGATGTCTGACACCACTACTTCAGCCTTAAGAGTTGACCACTATCTGTAGGTATCGTGCATCGATAGCATTCATTCAGCAAAGACACGTTCACGATACCGGATGATCGCGCAGCATCCTGGTAGGTGCATACCCCCGACTCAGAAGGGATCAGAGGCAGACACACAACATTTTCTGGAGGCTATTGAGGATTAGGAAATCATGGCAGTATCACACTTTTCCATGGTACTGCAGTTCAGCTCCACAGAAATTATAGAATTTGAGCTGTAACACCACAGATGTTGCACGGTTTTTATCAATATAATTTTTGATTTTGTACAGCAAATAGTACTACAAATTGTATATTACTAAGATTACAATAGGTTATAAGAATTTGTTCTGATTATCATGATGCAGAATGTTAAAGGGAACCAGTCACCAGTTTTAAACTTTCTAAAAATTTGCCCATCATCTGTAAACAGGATTCCTACAAAACCTTAATACTCTCACAGGTGTGGCTACGTGCCTCTGAAAAAGTGTTTTATTCATGTCTCGCTGCATACAAATTGCCCGGTCCGATGGGCAAATCCAGATTGCACTCAGCGCTGCCCCAATCCCTTTAGATGCCGCCTCTTCTATCTTCGTCTAAGTGGAAGATGACTCCTAGATTATTCACACAAGTGCTGGAAGTCTCGCGCCTCCGCAGTAGAGTCAGAGACTCCAGAGGCTTCTCTTCTACGTCACCAGTTTCCTGGCTGTTCAATTAGGCCTGTGCAGTGGGTCTCTGATTCCACTAAACAGGCGCAGGACTTAACCCTGTGTTGATGGCGTAGGACACGTAATCCACTTCCATCAAGACAGAAGAGGTGGCATTTGAAGGGACTAGGGCAGCACTGAGCAAAATCTGGATTTGCCCACTGGACATGATTAAAACACTTTTTTTGGAGGGATGCAGGGGCACCTATGAGGGTATAACGTGATTTTTAAAAGCATGTAAACAATGCTGGGCATGGCTTTTAAAAGGTATAAAACAGGTGACAGGTTCCCTTTAAAAATGGCTTAGAGATAATACCAGAGAGATCCATTACCTGGCAAACTGTCAAAAGCATAACTTAACATGTTTTCAGGTGGAGATGGAGGACGATCAACCAAAGGAAACCCCTTGCCTTCATTTGGAAGATAAATATAAACCTGAGAAAAGAAAGTAAAAAGTCAGTTAGTTACATAAAGAGGTGGGGCATGCTGCAAAACCACTGGGCAGAACAGTGCCCTGAACCACAGAGTTACATAAAGAGGTGGGGCATGCTGCAAAACCACTGGGCAGAACAGTGCCCTGAACCACAGAGTTACATAAAGTGGTGGGGCATGCTGCAAAACCACTGGGCAGAACAGTGCCCTGAACCACAGAGTTACATAAAGAGGTGGGGCATGCTGCAAAACCACTGGGCAGAACAGTGCCCTGAACCACAGAGTTACATAAAGTGGTGGGGCATGCTGCAAAACCACTGGGCAGAACAGTGCCCTGAACCACAGAGTTACATAAAGTGGTGGGGCATGCTGCAAAACCACTGGGCAGAACAGTGCCCTGAACCACAGAGTTACATAAAGAGGTGGGGCATGCTGCAAAACCACTTGGTAGAACAGTGCCCTGAACCACAGAGTTACATAAAGAGGTGGGGCATGCTGCAAAACCACTTGGTAGAACAGTGCCCTGAACCACAGAGTTACATAAAGAGGTGGGGCATGCTGCAAAACCACTGGACAGAACAGTGCCCTGAACCACAGAGTTACATAAAGTGGTGGGGCATGCTGCAAAACCACTGGGCAGAACAGTGCCCTGAACCACAGAGTTACATAAAGAGGTGGGGCATGCTGCAAAACCACTGGACAGAACAGTGCCCTGAACCACAGAGTTACATAAAGTGGTGGGGCATGCTGCAAAACCACTGGGCAGAACAGTGCCCTGAACCACAGAGTTACATAAAGTGGTGGGGCATGCTGCAAAACCACTGGGCAGAACAGTGCCCTGAACCACAGAGTTACATAAAGAGGTGAGGCATGCTGCAAAACCCTGAGTGCCCTGAGCCACAGAAAACCCAAGAGTCCTAATCAGCAAACTTGATTAAAAGGAACAAGTTAGCAATATCCAAATCCAGTGGTGGCCGTAGCTCTTTTTTGTTTCTTCCCGCCAGTGCCACTCTCCACTACCCAATGACCGCTAACAAAGGCTTTGCTGCAAGACGTCACCTTTGCTTTCCACTGACAATCAAGTAACAAAGGGTGGCACCAGCAAGGAGAAGCAAAGTGAAGCTGCAAATTGAAAGTGAACCAGCGAGGTTTTGAGTATAAATTGCAACTTTCTGCACTACAGAGCATTAAATAAAGGCAAAATAGGTATCCAAGGAAAAGTTTTACACTGCTACCTCTGCTAGCCTAGGGCAAACGTTCCTGAAAGATTCCCTTTAAACATCAGTTTCTGTAGAAGTTGCAGTGATTACAACACTAAAGGTGTAATATAAATAGGGGCCATCTCCATTATAAGGCCATGTGCCTAGTGTATACTGTCAGATTGAGTCAACACACTCCCCTTAAAAAAATAACACATCCCAATCTACCCCCTTCCACACTGGTCTGCATGAATGGACCACGGCACTCAGAGCTCTGCAGCCTCTTCTGCTGTTTACCTGCATACTACCCATGTGCTAACAGCTGAGCTGGGAAGTGCAGTTTGGACCCATTCACTTCAATGGAGCAGTCTTAAAATTCCTAGCATAGCTGCTACTCTATTGACAGAGCAGAAGCGTGTAGTCGATGAATATCCTGAACCTGGAAAGTCCTTTTAATATTAATATTCGTGTTGGTATTCTATTTGACCATAGGGTAGTTGATATTGCCCCACAGATATTTAGATATATAGAAAATACCTACCAAAATTCCATCACAGGATATGCGGAGGACTTCTCTCACTCGTTCCTGGGAGTTTTGTTCTTTCAAAAATTCCATGCAAACTTCTCCGGTATCCAAAATGCTCACCTGCCAAAGAAGATTCGCGTATCACAGACATGAGCTGGTAGAGAGGGATCCAAGTCCCCACACCACAGAACTAAGGCAGAGTACCAGCTACGGGCACATACCACGGCATTCTTGGTTTTCTGCCTGATTGGCTTCAATCTTTCTGAATTAAGTGGAGAAATGATGCTCCTCAAGGAGCGATAGCTCGCAGCTTGCTGAGGCATCTTTGACTTAATATTTGGTGGATTTTCTTCCAATACCGGAAATTTCCTCATTCCTTTCTGTGCCCCACAAAGGGAAGAGTCGGCGACATTCTTCTTCACCTCGTTCCAGTTGTACAAGAGAGCTTCAGGCTGTGCGGCTACGTGGCCATAATAATTTGCTGCCGAGTCGCTTCTATTGCTCACATCCTGGGATTTTTGCATTTGACCTAAAAAGAAAAATAAATATTAGTATGAAAAATTTTAGATTTTGTCCAGAAACATTGCCCAAGTTGTTATTTTTTTTAACTACCAGAGCCCCCAACACAGATGTGAATGTAACCTAAGGGCGCATTTACACCACTAACGGCCTCCAGACCTGAAACAAGGGCTTCACATAATGGGGACCTGCAGTTAACCCGGGTATGGCAGCCCAAACACAAATGTAAGTCAAGAACCCCACCTCTGGCTATGCTTGGGTCAGACTTTTAGCCAAAACATTTTAAAGAATTTTCTGTGCTCTTGAGACACAATATTAATACAGAAGTGGGTGAAGCATGACCAAATATGCCAGGAAAAGGATTACAGGAATAGTCCAGTCAAGGCCACGTTCAGTGTTTAGTCAGGATTTAACATCAGTATCTGTAATCCAAAACCAGGAAAGGAACAGTCAGAGGAAAGGTAGAATAGAAACACGTCACCACTTCTGGATTTATCACCCACTCCCGGTTTTGGGTTACAAACACTGAATGTGTGAATATAGCCTAAGTCTATAACCCAAAAATATGTAAAAGCCAATATTAAAGAAGTTGTCCACTACCTGGACAACTTCTTCTCATACCTCATGTTTGGCCCCATAAAATAATAAAGCCCATACTCCCCCTTCCGTGCTGGTGCCATTCCCCCAGTGTAGGCACTCTGTCTACCAGGGCTCCCATGCTGTTGTGACATGTGACCCCAGCGCCCAATCAGTGCCCAATCAGCACCGGCGTCACTGTCCCCGCCTCCTGTCGAATAGAGCAGAAAGAGGAAGTGAGAGAGCAGCTGCAGCCCGGACTTCCTCTTCATGTTCAATTTGTCCAAAGGGAGGGACAGTGACGCCAGCACTGATTGGCCGCTGGGGTCACATGTCACAACAACCGAACAGGAGCCCCAGACTGCGAGTAATGACACTGCGGGAACGGCACCAGCACAGGAGGAGAGTATAGGCTTTATTATTTTATGGGGGCCAAACATTTTGACCAAGGAGGTGTTGTACTAGTAGTTGACAGCCCCTTTAACAGCATGGCCTACTAAGATAAGGGGAGGAGGCCAGGGAAGAGTAACGGTATACAACATAACAGCTACCTGTGTTTACTAACGGCTTCATAAAGTGATTTACATGACGTGTAGTGTATGGAGCATGCTCAGGGGTTGAGCCCGATCCATATACGGTGAGTGCCATCTGAATTATACAATTGGCAAATGATAGAAGGAGGTATATGAGAGAAATGAAGGGCACTGTTCGGCTTCTGGATGCCATAGTAACCAATCTGCACCCTGTGCTGCATTGGTGCCAATAGATTTATAGGGTGAGCGTTCTCTTTCTCTCTCACTCCTTCAGGACATATGACATATTTATGTCACATCTTGTGTCCCTGATTTTGATGCGGGCTCACTTGCTGAGCCCGCACCTTTCCTAACAAATGATGGCTGATTTAATCAGCCACCATGTGCCTTTCACAGCTGCAGGTGGTGCGGTGATCTGCCCGCAGCTGTTAACCTGTTATATCCTGCTGTCAATCTCTGAACGCAGGATTTAACACGAGCTGAGAGGGGCATGTGTCATTCCACACTCCCAAGAGTGCGCCTGTGACGTGATCGCGGAGCGCTGATGGATTGCCATGACAGCCGGGGTTCTACTGACGACCCACGTGCTTGTCATTATGATACTCCTGTGAACGCCGGCCCAGTGCTGTTGCACTTGAGCAATTGCAGCTTCAAGTCTAAGGCAATTAAAGTTTTAAAAAAAAAGTTTTTTTTTTTTTATTTAAATATGTTAAAAACATATGAAAAAAAACAACAAAAAAGTTCAAATCACACCCCACCCCCTTTTGCAACATTGAAAATAAAAATGTAAAAAAAATAACATTTGGTATTGCTGTATTCAGAAATGTCAGATATAAATTAATATAATACAATTTGAGCAGTAAGCAGCGTCACAAGAGAAAAAATTGAAATGCCAGAATTACATAAGCACCAGCAACACTGCAATAAAAAGCAATCAAAACACTATCTATCAAATAATGGCATCAATAAAAACGTCAGCTTAGGGAGCAAAAAAATAAGCCCTCACCCAGCCATTCACCCTGTATATAACAGCTGGGTCCTGCTGCGGAGGGCATGGGCATAATGCCTGTGCCCGGATTCATCATCATGCCACATATATGCATGGCTTGGTGTGGTAAATACCAAGCTCCTTGGTTGTGTTTACTAGCAATGATTGTTTTATCACCTCATCATTGCTGGGACACAGCAGCACCTGCATGCTCGTGGGACACACCCCCTCCTGTGATAGGCAGCTCACTGTATACAGACATTTTACACTGAGAGCCTGGTGTGGGCGGGGTTAGCTTTCTCAGCTCTGCTTCATTGCAGAATCTAAAAACTGACTGTGTGAGAACCACTGCACCCTGTAATCTTTTGCATTACTCTATATGGGAACATTTGGTTGCACATGCACTTTTGAGCAATATATATTATGCTAATTTGCTTGTTTGGTACCTTTTCGATCTGCGGTCCCACAATCTGGCTTGTGACTGTCATTACCTCCTCAACCTTATGTGTTTTATATATGTGATTTCAATAAAGCTTTGACTTTTTAAATATTGGCTTTCTGGTGCTTTTGTTTCTTTCTATGCTCTAAGATGAGGTAACAAAAACCTGCTGGCAGATTCCCTTTAAGTTTCCATGGCATTGTAGAAGGTATGCTATAACATAATAATAAAAATGAATTCTTCTTCAATAAGTGCCGCATTTTAGCAAAATGCCAGCATACAATATGATAAAGCCCCTTATAAGAATTGAAATGTGTCACTAAGTCACACCACAAGCTGGGGGATACCCAATAGTGAACCATGCATATTGTATACACTGCAGGTGGTTTAGTGGTTAAAACTTTAAGGATAAGACACAGTAAAGGTACCTTCACACTAAGCGACTTTACAACGAGAACGACAACGATCCGTGACGTTGCAGCGTCCTGGATAGCGATCTCGTTGTGTTTGACACGCAGCAGCGATCTGGATCCCGCTGTGATATCGCTGGTCGGAGCTAGAAGTCCAGAACTTTATTTCGTCGCTGATCACCCGCTGTCATCGCTGGATTGGCGTGTGTGACGCCGATCCGGCGATGTGTTCACTTGTAACCAGGGTAAATATCGGGTTACTAAGTGCAGGGCCGCGCATAGTAACCCGATATTTACCCTGGTTACCATTGTAAAAGTAAAAAAAAAAAAAAAAACACTACATACTCACCTTCTGATGTCTGTCACGTCCCCCGCCGGCGGCTTCCCGCACGGACTGACTGCCGGCCGGCCATAAAGCAGAGCACAGCGGTGACGTCACCGCTGCTGCCGGCGTTGACACATTCAGTTAGTGCAGGAAGCTCTGAGCAGCAGCGCGTAACCCTGTGGACGCCGGGGGACGTGACAGACATCAGAATGTGAGTATGTAGTGTTTTTTTTTTACTTTTACAATGGTAACCAGGGTAAATATTGGGTTACTATGCGCGGCCCTGCACTTAGTAACCCGATGTTTACCCTGGTTACCCGGGTGCTGCAGGGGGACTTCGGCATCGTTGAAGACAGTTTCAACGATGCCGAAGTCGTTCCCCTGATCGTTGGTCGCTGGAGAGAGCTGTCTGTGTGACAGCTCCCCAGCAACCACACAACGACTTACCAACGATCACGGCCAGGTCATATCGCTGGTCGTGATCGTTGGTAAGTCGTTTAGTGTAACGGTACCTTAACTGTCAGAGGACTGTAGCTTCCAACTCGGCATTATTCAGAAAATTCTGGCTCAGACCACAATGGAAAGGAATCCGAACTAAAATATTCTTATTTGTTTCTCCCGCTGAGAGCAATCATCCATGATACCACAATGGACACCTACCATTTAATTGCATGGCTCCAAACCATTGCTGCACAGTTTCAGCTTGGCCCCTTTCATCAGACCGGACACCTGAGAGTTTTGGAGGACAGAAAAATTCAGACCTTAAAACAAAAATAAAAAAAGCAATGTTAAAAAAAATGAAGAAGAGAGTCATATAGCAATACAAGGTCCAAGTATCTAACGTACAGTCTATTGTTCTCTGTGCCTGAAATCAGAACCTCAGGGACACAGCAGAGCGCCCATCGAGATGCCAGGGAGAACCTGTGGACCAGGTGGCTCAACTAAGCAAGTTTGAAACTGACCATGTTACTTTTATTAAATTGACAAGAGAGGTGCTCAAATGATTGCCCAATATCAGTTTTAGGTGACCTCTACAGGTCCTTCTCAAAAAATTAGCATATAGTGTTAAATTTCATTATTTACCATAATGTAATGATTACAATTAAACTTTCATATATTATAGATTCATTATCCACCAACTGAAATTTGTCAGGTCTTTTATTGTTTTAATACTGATGATTTTGGCCTACAACTCCTGATAACCCAAAAAACCTGTCTCAATAAATTAGCATATTTCAACCATCCAATCAAATAAAAGTGTTTTTTAATAACAAACAAAAAAAACCATCAAATAATAATGTTCAGTTATGCACTCAATACTTGGTCGGGAATCCTTTGGCAGAAATGACTGCTTCAATGCGGCGTGGCATGGAGGCAATCAGCCTGTGACACTGCTGAGATGTTATGGAGGCCCAGGATGCTTCAATAGCGGCCTTAAGCTCATCCAGAGTGTTGGGTCTTGCGTCTCTCAACTTTCTCTTCACAATATCCCACAGATTCTCTATGGGGTTCAGGTCAGGAGAGTTGGCAGGCCAATTGAGCACAGTAATACCATGGTCAGTAAACCATTTACCAGTGGTTTTGGCACTGTGAGCAGGTGCCAGGAAGCATGAAGTGCTCCAAAATCTCCTGATAGCTAGCTGCATTGACCCTGCCCTTGATGAAACACAGTGGACCAACACCAGCAGCTGACATGGCACCCCACACCATCACTGACTGGGTACTTGACACTGGACTTCAGGCATTTTGGCATTTCCTTCTCCCCAGTCTTCCTCCAGACTCTGGCACCTTGATTTCCGAATGACATGCAAAATTTGCTTTCATCAGAAAAAAGTACTTGGGACCACTTAGCAACAGTCCAGTGCTGCTTCTCTGTAGCCCAGGTCAGGCGCTTCTGCCGCTGTTTATGGTTCAAAAGTGGCTTTACCTGGGGAATGCAGCACCTGTAGCCCATTTCCTGCACACGCCTGTGCACGGTGGCTCTGGATGTTTCCACACCAGACTCAGTCCACTGCTTCCTCAGGTTCCCCAAGGTCTGGAATCGGTCCTTCTCCACAATCTTCCTCAGGGTCCGGTCACCTCTTCTCGTTGTACAGCGTTTTCTGCCACATTGTTTCCTTCCAACAGACTTACCATTGAGGTGCCTTGATACAGCACTCTGGGAACAGCCTATTTGTTGAGAAATTTCTTTCTGGGTCTTACCCTCTTGCTTGAGGGTGTCAATGATGGCCTTCTTGACATCTGTCAGGTCGCTAGTCTTACCCATGATGGGGGTTTTGAGTAATGAACCAGGCAGGGAGTTTTTAAAAGCCTCAGGTATCTTTTGCATGTGTTTAGAGTTAATTAGTTGATTCAGAAGATTAGGGTAATAGGTCGTTTAGAGAACCTTTTCTTGATATGCTAATTTATTGAGACAGGTTTTTTGGGTTATCAGGCGTTGTAGGCCAAAATCATCAGTATTAAAACAATAAAAGACCTGACAAATTTCAGTTGGTGGATAATGAATCTATAATATATGAAAGTTTAATTGTAATCATTACATTATGGTAAATAATGAAATTTAACACTATATGCTAATTTTTTGAGAAGGACCTGTATATGGAGAGCTGAGGGCATGCTTCAAGTTAGGACCAGATCGCCACCCTTCTAGAGCAAGTTCTGCAGCGTTCCCCATTGCCAATATAGTCTATGGTGAAATCGCATCTATGCCAAGTGATGCCAAGAGAAGACTCAAGACTTTGGAAACTAAGACACATTGAACACTGGAAACATCCGCAATAGTTCAGTTTCTTGATGTCAGACATATTGGGTACAGGACCTATAGGGACCCCCACAACACATTACAATGCTTCATGCACATTATAATTGCACTTCGATTACAGTAGAACACAACTAGATTTTCTGTTTAAAGACAGAAACAAAATACAACAGGCAATGAGACTGGAATAGCATCCTAAATATTCTCCTATGGATAATTTACCTTTCCAAACCGGCGGAGCACCATACAGTCATGCTGCTGTCATGAAACTGGAAATCTAAACGAGATGTGGATTTATACCATGCACACACCCGGAGCATTACCGCTATCCCCCGGGCTGCATCAGCCATCTGCAGGAGATGCCCACTAGCTGCCCACTGGGGACGCCACCACCTGTGTGGTGCCCAGTACAAGACCCACAACAAGCACCATGGAATGGAAGAGGCTCCATATACAGTAGGGCTTTATCACCTAGCAGTTATTCCTTCTGAAGGACTGACGAACATTGATTGACTATCACTACGCAGCAAATATACTTCACGGTGCCATTTGTAAAGTTATCTGACAGATGATCTGTCAAACACCTTTTTGTTCTGCAATTTTATAACACTTGTTAAAAAATAAATAAATAAATAAATGCCATACATTTTTAAACAATGTTCGTAATTACGGCATCTCAAAAAACGTGGAGACTTTTTTCTGCCATTTTTAAATTACTAACCCAGACTAGGTTTAAAGGCTGTGTGCACACGTTGCGGTTTTTCCACGTTTTTTCGCTATAAAAACGCATACATATGCATCCTATCATTTAGAATGCACTCTGCAATTTTTGTGCACATGATGCGTTTTTTTTCCGCGAAAAAACACATCACGGTAAAAAACGCAGCATGTTCATTAATTTTGCGAGTTTTTTCGCGTTTTTCCCGCTATACAATGCATTGGGAAAGCTCTGGAAAAAAAACGTGAAAAAAACGCAGTAAAAACGCGAAAAGAACGCATGCGGTTTTCTTGCAGAAAATGTCCGGTTTTCTTCGGGAATTTTCAGCAAGAAATTCTTACGTAGGCACATACCCTAAAGGGAACATGTTGGCAGATATTTGTACTTTAAACTGATATAATCTATGTTAGGTTGCCGTAATGCAGAATATTTTCAAACCTTTGCTTTATCAATCTTTGTTTCGGTGGCACAGAAACCCCTTGTCCAATTTTTATACTAATGACCCACAAGTGCCAAGGGCTTAGCCCTACACATAGCTTTCCGGCCTCGTCACTATTTCACCCGCCTTACAGGTCACTCTTCTTTGTTGCCTGCTAACCCACAAGAGGTGACACGTAAGCGCTGTCATTCCTGGGGTTGGAGTATGGTCAGGCCAATAGATGAGCTACCGCCACATCATCAGGACCTTACAACACATGCGCCACCACTCAGAATGACAGGGCTTTGGCGAGGTCTCGGGCAGGGAAGCATGTGACATAGAAGTGTGACCCCTCAGTCAGTGACAGAAGGCAAACGGCAGGTGGAGAAAGCGCGAGGGGCTGGAGAGTTGTAGGTATAGGGCTAAGCCCCCTGAAATTGTGTCTCATTAGTATTAAAATTGGAATAGGGATTTCCCAACAACAGAATCAAGGATTAATGAAGCAAAGGTATGGATTTATTCTGCATTACCACGTCCTAAAACATAGATAATATCAATTTGGGGTACAAAGACTTGCTGACAAGTTCCCTTCAATGCTGCTCATTTAGGTCACTATACTACACACTTGGCTCCAACATGGGTACCAAGATTTGACCCAATTACACTTGTCTAATCCTGCCTAAGGCAACTGTATTTACAGGGATTACTGTCCAAAAAATATATCCTCTTGACCAATGAGATATGGAGGGAGGAAAGTTTCTGCCAACTTAGAAATATGACCATTATTGTAATTGCACTATGTATAAACCTATGAAAAGCTGTAGATTGGGATGTGTTGCATAGAAGAATAAAAAGAAATAAATAGACTTTACTTACGGACTTTTCTCCTTCACTGGGGGAGAGGCAAGTCTATCCAAAGAGCCGTGGGCAGCTTTTTCTGTAAACATCTGGGGGATATCGCCATAACTGTTGGCAGGAGAAGATGCGGAGGTCCGGTACCCACTCAGCTGACCGGCTTTATTCAATGTCTCCACAGAGTGACATCTGTCCACGTAGCTGTTTGCTTTACTGTGTGTTTGGCTACGAGAGGCCCCTGTCCTGTCAGAAGAATGAGCCCTCCGGAGGTAACGAGAATGTGGCCTGTCCTCACTGGCAACTGCCTTCCTCCCCCTCTTGTCAGAAGAGTCATTTTCCTCTCTTTGACAATTGTGAAAGCTTCCACCATCCATCGTCAAGACATCATTTGGTTGTCTATCCTTGAACTGAAAGACATTCAGTTTGCTGGGAAGTGAAGGTCCTGATAAAATCCTTTTCTCCTGTAAGCGCCCACTAACACTAACCCCAGAAGAACCAGTAAATCCAGTAGAAATGGTAGCATGGCCACTGTCAATGGAGTCTTCAACAGCTCCTATATCATCGCAGGTGGAAGAAGAATACCCTGTCATGAATGGGTGGTCCAGCACAGATGAGAGACTTAACCGATCTGCAGGGTTTTTGCGCAGGAGATGAAAAATCAGTTCCTTAGCTTCCCTTGATACAAAATTGGGCATCTCATAGTCAGCCAAAACGATCTTATTCAAAGTGTTCTTCACAGTATCAGTGTCAAAAGGAGGTCTTCCCACAAGAAAAGTATACAACATGCAACCCAAAGACCACACATCGGATTCAAGGCCATGAGCGCTCCTGGTGGCTATTTCAGGAGCAATGTAGTTCGGTGTGCCGCACATTGTGAAGTGCTTCTCATTGGGCAATTTCAACTGAGCTGCCAATCCAAAGTCTGCAATCTTAATGTTCATATCACTGGAGAGAAGGAGGTTGGAAAGGGTGAGATCCCGGTGCAGAATGCCATGAGAATGGAGATACAGCATCCCCTTCACTATCTGCTCCATGAAATGACGTGCTGTGGAAGAAGAAGACACCATGTAAGAAATGTATAAGGCCAAGGCTTCCACTGTGTTTACTAGGTGTAGTAAGATCAAACACTACTGCAACTCACAAATCAGGATCCACACGATAGGTGATCACTAGGGGCACCATCAATAACTAGACTTAGGGAACTGCTCCATTTGCGGTCTATGGGACTGACGGAGACAGTGGAGTGCTGTACTTGGCTCTCTCTTGATCAGTGCCATAGACAATGAATGAAGCTACAGTGCTAATTCCACCTCCTCTGATGCAGGGTTTGGGGACCAGAGTTCTGGTGATTGGAGGTGGATCCAGTGATCAAACATAATCCTAATGAAAGGGTAAAGATGGTATTTGTGCACTATCATCTTTCATAAAGGAAATTTTTCGCCGCCACTCCATCTCCTGCCGTTTGTGACCTACCAATGTTTTATGGAGCGCGCCGGAGGTCACTAATCAATGTTAGTCTATAAGAGCTTCGTTCTGGCTCTCATAGACTTGCATTGAGAGCTTGTGACGTAGCTTCTGACTTCCCGGCCCTCCAGAAGCTACGCTCATGAGAGTATATGACCAGGGGTGGGGAACTTACATTTAAAGCAGCACTGAGGCGGGATATAAAAAAAACCAGTCCACTGAAGTGGTGCTTTAATGCATAAGCACAAGACTTTCCAAAATGAAGTCTTTTACAGGACCCTGTTCACATCTGTGCCAGGTATTTCTGACATATAAGTGTAGCACTGTGCCCCTGAATGCCAGCCATCAGCAGCGCCCCACAGACCCTATTGACCATAACTGGGTCCATGTGGTTTTTGCCATGGTGCATTACATGTTACACCCTATAGGTGTATTAAACAAATCATCATTTATAAAGCCTATAACAGAACATCACGTAACACGTTACACTCACCTTCTTTCTCAGCAAATGGCTTCTTTCTATTCTTTAAATATCTGTTCATCTCTCCATTGTGACACATCTCAAGTATCAGGTAAACATAATTGCTGTCCTCAAAATAGTTGTAAAGCTAAAAACGGGGAAAGAAAATGTGGATGAAATTTTCTAAAAAGATGTTTGTAAAATCACAATGACTCCAAGCCATAAACTCTCATACCTCCAAAATAGACGGATGTTTTAGCTGGCAGTGGATCTCCACCTCATTGCGCACCCTCTGCACCATGCCAACCCTCTGCATGGCCTTTTTATCTATCTAAGGTACGGAACAAAAAAGGACATCACATTAAATGTAGGGCACAAATCATATTAAACTGATATAATTAAGGAGTGTCAAACTCAAAACACATGCAATATTATGCAAATTTACATGGGACTTACCATTTTGATTGCAACCTCGATGCCGGTATTTATGGACTGTGCCCTGTATACGCAGGCAAAGGAGCCTTTTCCCAGGAGGTTGAGGACCTTGAAGTCCTTGAAAATAAAAAGATAAAAAGGATCAATCACCCAGTGAAGGGGCTATAGCTGCCAGCAGGTAACGATCAGTCAGAGTGTCTACAAGGATAATCGATCTCTGGACGTGCTGCCATCACAGCATACGTTTCCAGGGTGTCCTAGTGTTACGGCAGGTCGAAGAGCAGTGGGGTATAACTGTGAAGCCCCCACTAATCTGCAGCCACAGGCTGGTCCCAGTGTACAGGGGGAGCCCCCAGATCTGCAGCCTGATCCCATTGTACAGGGGAAGCCTAATCCCAGTGTACAGGGGGGAGCCCCCAGATCCGCAGCCTGATCCCAGTGTACAGGGGGAGCCCCCAGATCCGCAGCCTGATCCCAGTGTACAGGGGGAGCCCCCAGATCCGCAGCCTGATCCCAGTGTACAGGGGGAGCCCCCAAATCCGCAGCCTGATCCCATTGTACAGGGGGATCCCCCAGATCCGCAGCCTGATCCCATTGTACAGGGGGATCCCCCAGATCCGCAGCCTGATCCCAGAGTACAGGGGGATCCCCCAGATCCGCAGCCTGATCCCAGAGTACAGGGGGATCCCCCAGATCCGCAGCCTGATCCCAGAGTACAGGGGGATCCCCCAGATCCGCAGCCTGATCCCAGAGTACAGGGGGGGCCCCCAGATCCGCAGCCTGATCCCAGAGTACAGGGGGAGCCCCCAGATCCGCAGCCTGATCCCAGAGTACAGGGGGAGCCCCCAGATCCGCAGCCTGATCCCAGAGTACAGGGGGAGCCCCCAGATCCGCAGCCTGATCCCAGAGTACAGGGGTTGCCCCCAGATCCGCAGCCTGAGCCCAGCGTACAGGGGGAGCCCCCAGATCCGCAGCCTGAGCCCAGAGTACAGGGGGAGCCCCCAGATCCGCAGCCTGAGCCCAGAGTACAGGGGGAGCCCCCAGATCCGCAGCCTGAGCCCAGAGTACAGGGGGAGCCCCCAGATCCGCAGCCTGAGCCCAGAGTACAGGGGGAGCCCCCAGATCCGCAGCCTGAGCCCAGAGTACAGGGGGAGCCCCCAGATCCGCAGCCTGAGCCCAGAGTACAGGGGTTGCCCCCAGATCCGCAGCCTGAGCCCAGCGTACAGGGGGAGCCCCCAGATCCGCAGCCTGAGCCCAGAGTACAGGGGGAGCCCCCAGATCCGCAGCCTGAGCCCAGAGTACAGGGGGAGCCCCCAGATCCGCAGCCTGAGCCCAGAGTACAGGGGGAGCCCCCAGATCCGCAGCCTGAGCCCAGAGTACAGGGGGAGCCCCCAGATCCGCAGCCTGAGCCCAGAGTACAGGGGGAGCCCCCAGATCTGCAGCCTGATCCCAGAGTACAGGGGGAGCCCCCAGATCCGCAGTCTGATCCCAGAGTACAGGGGGAGCCCCAGTTACCTCGATGCTGTTCTCCCCCTGGAGCAGAGGTTTGCAGCCCCCTCCGTCCTGCTGGCCACGGCCTCCCTCTGGGGACGGCTCCCTGGAGGTGAGGTTGGGGAAGAGGAAGGTGAGGACCCTCTCCAGCATGTTGCCAGCAGCAGTGCGCAGACACTAGTGACAGGACTCGGCACTACATCCCGGTGCTGTTCCCGCTGCCCCAACCGACAGCAGCACAACATGACAACAGCTGCACAACATGACAGCCCCCGGGGACGCCACAGTAACTACGGCTCCCTGCCACCATAGCAACCGGGGAGGCCCGGAGCCCTGGCAGCGCCTACCTCTATCCTCCCGCCAATGCTGCTCGCCATGGCTCATCCTCGCTGTCTCACTGCCGGAGCCGGGACTGTGGCGGTGACCGGGGGATGTCGGCGGGGAAGGCTGGGGCTCTCGGGTCCATTTCCGTGACTAAAAGTTGTTGTTTGAATATTCCGCCCGTTATAGTCACGTGACGCGACGGAGGTGACGTCAGAGGAAGCGCCGCGCTGCAGTGCCCGCGGTTGTGAGGAGCTCCGTGTCTGTTTTTAATAAAGTTTTATGGGAAAAGTTTGTTTTCCGCCGCTGCTTCCAGCAATGCGGTGACCGTGCCCGTGTGCGAGGCCGTACGGGTCCTCGTAGTGTCCCGGGTGGGGCTGCACGGACGGCCACTGTCTCCCCGTGATGTGAGCACTGGTGGCTCGGTCTGTGTGTGACGCCTGGTCTGCAGCGTGCATTACAGGGGCGGCCGCTTTCTCCTTAGGTTATGTGTGCACACGGCTATACAGTGCCGGGCCGCAGAGGAAAGCAGAAAACCGCCAGGGCCCGACACTGCTCCGCCAGACAGGGGCCCCCTAGCGGCCTCTCCCCGCATGTGCATGTGTGTGGGCAGAGTCCTGGCACTCCGGGTCCTGGTCCCTGCCGCCTGTGGCTCAGCGCCATGTAGCACCTTTTTTTCCCAGTTCTTAGAATGGGTGAAAACCACTTAAAGGGAACTTGTCACCCCCCCTCGGGAATTTGTAGGCCTCTTTCACACTAGCGTCGTGCACTGCATGTCGCTATGCGTCGTTTTGTAGAAAAAACGCATCCTGCAAAAGTGCTTGCAGGATGCGTTTTTTCTCCATTGACTTGCATTAGCGACGCATTGCCACACGTCGCAACCGTTGTGCCACACGTCGCAACCTTGTTGTGTCGGACCGTCGCCACCAAAAACGTTGCATGTAACGTTTTTTGGTGCGTCGTGTCCAGCATTTCCAACCACGCATGCGCGGCCGGAACTCCGCCCCTGCCTCCCCGCACCTCACAATGGGGCAGCGGATGCGTTGAAAAACAGCATCCGCTGCCCCCGTTGTGCGGCGCTTTCACTGCTAGCGTCGGTGCGCCGCAACGTCGCATAGCGACGTGCAGTGCACGACGCTAGTGTGAAAGTAGCCTAAAAGAGCCACCTTGTGCAGCACTAATGCTTCATTCTGACAAGGTGGCTCTTATTTCGGGTCCCTGGCACTGCTGAAAGAATCGTTTTTGAAATGTGTCCCTCATACCCTGAAATCACCACGGGGCAGGTCTTTTCCCCCTAATACAGACGCCTCACAGCCATCACTCATGGCCTCTGGGCGCCTCCTCTTCCTTCATTAGCGTCCCTGGCGCCTGCGCTGTAAGTTCGAAGGGCAGCGCAACTGTGCATGCCCGAAAAAAAAAAACCTGGAACGTGAAAAACTGGAAGTGAAAAATCCGGAACGTGTGCGCACAGCCTTAGAGGACTCGTTCATTTTGCTGCCACAGTAAAATGCTGCTTTTTTGTGAAAAAAAAAAAACGTGATGTGTGAACATGCTCTTAGTGCAGCTTTCCTCATACAATGGCTGCTGGCGGAGGAGCATGTGACCAGATCTGTCCATCATCCTCCTCCAAAAGAAAAGCAGCTTTCCAATGTGAGGTGTTTTATAACTGGAGGTCACTGCTGGACAGGTCTGGTGACATGCTGCTCCGCCAGCAGCCATTGTTAGTTAGGGCATGTTTCCATGGTTCGGAAGCTCTGTGCTTTGGACACAGCAGGTACCCTGCTCCGCCCAAAGTGCCGCCCCCTGTTGTACGCGTGGTGATTCTGAATCTGCTCACTGAACACGTGGAATCACCGCATTCTATACATAGACCGGGTTATTTATCTTGCAGAGACGGAGCGTCGCCGCAAGGTGAACAGACCTGCTGCGGTCGCTAAAGACGCGCCACATGTCCGGATACGCAGGGCCACCGGATGCGGCCGGGCGCACATAGTGGAGAAGGGATTTCATAAAATCACATCCACTATGCTGTGATATCTGGACGCTGCGGAGTCCAATCTGCAGCAAATCCTGACCATTTCCTGACCGTGGAAACATAGCCTAAGGACATAATGACACTAAAGGTACCGTCACACTCGGCAACTTTGCAAAGAGAACAACAACAATCCGTGAGGTTTCAGTGTCCTGGATAGCAATCTCGTTGTGTTTGACACGCAGCAGCGATCTGGATCCCGCTGTGCCATCGCTGGTCGGAGCTAGAAGTCCAGAACTTTATTTCGTCGCCAGGTCGGCGTGTATCGTCGTGTTTGACATCAAAAGCAACGACGCTAACAATGGATGTAATGGAGCTAACAACCAGCGAGAACGAGAAGTGAGTCGCCGTTACGTCACTGGATCGCTCCTGCATCGTTCTGGAGTTGCTGTGTTTGACGTCTCTACAGCTACCTAAACAGCGACGCTCCAGCGATCTAGTTTAGGTCGGCTCGTTGTCTATATCGCCGCAGCGTCGCTGAGTGTGACGGTACCTTAATTTTGGCCGGAGAATTATCTATCGTTTTAAACAGTCCTATTGATAGCATTGTCCATGCAGCCATTTGGAAAAACTGCCATGTGTTACAGTCAGATCAAGACTTATGCAGAATAAGTTCTGTAAGTCCACAATTTGCTTATAAAAGGACACATAATTTGGCTGATTTATTAGTTCATAATCGCCTTCTGCCAACAGACAATAACTGGTTAAAAAAGGTTAAAAAATAATTCCCCACAAGGCAATTACAAATGTAGAAATTGTAATTACTGCTATCTGCATATTACCAGAAATCCTCGGCAAATTGAATCGATCCAACATAGGGTTTGCGACTTCATCTCATGTAAAAGTAAATTTGTATGTTTATTTTATTACATAGGAAAAACTTATCAGACCACTAGTCGTTAGATTTCGTGCACACTAGTGATGAGCGAATATACTCGTTACTCGAGTATATTTACATCTGTTAGCCAGTATTTACATCTGTTAGCCAGCTTGATTACATGTGGGGATTCCCTAGCAACCAGGCAACCCCCACATGTACGTATGCTGGCTAACAGATGTAAATCATTCAGCTGTGGCAATGAAAACTAAATCTCCGAGCACTAAAAAATACTCGGAGACCACCCGAGCGTGCTCGAGAAATCTCGAGTAACGAGTATATTCGCTCATCACTAGTGCACACTACCATTCTATAACTACTGGTAAAGGGTCTCTAAGACTAAACATATGCAAGAAAAGCACAACTCCAATCCTGAAATGCTACGCTTTGCCGGTCTGGAGATTGTTAAATATCCCCCACAGGGAGGTACTTATAATAAGGTGTTAATGAGACATGAAGCAAAGTGGATAATGAAAGCAAATGCTCAAGCTCCAATAGGACTAAATGACAGACTGGATTTATCTATTTTCTTGTAAAAATGGTTATTGAGTACTGTGCAAAAATGTAGTGATTACTTTTTTTATTTTTTTATGTATGTTTCACAAGTTTTTTCACTATTGTTTTTATATATTTGTCATGTCATTAACCTTTATAAAAGGAAATTACATCACGTAACTGCACACCTGGACCCGTAGAAGCGTCTTGCACGCGAAACATCTGTCGTCCGTCTTCTTCCCCTCATGCCTCTGTACACCTGCTTGTCCACAGAACTTTGTCTAGTCCCGTGATGGTGTAATAAAGGACATCGTTTCTACAGCATCTGGGTGAGTGCTGCATCACCATCTGCCTTGATTACACGTTTCAGGCTTCAGATGCAGAGCACCTTATACCATTTGCTTTATACCACTAGTCTTCAGTTTCTATAAGGATTTTGTTCATTACATACACAGACTCTGTGCCCTAGTGCAATTAATTTCTGCACTCTCTATATTGTTCATATATTATATAGAGTCATTACAAACAGAGTGATCTATTTCAAGTGTTTATTTCTGTTAATGTTGATGATTATGGCTTACAGCCAATGAAAACCCAAAAATCATTATCTCAGTAAATTAGAATACTTTATAACACCAGCCTGAAAAATGTTTTTAAAATCCGAAATGTTGGCCTGCTGAAAAGTTCAGTAAATGCACCCAATACTTGGGTGGGTCAGTAAATTCACTCAGCACTTGGTCAGGGCTCCTTTTGCATCAATTACTGCATCAATGCGGCGTGGCATGGAGGCGATCAGCCTGTGGCACTGCTGAGGTGTTATGGAAGCCCAGGTTGCTTTTATAGCAGCCTCTAGCTCATCTGCATTGTTGGGTCTGGTGTCTCTCATCTTCCTCTTGACAATATCCCATAGATTCTCTATGGTGCTAAAGTCAGGCGAGTTTGCTGGCCAATCAAGCACAGTAATACTGTTGTTTTTAAACCAGGTATTGGTAATTTTGGCAATGTGGACAGGTGCCAAATCCTGCTGGAGAATGAAATTTCCATCTCCAAAATGCTTGTCGGCAGAGGGAAGCATAAAGTGCTCTAAAATTTCTGTCAGGTCGCCTTTACCACCGCCGCGGCCCCTGCTGTCCGCTCGTACTTACCGTTCCACGGCGTCCCGGCGCGCTCCTGTTCCTCCTCCAGCACCGTCTCCTCTGCCCGCTCTCCCGGCTCCTGCTTCCTGTCGGGCGAGCGCGCATTAGGTCTCTCTGCACACACGCACCCTATTCTTTTGTACGGACGATCCTTCCACTCCTCTCTCTGGTCCTGGAGGACCATGACCCGGAAGGTACGCTGCCGCTCTGCATTTAAGGTCGCTTCTTCCGTTTACCTATGCCTGTTTGTCATTTGTTCTTTTGCAAGTGTCTTTGGCTCTCTCTCGCTTCTCTGCGTACTCTGCGTTCGCTTCCCGTATTTTCTTTCGTTTCTAGTTCCTCGTTTCTGTGCCTAACCCTTGTCTTTTACTTGCTTCTTTTCAGCTCCAGTCCTCCTGTGTCCCCGTTACTTCAGTTCTCCTGTTCCTGTTTAGTCCGTCCGTCCGTGGTCCAGTGTCCTCATCGTGTCTTCCGGTTTGTCTTCCATTCTTCTCCTGTATTGTCAGCTTCCCGTTATCCACGTCTCTTCATCTTTCTTGTTTTGTTTTCCCCGTCATCCCTGCCTTGGTACCGGCTGCCGTGCAGTAGTCTCCCCTGGGCCTGCTCCTAACGCTCCCTGTATAGGGGGTGGTCTATCTGGTCCACTCGTCCTGGGGAGGTTCGCTGTTTCGGTTCAGTGGGTTCACCTTTCTCGTTCTCCTGGTCCCAAAAGCGTAACAATTTCCTTGTAGACGGCTGTGCTGACTTTGGTCTTGATAAAGCACAGTGGACCTACACCAGCAGATGACTTGGCTCTCCAAACCATCACTGATTGTGGAAACTTCACACTAAACCTCAAGCAGCTTGGATTGTGGCCTCTTCACTCTTTATCCAGACTCTGGGACCTTGATTTCCAAATTAAATGCAAAATTTACTTTCATCTGAAAACAACACCTTGGACCACTGAGCAACAGTCCAATTCTTTTTTTCTTGGCCCAGGTAAGACACTTCTGGCATTGTATATTGGTCATGAGTGGCATGACACAATGAATGTGACACTTGTAGTCCATCTCCTGGATAAGGGTCCCTTTCCACTTGCGAGGAAAACGGACGCGTGCAATCCGATAAAAAATCGGATTGCACTCTGACCAATGTTATTTAATAGGTGGCTTTTCATTTGCGATTTTTTTCTCAGCCGAAATCGGACTGAGAAAAATCTGGATCGGCTGAGAAAAAAATCGCAGCATGCTGCGTATTGCTGCGATTCTCGGACGAGACTCGCCAATGCAAGTCAATGGGTGCGAGAAAAAAATCGCACAGCACTCGCACCATGCGAGTTCTGTCCGATTATTACGCACCAGTGTCCTTTGAAAAGCCGGTAATTCAGCGCGGTGTACAGTAAAATCACACTGACAGGTTAGAATAGAGTAGATATATACACATAGAATAGGTATATATACATATATATGTCAGTGAGACACCTATATATGTATATTTATATTTAATGCAGCGCTAGATAGCATAAAAGCCCCTAATTCAATTGCCGGCTTTTTCCTTCTCCTTCACAAACCCGACATGATATGAGACATGGTTTACATACAGTAAACCATCTCATATCCCTTTTTTTATTACATATTCCTCTTCACTAATGTAACAAGTGTCTGTGTGCACAATTTGGGGGCTCTAGCTGTTAAATTAAAGGGTTAAATTGCGGAAAAAATTGGCGTGGGCTCCCGCGCAATTTTCTCCGCCAGAGTGGTAAAGCCAGTGACTGAGGGCAGATATTAATAGCCAGGAGAGGGTCCATGGTTATTGGCCCCCCCGTGGCTAAAAACATCTGCCCCCAGCCACCCCAGAAAAGGCACATCTGGAAGATGCGCCTATTCTGGCACTTGGCCACTCTCTTCCCACTCCCTGTAGCGGTGGGATATGGGGTAATGAAGGGTTAATGCCACCTTGCTATTGGAAGGTGACATTAAGCCAGATTAATAATGGAGAGGCGTCAATTATGTCACCTATCCATTATTAATCCAATTGTTGGAAAGGGTTAAAAAACACACACACACATGATTTAAAAGTATTTTAATGAAATAAACACAGCGGTTGTTGTAATAATTTATTGTTCTCGCAATCCATCAGGAACACCCTCGCTTGGAAAAAATAATAAACGCACAAGATACATACCTTCTGGTGAACCGTCTCGTCCCACGAAGTAATCCATCTGAAGGGGTTAACTAATATTACAGGCAGGAGCCCTGCAAATGCAGCTGTGCTCCGTGCTTGTAATTCCCCGGCGAATGAATGAAATGTAGGTCATTGACCTACATTTCCTTCAGTCGCGGTGATGCGCCCCCTGGTGGATGTCCTCATATGACCTGGAGCGTGGGAAAAAGTTCCCAGGCTGCAGTTCATGAGAACATCCAGCAGGGGCGCATCACCGCGACTGAAGGAAATGTAGGTCAATGACCTACATTTCATTCATTCGCCGGGGAATTACAAGCACGGAGCACAGCTGCATTTGCAGGGCTCCTGCCTGTAATATTAGTTAACCCCTTCAGATGGATTACTTCGTGGGAGGAGACGGTTCACCAGAAGGTATGTATCTTGTGCGTTTATTATTTTTTCCAAGCGAGGGTGTTCCTGATGGATTGCGAGAACAATAAATTATTACAACAACCGCTGTGTTTATTGCATTAAAATACTTTTAAATCATGTGTGTGTGTGTTTTTTAACCCTTTCCAACAATTGGATTAATAATGGATAGGTGACATAATTGACGCCTCTCCATTATTAATCTGGCTTAATGTCACCTTCCAATAGCAAGGTGGCATTAACCCTTCATTACCCCATAGCCCACCGCTACAGGGAGTGGGAAGAGAGTGGCCAAGTGCCAGAATAGGCGCATCTTCCAGATGTGCCTTTTCTGGGGTGGCTGGGGGCAGATGTTTTTAGCCAGGGGGGGTCCTATAACCATGGACCCTCTCCTGGCTATTAATATCTGCCCTCAGTCACTGGCTTTACCACTCTGGCGGAGAAAATTGCGCGGGAGCCCACGCCAATTTTTTCCGCCATTTAACCCTTTATTTCAGCAGCTACAGCGGCCAAATTTTGCACATACACACTATTAACATTAGTAGTGTGGAATATGCAAAAAAAATGGGGATATGAGATGGTTTACTGTATGTAAACCATGTCTCATATCATGTCGGGTTTGTGCAGGAGAAGGAAAAAGCCGGCAATTGAATTAGAGGCTTTTAAGCTATCTAGCGCTGCATTAAATATAAATATACATATATAGGTGTCTCACTGACATATATATATGTATATATACCTATTCTATGTGTATATATCTACTCTATTCTAACCTGTCAGTGTGATTTTACTGTACATGGCGCTGAATTGCCGGCTTTTCAAAGGACACTGGTGCATAAAAATCGGACAGCAATACGGATGTCATACTGATGTCATACGGATGGTGCGATTAAAAAATCGCATGGCACTCGCATGACACTCGCATGACAATCGCATACGTTCCATCCGTTTTTTCGGTCCAGATTACGGACCGTTTTTTATCTCGCAAGTGGAAAGGGACCCTAAGTCTGTGTGTGGTGGCTCTTGAAGCAATGACTCCAGTAGCAGTCCACTCCTTGTGAATCTCCCCCCAAATTTTTGAATGGCATTTCCTTAGGCTAAGTTCACACTGCGTTAGCAGCAGCCCATTCAGCACATACGCTAACGGGCTTCTGTTAACGCAAGTGCCGACGTTTACATCCCGCTAGTGCAGATAGAGAATCTGCTAGCTCTATCTGCGCTAGCAGTGACGGACCCGGAAACGCTGCAGCCCGCGTCTCAGGGTCCGTCACTCAATGACGGCACATCCCTAGCGCACGCCCATTGTGGGCGTGCGCTAGCGATGCGTCCGACATTGCAGTCAATGGCGGCCGTAACGGACTACGTTACACCGCGTTTATGCCGCGGTGTAACGTAGTACTTTAGACGGACTGCCAGGACGCAATGTGAACCCAGCCTTAACAATCCTTTCAAGGCTGCGGTTATCGCGATTGCTTGTGCACCTTTTTCTACCACACTTTTTCTTTCCACTCAACTTTCCATTAGTATGCTTGGATACAGTACTCTGAACAGCCAGCTTCTTTAGCAATGACTTTTGTGGCTTACCCTCCTTATGGAACTTTTTGATGATATTCTGAGATATTCTAATTTTATGAGAAGCACCTGTGTATATATATATATATATACACACACACTGCTCAAAAAAATAAAGGGAACACTAAAATCCCACATCCTAGATATCACTGAATGAAATATTTCAGTTGCAAAACTTTAGTCATTACATAGTGGAATGTGCTGAGAACAATAAAACATAATGATCAATTTAAATCAAAATGAATATCCCATGGAGGTCTGGATTTGGAATGATACTCAAAATCAAAGTGGAAAATCAAATTACAGGCTGATCCAACATCAGTGGAAATGCCTCAAGACAAGGAAATGATGTTCAGTTGTGTGTGTGGCCTCCTTGTGCCTGTATGACCTCCCTACAATGCCTGGGCATTCTCCTGATGAGGCGGAAGATGGTCTCCTGAGGGATCTCCTCCCAGACCTTGACTAAAGCATCTGCCAACTCCTGGACAGTCTGTAGTGCAACGTGACGTTGATGGATGGTGTGAGACATGATGTCCCAGATGTGTTCAATCAGATTCAGGTCTGGGGAATGGGCGGGTCAGTCCATAGCTTCAATGCCTTCATCTTGCAGGAACTGCTGATACACTTCAGCCACATGAGGTCTGACAGTGTCCTGCATTAGGAGGAACCCAGGGCCAACCGCACCAGCATATGGTCTCACAAGGGGTCTGAGGATCATATCTCAGTACCTAATGGCAGTCAGGCTACCTCTGGCGAGCACATGGAGGGCCGTGCAGCCCTCCAAAGAAATGCCACCCCACACCATTACTGACTCACTGCCAAACCGGTCATGCTGAAGGATGTTGCAGGCAGCAGATCACTCTCCACGGTATCTCCAGACACCTGTCACGTGCTCATTGTGAACCTGCTTTGATCTGTGAAGAGCACAGGGCGCCAGTGGCGAATTTGCCAATCCTGGTGTTCTGTGGCAAATGCCAAGCATCCTGCACAGTGTTGGGCTGTGAGCACAACCCCCATCTGTGGATGTCGGGCACTCAAACCATCCTCATGGAGTCAGTTTCTAACCGTTTGTGCAGACACATGCACATTTGTGGCCTGCTGGAGGTCATTTTACAGGGCTCTGGCAGTGCTCCTCCTGTTCCTCCTTGCACAAAGGCTGAGGTAGTGGTCCCGCTGCTGGGTTGTTGCCCTCCTACAGCCCCCTCCTCGTCTCCTGGTGTACTGGCCTGTCTCCTGGTAGCGCCTCCAGCCTCTGGACACTACACTGACAGACACAGCAAACCTTCTTGCCACAGCTCGCATTCATGTGCCATCCTGGATGAGCTGCACTACCTGAGCCACTTGTGTGGGTTGTAGAGTCCATCTCATGCTACCACGAGTGTGAAAGCACAACCAACATTCAAAAGTGACCAAAAGATCAGCCAGAAAGCATTGGTACTGAGATGTGGTCTGTGGTCCTCACCTGCAGAACCACTCCTTTATTGAGTGTCTTGATAATTGCCAATAATTTCCATCTGTTGTCTATTCCATTTGCACAACAGCATGTGAAATTGATTGTCAAACAGTGTTGCTTCCTAAGTGGACAGTTTGATTTCACAGAAGTTTCATTTACTTGGAGTTATATTCTGTTGTTTAAGTGTTCCCTTTATTTTTTGAGCAGTGTATATACACTTGTGTTCTTGAAAGTTTGTGAATCCTCCAGAATGTGTTCAATATTTCTGCATGTATTTCACCTAAAATTATATTACATTTTTATACGAAAAAGTCAAAAAGTAGACAAAGAGAACCAGAATAAATACATGAGTCAACATTATCAAAGTCTGTTAGTGGCAAAATTCTGTGAACTTTTAAGATTTGCAGACAATTTGAAGGCGACCTACAATTCTGGCATGTTCAAAATACATGGGATTACAATCGGAATCCCAATTTGCAAGGCATTTATGACTCATACTGGCGTGCCAGACTAGGTTTGTCACACCCCACAAGGAGAAACCTTACCCCTTAGATCCCAGTCTTAGGCTCTCACCTAGCAAAATCAGATCTCATAATTTGCACTGATGAGGGACAATACCCCGAAACACCGCGATTATGGTTTGGCTTTTATCCTAAACCATATTGCAAGTCTCGTTAAAGGGTTGATATTGACTTGTAGGATTGCTAATTCCAAAAGATGGCATTAGGGTTCAAGTCCTCTTACTCTCTGAAGAGACAATTTGCATATTTAATTTACCAGAGGAGCATGCAAGGTATTTAGGTCTCCTCATAATGGCATGCCAGATCAGGCTTGTCACTCTCCACAAGGAGAAACCTTACCCCTTAGAGCTGGTTCAATTATGGAAATGGCACTCCGATGAAACTCTGATCTGAAGTTTGATCAGTGTCAGCTTAGTGTGATCCGCTTCTCTCGGATCAGAGAATCGTAGCACAGGTTAGGAGAAGTTGGAGAACAAAATATCTCCATCTTCTCCATTCTGTGGGTCAATGGTAATCGGACTGAACATGGATGTCATGCAAGTGCAGTCTGATGATTTTCACGCACTCATTGAATTGAATGGGTGCGTGCCATCCGATTTGAGCTGCAAATCGCAGCATGCTGCAATTTTTCTTCTCATGACAAATCTGTATGAGGAAAAAAAATGCTGATCAGCACTGCCCTGTAGAATAATATTAGTCCAAGTGCTATCCAATAAAACATCAGATGGCACTCGACGTATATGCTCATGTGAGCGAAATGTAAAGAGCTTGAGCTCCAATCCATGGTCAGATTATGCACAAATGGAGGAAATTGAAAACCATTATTACCCTATCCAGGGAGGACCTGACCAACAAAAATCATTGCAAGAGAAAGCTATATAGCTGGAAGAAAATGCACTCACAGGAAGACTGGGTTACATTCAAGCAAGCTATTTTTTCATTAAAGTCGACCCTTGCCTCTGCTAAACAGGAGTGTTTCACAACTCTCATATCTTCTCTGTCTCATTACACCAAACCGTTATTCAACATTTTTAATTTCGTCCACCATTCCCCCTTTGACCTTCCTCATGTCTGCAGAAGACTAAAAATAAGAGCGACCACATCAGACAAAGCTTTAATATTCAACTACCATAACCCCTGTGCATAATAGACTATTGCTTTTCCCCTTTATTTTTCCTTCTCTTAAAGGGAATCTGTCACCCCAAAAATCGTATATGAGCTGCGGCCACTGGCATCAGGGGCTTATCTACAGCATTCTGTAATGCTGTAGATAAGCCCCCGATGTAACCTGAAAGATGAGAAAAAGAAGTTATATTATGCTCACCCAGGGGCGTTCCCGCTGCGGTCCGGTCCGATGGGCGTCACGGTCCGGTCCCTCGCCTCACATCTTTATAAGATGACATCCTCTTGTCTTCCTGCCGAGGCTCCGGCGCAGGCGTACTTTATCTGCTCTGTTGAGGGCAGAGTAAAGTACTGCAGTGCGCAGGCAGCGGGAAAGGTCAGAGAGGCTCGGCGACTGTGCACTGCAGTACTTTGCTCTGCCCTCAACAGGGCAGACAAAGTACGCCGGAGCCGCAGCAGGAAGACCAGAAGAGGACGTCATCATTTGAAGATAGGAGGCGCCGGACTGCGACACCCATCAGACCAGACCACAGCGGGACTGCCCCTGGGTGAGTATAATATAACCTGTTTTTCTTACCTTTCAGGTTACATCGTGGGCTTATCTACAGCTTTACAGAATGCTGTAGATAAGCCCCTGATGCCGGTTGCCGCAGCTCATATACAATTTTTGGGGTGACAGATTCCCTTTAATCACTGGAGGAAAGCTTACTCAGGATCTCTCCAAATCACACCTCACCACTAGTGTGCTTGACCCTATCCCATCGCAGCTCCTCAACCTCACCACCCTGCTTATTACAGTCATAGCCTATCTCTTCTATTTATATTTAATCTCTAGTATCTTCCTTTCTGCTTTCAAACATGCAACAATCTCTCTTATCCTAAAGAACACATCCCTTGACCCAATCCATTTGTCCAGCTATCACCCCATATAACTACTCTCTTTTGCTTGGAATCTCTTTTGAGTAGCATGTCCACAATGAACTTTCCTTCCATCTCATCTCACACACTTTGACAACCTACAATCTGGCTTCCATCCCCACTACTCTGCTGAAACGGGTCTAACAAGAATTACCAATGATTTACTAACCGCTAAAGCTAACAATATTCTATACTCCTCCTTTTAGACATGTTCTCTGCCTTCGACGACACAGTTGGCTACTTGCTCCTACAACAGATTCTCCATTCCTTTTGCATCAAAGACCTTGACCTGGAACTCAACTAACCTCACTAACCGCACTTTTAGCACATCCCATTCCCATCCTACCTCCTCATCCCGCCCTCTATTTGTTGATGCCGATCAAGGCTCTGTCCTGGGACCCCTAACTTATCTCTACTGGGTCAAGTGAACCAAATATTACAACCAATTAATTAAATGTGAAGTATAAATTTTATTTAAAAAAAAAATTTTTTTCATAAATTGTAAAAAACAGCTAATTTCTGTGTTGCATGCCTATATGTTTCTACTTATAACTGAGGCAAGAAACAAGATAGAGAAATGGGGAAAACTCCATTCAACTCAGAACGATGAATGAGAGTGATCTCCAGCGTGTGACTTCATGGAATTAAAATCCAATTTTATTTAGAACATATTTTTAAAAAAAAATTGTCTTTGTACATGGTAGATGAGTGGTACCTGGTGGTCCTACTGACGCGTTTTGACAATTCAGGTCTCACTCATGGAGCCATTTTGTGTCTGTAGGTTACTGTGCACAATCCTGCTGACAGGTTCCCTTTAATTCTATAAAAATGTTGTGAGAGGACCTGACGTGAGCAGTTCGTGGAAGAAAATTCACCAGCATCACAGAGTTGAAGTTATTTTGTAGGGATGATTATGCTAAAATTCCTCTAAATTGATGTACAGGAATAACTAACAATTACTGCTGCCCAAGGGGGTTTACACTGCATACCTAAAGGAGCAATTCACATACTTTTGCTGCTCACAGACATGAAATAAGGAAATGATAAAATCTATCATTTTTCACACATACGGTATGTTTCATGTGGTTCTCTCTATCAACTTTTAGGGCTTTTGTGAAAATCTGTTTTAGTTTTAGAAAAAATGTATGCAGAAATATGGAAAATTCTGAATGTTTCACAAAATTTTGCTGCTGCTGAAACTGCTGCTGTCTAACTATTGATACCACTGGATTATGGGTTTGTTGGTTTCCTGTTGTCTAGTGCTGCAGTTGCTGCACCTGGACTAATTGCTTAACAAGCTCCTCCATACTTTCAGACTGTGTTCACAAAGCTGTAGCTTCCTTTACCTAGGACATTTAATCTTGCAATCGGGTGTGCTCTCTTCGACTTTAGGCTCGCATTCTCCACTCATTGTAGGGATTTAAAAATATTTAGAATTGAGAGTCCTTAGTGGTTGATACCTTTTAATGGCTAAGTGAAAAGATGGTAACAAATTGCAAGCTTTCGAGACTACATACGTCTCTTCATCAGGCAAAGACTAAAACAAATTCTGAAGAATCACATATTTATGCACAACATAGTATAGAAAAAAAAAGGGGAGAGGGGAAAAAAACCATGGATAAGCCAGGTGACATGAAGCAGAATTACCATGGGTGATAAACAGTTACGTCCATAAATATTGGGCCAATTCTTAGATAAGGATTGTTTTATTGTCCTGTGATTAGGGTTTGTTTCTATTGTGATGACCCCACATGGTCTGATGGGCAAGTTCATTAGTTGATGTAAAAAGACATAAATCCGTGTGACACATTCATTCCTGCATTTAGAGTGTCAAAGGTCGTCATCAGTTTATATTCCCAGACTCTCCTGTCTTTCTGCGATTTGAAGTTACCCTTTAATACAAGTAATTTCATGTCCATAATGTTATGATTTGGGAGACAGAAATGTATTGCCACAGGTATATCCATTCTTTTTTCTCTTATTGTATGGCGATGAGAATTCATCCTTGTTCTCAGTTTCTGCCCTGTCTCCCCTACATACAGACCCCCAGTTGGACATTTAGTACAAATAATTAGGTACACCACATTAGAAGTGATGCAGCTGAATGTACCTGGTATCTTGCAGTCCTGATGTGAATTGGGAATCTTTATCTTGTCCGTGGTCATTATAAATGGACAGGTTTTACATTTTTTCTGGTTGCAAGGAAAGGTACCTGCAGCTGTTGGAGAGGACAGGGAGCTCTTGACAATGATGCTTCTTAGATTTGGGGGCTGCCTAAAACACAGTAGTGGGGGGTCTGGAAAAATTGCTTGTAGTCGGGCATCTTTTTGCAGTAAAAGTTGTAATTTCCGTGCAGCTCCCCTTAGCACCTCCAGATTTGGATTGTAAGTGACTACTAGAGGCACCCGGTTATTTCCTTCTTTAGCTTTGTAATGTAGCAGGTGATTTCTTGATATTCTGGTGGCTCTTGTGATCTGATTTTCAATTGTTCTTGGATGGTAGCCCTGATTCAAAAAGGTCTTTCTGAGGCGACCAAGGTGTTCATCCCTATCCATTGGGTTGGAACATATATGATTGTATCTGATGGCTTGGCTGTAGACAATGGAGTTTTTTATGTGTTTTGGATGGAAACTGTTGTGAATTCCGTTCTCGGGCTCCCTCCTGTGGTCGTGAATGGTACTTTGGTGAGTTCTGTCCTTGGGCACCCTCTGGTGGCTTTGAGTGGAACTTCTGATCTTTGAGGTTGGCTTTCTCAGCTGCCCTCGTTTATTGCTGCTGCTGGCTTCCCTATTTAACTCTGCCCAGGTCGTTAGTTCATGCCAGCTGTCAATGTCTCAGTACTGGTTCAGATCTCTCTTGGATTTCTCAGATGACCTGTCTACTCCAGCAGAAGCTAAGTCCTTGCTAGTCATTTACTGTTCATCGGTTTTTTGAATATATTTTTCAGTACATGCTATGTTTCAGTCCAGCCTGCTATTATGATATTTCCTTGCTAGCTGGAAGCTCTGGGGGTGCAGAGCTGCACCTCCACACCGTGAGTCGGTGTGGAGGTCTTTTTGCACACTCTGCATGGTTTTTGTAGTTTTTTATACTGACCGCATAGTTCCCTTTCCTATCCTCTGTCTATCTAGTGAAGATTCGGCCTCCTTTGCTAAAATCTGTTTCATTCCTGTGTTTGTCACTTCCCTCTTAACTCACAGTTAATATTTGTGGGGGGCTGCCTTTACTTTGGGGAATTTCTCTGAGGCAAGGTAGGCTGCTATTTCTATCTTTAGGGGTAGTTAGCTCTTAGGCTGTGAAGAGGCGTCTAGGGAGAGTTAGGTACGCTCCACGGCTATTTCTAGTGTGTGTGATAGGATTAGGGATTGCGGTCAGTAGAGTTCCCACCTCCTCAGAGCTTGTCCCAGGTTTTCTGTTTTAACCATCAGGTCACTTCGGGTGCTCCTAACCACCAGGTCCATAACAGGAAACTGTCCCATTTAAGGTATGTTGGACGGTCGATTGGCTTCTGATACAGTGATGTCTCTATTTTATTGTTCTGCAGCTTAATGATGGTGTCCAGAAAGTTAATTTCAGTGCAGGAGTAGTTGAGTGTCAAGTTGATGGTAGGGTGAAATTGATTAAACTGTTCATGGAACGTCTTTAGCTGTGGCTCAGACTCCGTCCAGATGATTAAAATGTCATCAATGTAGCGGTAGTATGCCAGAGGCCTGATGGGACATGAGGACAAAAAGTCACTTTCAAGCTTGGCCATGAAAAGATTTGCATACTGTGGGGCCATTTGACTTCCCATTGCTGTGCCAGTCTCCTGTAGATAGATCTTCTTGTCAAACTCAAAGTAATTGTGGGTGAGGATGAATTTTATAAGTTTCACCACAGAATTTGCATCAGTCCCTGTGTTTTCCAGGAAGAATTTGCAGGCATTTAATCCATCCTGGTGTGGGATATTTGAGTACAAAGATTCCACATCCATGGTGGCCAGGATGGTTCCTTCTGGTAGAGGACCTATTGCTGATAGTTTATTCAATAGGTCAGTTGTGTCCTGAATGAAGCTGGGTGTGTCCTTTACCAAGGGTTTAAGAACACCCTCTACCCATCCAGATACCTGCTCAGTAAGGGTGCCCACACATGAAATAATTGGTCTTCCTGGGTTTCCAGATTTGTGGATTTTGGGAAGCATGTAGAATGTCCCTGTTCTTGGACTTTCTGGTATCAGGTCATTGGCTCTTATGGATACGTCGGGCAGACAAGATACTAACTTGTTTAGTTCCTTGTAATAGTCCTGTGTAGGATCCGACTCCAACTTTTTGTAGTAGCGTGTGTCCATAAGTTGTCTGTTTGCTTCCCTCATATAGTCTGATGTGTTCATCATGACTATTGCACCTCCCTTGTCAGCAGGTTTGATGATGATTTCTTTGTTGGTTTTCAGAGACTGTATGGCCTTTCTCTCCTGGGCACTGATGTTGAATGCTTGTGTCCTGTTAGTGTCTATAATGGTGGATTTTATCAAATGTCTGAAGGAGTCTATATAGTTATCCAAATAAGGGTTGCGTCCCGGAGGAGGTGTCCAGTCTGACCTCTTCTTTGTTGTTAGGATCCCTTTTCCTTCAGTCCAGGTGGGTTCTGAATCTTCTGTATCATTGAAATATTCCCTCAGACGCAGTCTCCTGAAAAAATGTTCCATATCACTGCAGAGTTCAGTTTTATCCATGGCCTTAGTAGGAAAAAATGAGAGTCCTCTGGATAGCACGGACAGCTCCACTTTGTTGGGTTTATAATCTGAGAGATTAATGACACAGTTATTTGTGTCTGGAATGGAGTGGTTGTCCAAGTTGTCAGGTTTAGGCTTTGTTTTGTATCTGTTTGCATAGAGTCCTGAATTGAGGCGCAATCTGTGCAGTTTCTTTTCCTTGTTATGAATTAGATGGGTCCGTAGTTTGTTGTAATATTGTTGTAATTTTTGCTCTGTGTCTTCTGTAAGTGTTTTCCTCAGAGATTCAAACTGCCCTTGGACTTTACTCTTTATGCTGTAGCAGACATGCAAAAGATGATTCCTTAATCTCTCAGAAGTCCTGTGACACAGGTTCTGTGCATAATGGGTGTTGTAGGTATGAAGAATTGGGTTTGTAATCCAGAGTCCTTTGGGAATTAGATTCTCCTTTTTGCATGTAGATAGGAAAAAAATGTCACTGTCCATTTGTGCACGTTTCTTCAGAAGTGGTTTTAGTTCCATAAAGATGCGGTACATTCTGGTATCCTCCATTTTGATACAGGAAAGAAATATATCTTGGTACCGTGTTAGCCAGTAGATAGAAAAATATTTAGAATTGAGAGTCCTCAGTGGTTGATACCTTTTAATGGCTAACTGAAAAGATGGTAACAAATTGCAAGCTTTCGAGACTACATACGTCTCTTCATCAGGCAAAGACTAAAACAAATTCTGAAGAATCACATATTTATGCACAACATAGTATAGAAAAAAAAAAAAAAAAAAAGAGGGGAAAAAAAACCATGGATAAGCCTGGTGACATGAAGCAGAATTACCATTGGTGATAAACAGTTACGTCCATAAATATTGGGCCAATTCTTAGATAAGGATTGTTTTATTGTCCTGTGATTAGGGTTTGTTTCTATTGTGATGACCCCACATGGTCTGATGGGCAAGTTCATTAGTTGATGTAAAAAGACATAAATCCGTGTGACACATTCATTCCTGCATTTAGAGTGTCAAAGGTCGTCATCAGTTTATATTCCCAGACTCTCCTGTCTTTCTGCGATTTGAAGTTACCCTTTAATACAAGTAATTTCATGTCCATAATGTTATGATTTGGGAGACAGAAATGTATTGCCACAGGTATATCCATTCTTTTTTCTCTTATTGTATGGCGATGAGAATTCATCCTTGTTCTCAGTTTCTGCCCTGTCTCTCCTACATACAGACCCCCAGTTGGACATTTAGTACAAATAATTAGGTACACCACATTAGAAGTGACGCAGCTGAATGTACCTGGTATCTTGTAGTCCTGATGTGAATTGGGGATCTTTATTTATTAGGGATTTAAGCGCTCTAGTAAGCATTAGGTCTTGGGTAGCATTCACACAGGCAATGCAGTTTTGGTCCAAACACATGAAGTGTGTAGACTCGTCTCAAAGAGATTCTGGCTTGTTTCTCTCTTCAACTTCAAGATACATCCAGTCTGCTCAGCCTCCTCAGCAGACTGACTTAGATGAACACCTAGCCTGCTGTAAGGGGTGTACCGAGACCGTATAATACTCCACTCCCTTCTCTTATGTTGAACGGCTGTAAAATAACTGCATGTTACTTTTCCCTATTGTCAATCTATATATATAATTGTCTAAGGGGTACTTCCGTCTGTCTGTCCCAGATATTCATTGGTCGCGGCCTCTGTCTGTCATGGAATCCAAGTCGCTGATTGGTCGCGTCAGCCGCCTGTCATGGCTGCCGCCACCAATCAGCGACGGGCACAGTCCGATTAGTCCCTCCCCTACTCCCCAGCAGTCACTGCCCGGCGCCCTCTCCATAATCCCCTTCCCCTCCAGTCACCGCTTACACAGGGTTAATGGCAGCGGTAACGGGCCACGGTGTAACGCACTCCATTACCGCTGCTATTAACCCTGCATGTCCCCAACTATTTACTATTGACGCTGCCTATGCAGAATCAATAGTAAAAATGTCATGTTAAAAATAATAATAAAAAAAAAACCTGCCATACTCACCATCTGCCGCCTTTTGCGCTCCTAGTGTCGCTACGGTGACCGCTCCATGCAAGCAACAGCTTCCGGTCCCAGGATGGTATGCCAGAAGGACCTTCCATGACGTCATGGTCATGTGACCGCGACGTGATCACAGGCCCTGCGAGAAGGACCTTCCATGACGTCGCTGTCACATGACCGTGACGTCATGGAAGGTCCTTCTCGCAGGGCCTGTGATCACGTCGCGGTCACATGACCGTGACGTCATGGAAGGTCCTTCTGGCATACCATCCTGGGACCGGAAGCTGCCGCCTGCGGTCGTCACGGTCATGTGCCCGCGACGTCATCACAGGTCCTGCGCGAGAAGGACCTGCCATGACGCCAAGGTCATGTGACCGCGACGTCATCACACCCTGGGACCGGAAGCTGACGCCTGCACCGCGCACAGGGCCAGGACTTCATCGGGCCTACGGAGGGTGAGTATATGTTTATTTTTTATTTTAACTCTGTATACTAAGTGGCTCTGTGCTGTATACTCCGTCGCTGTGCAATATACTACGTGACTGGGCAATATACTACGTGACTGGGCAATATACTACGTGGCTGGGCAATATACTACGTGGCTATTATGACCCCAATGGCGAGGGTCTCAGAGGAACGTGGAAGTCTGCAGAATACAAAAATCCAGCTCATAGGGAAGTGGTAACTGGGTTGACCATATATCTACTCCTAACGCCAACACTAGAAGTAGCCGGGGATCATTCCTACGTTGATTCTAGATGACACGCGCCAGCCGGAGAATCTAGCTACCCCTAGTAGAGGAAAACAAAGACCTTTCTTGCCTCCAGAGAAGGGGACCCCAAAGCTGGATAGAAGCCCCCCACAAATAATGACGGTGAGGTAAGAGGAAATGACAAACACAGAAATGAACCAGGTTTAGCACAGAGAGGCCCGCTTACTGATAGCAGAATAAAGAAAGGTAACTTATATGGTCAACAAAAACCCTATCAAAATCCACACTGGAAATTCAAGAACCCCCGAACCGTCTAACGGTCCGGGGGGAGAACACCAGCCCCCTAGAGCTTCCAGCAAAGGTCAGGATATAGATTTGGAACAAGCTGGACAAAAATACAAAACCAAAACAAATAGCAAAAAGCAAAAGGCAGACTTAGCTGATATAACTGGAACCAGGATCAGTAGACAAGAGCACAGCAGACTAGCTCTGATAACTACGTTGCCAGGCATTGAACTGAAGGTCCAGGGAGCTTATATAGCAACACCCCTAACTAACGACCCAGGTGCGGATAAAAGGAATGACAGAAAAACCAGAGTCAAAAAACTAGTAACCACTAGAGGGAGCAAAAAGCAAATTCACAACAGTGGCTGGGCAATATACTACGTAGCTGGGCAATATACTACGTAGCTGCGCAATATACTACATCACTGGGCAATATACTACGTGGCTGCGCAATATACTACGTGGGCTGCGCAATATACTACGTGGCTGGGCAATATACTACGTAGCTGGGCAATATACTACGTAGCTGCGCAATATACTACATCACTGGGCAATATACTACGTGGCTGCGCAATATACTACATGGGCTGCGCAATATACTAGGTGGCTGGGCAATATACTACGTCACTGGCAGGGGTGGGATTCAGCCGGTACGACCCGGTACGGGGCAGCCGTTTACTAAAATTTCTATCTGCCAGCGTTCCGGTAATTGAAAATGCCATTTTCAATTACCGGAACGCTGGCAGATAGAAATTTTCAAAATGGTTACCACTGGCAGTGGCGTAGGAAGCGGGAAGGGCGGGCCGCCCCGGGCGGCACAATGCGGGGGGCGGCACAATACGGGGGGCGGGTCGCCGGCGGCGCAGAATTTACCTGTTCGCATCTCGGCTTCAGAAAAATGGCCGCCGCGATCTCCATCTGCGCATGCGCGGCATCCCGCGGCCATTTTCCTGAAGCCCCGGTCAGCAGAGCACTCCACCTGCGCACGCGCGGCCTCAGGAAGATGGCCGCCCCCACCGATAACCAGAGAGAGCAGGATCGCGGTCAGGTAAGCAGAACTTTTTTTTTTTTTTTTTTATTGAGAGCGGCGATCGGGGGGGCCCAGGGCAGAAAGCTGGACACAGGGGGGCAGAAAGCTGGAAACAGGGGGTCAGAAAGCTGGACACAGGGGGTCAGAAAGCTGGACGCTGGGGCAGAACGATGGACGCTGGGGCAGAACGCTGGACGCTGGGGCTGAAAGCTGGACGCTGGGGCAGAAAGCTGGACACGGGGGCAGAAAGCTGGACACTGGGGCAGAAAGCTGGACACAGGGGGGCAGAAAGCTGGACACGGGCAGAAAGCTGGACACTGGGGTCAGAAAGCTGGACGCTGGGGCAGAACGATGGACGCTGGGGCAGAACGCTGGACGCTGGGGCTGAAAGCTGGACGCTGGGGCAGAAAGCTGGACACGGGGGCAGAAAGCTGGACACTGGGGCAGAAAGCTGGACACGGGGGCAGAAAGCTGGAAACAGGGGGTCAGAAAGCTGGACACGGGGTCAGAAAGCTGGACGCTGGGGCAGAACGATGGACGCTGGGGCAGAACGCTGGACGCTGGGGCTGAAAGCTGGACGCTGGGGCAGAAAGCTGGACACGGGGGCAGAAAGCTGGACACTGGGGCAGAAAGCTGGACACGGGGGCAGAAAGCTGGAAACAGGGGGTCAGAAAGCTGGACACGGGGTCAGAAAGCTGGACGCTGGGGCAGAACGATGGACGCTGGGGCAGAACGCTGGACGCTGGGGCTGAAAGCTGGACGCTGGGGCAGAAAGCTGGACACGGGGGCAGAAAGCTGGACGCTGGGGCAGAAAGCTGGACACAGGGGGGCAGAAAGCTGGACACAGGGGCAGAAAGCTGGACACTGGGGTCAGAAAGCTGGATGCTGGGGCAGAACGATGGACGCTGGGGCAGAACGCTGGACGCTGGGGCAGAACGCTGGACGCTGGAGCTGAAAGCTGGACGCTGGGGCAGAAAGCTGGACACGGGGGCAGAAAGCTGGACACTGGGGCAGAAAGCTGGACACAGGGGGGCAGAAAGCTGGAAACAGGGGGTCAGAAAGCTGGACACAGGGGGTCAGAAAGCTGGACGCTGGGGCAGAACGATGGACGCTGGGGCAGAACGCTGGACGCTGGGGCAGAACGCTGGACGCTGGGGCAGAACGCTGGACGCTGGGGCTGAAAGCTGGACGCTGGGGCAGAAAGCTGGACACGGGGGCAGAAAGCTGGACACTGGGGCAGAAAGCTGGACACAGGGGGGCAGAAAGCTGGACACGGGGGCAGAAAGCTGGACACGGGGGTAGAAAGCTGGACACAGGGGCAGATTGCTGGACACAGGGGCAGAATGGAGAAACGGGGCATGATTGGAGACACAGGGGGCAGGATGACAGACATGGCGGCATGACTGGAGACACTGGAGGCAGGATTGGAGACAGATGGGGCAGGATGGATACGATGGAGACAGATGGGGCAGGATGGGAAGATCATATGGGGCAGGATGGATACTCATTAGGGCAGGATGGGAGAACATATGGCTGACGCCAGGAATGAGACACACGGGCTAGGATGGCAAATATTATTACCATAGGGGGCTAATTAAGGGATATTATTACTGCAGTGATGTATTTATTTTATTTTTTGAGTACACTGTTTTAAATGGAGGGGCGGTCCTATTACTGTGTACAGTGACACTATGTCGCCTTCTTCGTGTGGTGTAATGTAAAAGTTGGGAAAATTAAGTAATGTGTTCTGCAAGTGGAACTCGAGATAACTGTGTTATTTCCTGCAGAGACGAGTCCTGGCTGGATGAAGTGATGGCGGTCTGTGCGGGATGAAAGATGAAGGACTTCACCTAGAGACGTCACTGGTGAGTCAGTGTGTTACCTATACACTGACACTATACACTGTATACAATATACAGAGGTCCTGTGTATAATGTCACTGGTGATCACTGTATTACCCATACACTATATACAGAGCTCCTGTGTATAATGTCACTGGTGATCACTGGATTACCTGTACACAGACACTGCATACTAAGTACAGATCTCCTGTGTATAATGGCACTTATGGTGATAGTATTGTGGGTTTTTTTTTATTATTGATCAGTACTATAGTATTCAGTCACTATGTGGTGGTAATATGTGGTCTGGTCATGATGTTTTGGTATTTGTTCCTTGTATTTGATATTATTCGATCACTGTGGTGGTAATAAGTCATCTGGTCATGGTGTGGCGGTATTTGTGCCTTGTAGATAGTATTATAGAGGGGGGGGCGCCCTGTAGCCTCCCCCTGGGCCCTGCAGCCCCAAGTCCCCACCAGCCTCCCCCTGGGCCCTGCAGCCCTCTAGCCTCCCCCTGGGCCCTGCAGCCCCAAGTCCCCACTAGCCTCCCCCTGGGCCCTGCAGCCCTGTAGCCTCCCCCTGGGCCCTGCAGCCCCAAGTCCCCACCAGCCTCCCCCTGGGCCCTGCAGCCCTCTAGCCTCCCCCTGGGCCCTGCAGCCCCAAGTCCCCACTAGCCTCCCCCTGGGCCCTGCAGCCCCCAGTCCCACTAGCCTCCCGCTGGACTCTGTAGCCTCCCCCTTGGGCCCTGCAGCCCCCAGTCCCACTAGCCTCCCGCTGGACTCTGTAGCCTCCCTCCTGGGCCCTGCAGCACCCAGTCCCCACTAGCCTCCTCCTTTGCCCTGCAGCCCTCTAGCCTTCCCTGGGCCCTGTTGGATGTGGCAGCCAGTCATGGACTATATAGGAGGGAGAAGCTGATGTGTATATGACACGATCGTGTTCATATAGACATCACAGTGCCCCTAACACTTTCTCTCTTATTTTGCTGAAGCTGCTGGCTAGAAACACAGTGGATGCCACGTTGACATCATGGAAGACTCCTCAAGGTTTGTTTGGTCCTTGAATAATGTATAGAGAAATGCAGAGCTGTAGTACACAACCCGTATAACACCCCTCTCCCATATACAGTATCAGCGCCCTGTTCTTTGGTGCTAGCATTCTTAGAATTATAAAATTGTAGAGTTGGAAGGGACCTCAAGGGCCATCGGGTCCAACCCCCTGCGAATGCAGGTTTACCTAAGGGCAGGCGCACACGGACAATTTTGCTGCGATTATACGGTGCGTATAATCGCAGCAAAGCGGCTGTCAAACCTGCCCTGCGAGCGGGTCTGAGAGTGCTGGAGGGAGCGCATACCTGCGCTCCTGTTCAAAGCCCGGAGTCGACCGCAAGTGTCCTGAACGGGACTCAAAGAGGCAGCATCGCGCTGCCTCTCTGAGTCCCGTTTAGGACACCTGCGGTCGGGGCGGGCTCTGTAACAGGAGCGCAGGTATGCGCTCCAGCACTCTCAGACCTGCTCGCATGCTTCCAAAAATATGAATCGTGCCACTGGGCGTGGCTTATTAGTATGGGCGGGGTTATTGAAAATGGTCGTGGCCAAAATTCCGGCCGCCGCGACTTAGAGGACCTGTTGTTAAAAATTTGAATCCCACCCCTGGTCACTGGGCAATATACTACGTGGCTGGGCAATATACTACGTGGCTGGGCAATATACTACGTCACTGGGCAATATACTACGTGGCTGGGCAATATACTACGTGGCTGGGCAATATACTACGCCACTGGGCAATATACTACATCACTGGGCAATATACTACGTAACTGGGCAATATACTACGTGGCTGGGCAATATACTACGTGGCTGGGCAATATACTACGTCACTGGGCAATATACTACATCGCTGGGCAATATACTACGTGGCTGGGCAATGTACTACGTGGACATGCATATTCTAGAATACCCGACTTCCGTCTGTCTGTCTTTCTGTCTGTCTGTCTGTCACGGATATTCATTGGTCGCAGCCTCTGTCTGTCATGGAAATCCAAGTTGCTGATTGGTCGCGGCAAAACAGCCACGACCAATCAGCGACGGGCACAGTCCGGTAGCAAAATGGCCGCTCCTTACTCCCCGTAGTCGGTGCCCGGCGCCCGCTCCATACTTCCCTCCACTCAGCGCTCACACAGGGTTAATGGCAGCGGTAACGGACCGCGTTATGCCGCGGGTAACGCACTCCGTTACCGCTGCTATTAACCCCGTGTGACCAACTTTTTACTATTGATGCTGCCTATGCGGCATCAATAGTAAAAAGATCTAATGTTAAAAATTATAAAAAAAATAAAAAATCGTTATATACTCACCATCCGTCGGCCCCTCGGATCTAGAACCGACCTTTCCCGCTCCTCGTGACGCCACGGTGACCGGTCCATGCATTGTGGTCTCGCGAGATGATGACGTAGCGGTCTTGCGAGACCGCTACGTCATTATCTCGTGAGATCGCAATGCACTCTTGGGACCGGAGCACGCGAGGACCATCGGTAAACGCTTCGCCTGGATCCGGGAGCTCCGGAAGGTGAGTATATAACTATTTTTTATTTTAATTCTTTTTTTTAACAGGGATATGATGCCCACATTGCTATATTCTATTTGAGCTGTGCAATATACTACGTGGGCTGTGCAATGTACTACGTGGGTTGTGCAATGTACTGCATGGACTGTGCAATATACTACGTGGGCTGTGCAATATACTACGTGGGCTGTGCAATATACTACGTGGGCTGTGCAATATACTGCTTGGGCTGTGCAATATACTGCGTGGGCTGTGCTATATACTGCGTGGGCTGTGCAATATACTACGTGGGCTGTGCAATATACTACGTGGGCTGTGCAATGTACTACGTGGGCTGTGCAATATACTACGTGGGCTGTGCAATATACTGCGTGGGCTGTGCAATATACTACGTGGGCTGTGCAATATATTACGTGGGCTGTGCAATATACTACGTGGGCTGTGCAATGTACTACGTGGGCTGTGCAATGTACTACGTGGGCTGTGCAATGTACTACATGGGCTGTGCTACATACTGCGTGGGCTGTGCTATATACTACGTGAGCTGTATTATATGCTACGTGGGTTGTTATAAACTACGTGGCTGTGTTATATGCTATGTGGGCTGTTATACACTCCATGGGCTGTGCTATATACTACGTGGCTGTGCTATATATTCCGTGGGCTGTGTTATATACTATGTGGCTGTGCTATATACTCCGTGGGCTGTGCTATATACTCTGTGGGCTGTGCTATATACTACGTGGCTGTGCTATATACTACATGGCTGTGTAATATACTACGTGGCTGTGCAATATACTACGTGGCTGTGCTATTTACTACGTGGGCTGTTATATACTACATGGCCAGCTGCGAACAGTCAGCGACAGGCACAGTCCGGCCGTGAACTGGCGCTGGATTTGAACCACGCTTCGCTAATTGGTCGCGGCCGGCCGAATCCTGTGTATTCAATGTATTATTCTACAATCTTCGTAAATAAACTACATACATATTCTAGACTACCCGATGCGTTAGAATCGGGCTACCATCTAGTATTTGATAAAGCTGCTATGTGCATAATGTAATGTATTTAATTTGTATTGTGTGTACTTGGTCTCTAGATGGGGCATTATAGTATATGTAATATAGGATAGTGAAACCAGTTAGTAAACAGTTAAACATAGGAGGGGTCAGCTGCAGTTAAGATAGGGAAGACTTCCTGATTTTGGGCCAGAAGGGCCAGGGTGTCCAGACAGTCCACACGGGCTTAAGTGCCCAAGACAATAGCAGCAACTACGCAACGTTCGCTAAGGGAGAAGCCCAGTCATCCAAAGCTTCAGGCCTGATCAGCCGTAGGCCAGTACAGTAGCCAGCGAGACTAAAGACAGTAACACTGACAGGACGGGGATGCAGGTGGCTCCAGTATGTAGCAGCTTATAGCCTGGGCAGATGCCCTCAGAACCAGGGTGAAACGGCTGAGGGAATGCTCAGAAGCAGTGAACTTGGAACAGGAGTCTGCTGTGTCACCACAAAGTACAGTACAGAAGGGCAGGTCGCTCACCAAGTGGCAGTTAGCTTCGGGGACAGAAATTCTCTGGTCTGGCTCAAAACAGACTAAGGAAGGACTAACTGTAGCAGAGCTGAATTGGGAGGACACTGAGGAACCCTGCGGTAAGGTCTGACCCGGGTATGTGCTGTGTGACAGGAAGGAAAGTGCAAGGAGAGAAGAAGAAATGTGTAATGTGAATCCTGTTGTAAATGCTGTGAAGAATATGGATGTGCTGCGTAAAGAAATTAGTAAAGTTGTTTATTTGAAAGTTGAAAAGGACTGTGTCTCAATCAATGCAATACCATCTAAAGGGAGCCTACAGCAGAGCAGAGGGGACCCTGACGGCGCAGAGAGTGGAGCCACAGGTATGCAAAGTAATGGACATTGTATTCATGTGATGGGAGGCCAGGGCACAGACGCCCCGGTATCCTCGGCCATGACTACGGCCCTGGCACTCTCTCACACTGCTAATATGCAAAGCTAGTCAGGTGTACTAATCAAAGCCTGCAGAGCTAGGATTTAAACCTAGCCTACCTGGCATTGCTACATAGGGTAAGGCGGCTTATAGGCCATGAATGATCCTCTGGGAAATTAAATATGCAAATTGCCTCTTCACAGAGGAAGAGGACTTGAACTCTAGTGCCACCTATTGGAAGTAGCAATACTAAAAGTCAATTTCGGCCCTTTAATGAGCCATACAACATGACTTTGGATAAAAGCTAAACCAGAATCTTAATTTGCAGACAGTGTTTCAGGGTGTTGCCTCTCCTCAGTGCAAAGCATGAGATCTGATTTAGCTGTATGAGAAGCCTATCAGGCATGTCACTTTCCACAATGGGAAACATTACCGCTTAGAACTCAGTCATAAGCCTCTCATACAGCCAAATCAGATCTCACACTTTGCACCCGGAAACACGTGTCTGCAAACTGAGATTCTCCTTTTACTTTTATCCTAAGTCATGTGGCAAAGCTGGTTAAATGGTCGATATAGACTTTTAGAATTGCTACTTCCAATGGGTGGAGAAAGAGTTCAAGTCACATTCCTCTCAAAAGAAAGAATTAGCATGTCATATACTCTATACACTATCGTATCTTGATGTGTAAAGTATTGAGTACTAGTGGGATGGGTAGAGATTCCCTCACTTATGGTACCTTCACACGAAACGACGCTGCAGCGATAGCGACAACGATGCCGATCGCTGCAGCGTCGCTGTTTGGTCGCTGGAGAGCTGTCACACAGACCGCTCTCCAGCGACCAACGATGCCGAGGTTCCCGGGTAACCAGGGTAAACATCGGGTTGCTAAGCGCAGGGCCGCGCTTAGTAACCCGATGTTTACCCTGGTTACCAGCGTAAAATGTAAAAAAAACAAACAGTACATACTTACATTCGCGTCCCCCGTCGTCCGCTTCCTGCACTGACTGACTGACTGAGCGCCGGCAGTAGCAGGGCACAGCGGTGACGTCACCGCTGTGCTGTGCTTTCACTTTCACTTTGCGGCGCTCAGTCAGTGTGGGAAGCAGACGGCGGGGGATGCGAATGTAAGTATGTACTGTTTGGTTTTTTTACATTTTACACTGGTAACCAGGGTAAACATCGGGTTACTATGCGCAGCCCTGCGCTTAGTAACCCGATGTTTACCCTGGTTACCAGTGTAAAATATCGCTGGTATCGTTGCTTTTGCTGTCAAACACAACGATACACGGTGATCGGACGACCAAATAAAGTTCTGAACTTTATTCAGTGACCAGCGACATCACAGCAGGATCCTGATCGCTGCTGCCTGTCAAACTAAACGATATCGCTAGCGAGGACGCTGCAACGTCACGGATCGCTAGCGATGTCGTTACAAAGTCGTTTCGTGTGAAGGTACCTTTACACACCTTGGCTGCTAACAATGAAGAAAAAAGCTGCCACGCTGAAAGCACTTGGGAAAACAAGTAATCAAGACCCACTTCTGGGGGTCCCCATTGCTGACAGATGATGTCCTAGATGTGCTCGATGGGAGACAAGTGCGGAGACACTGAGGCCATGGAAGCATGTTTAGACCACACAGGCTGTTCACAGTAGCAGGAGGAACATGCAGCCTGATGTCGTGTTGAAAAGCTGCTTTTTAAACATTTTTTGAGAAATGGATGGTTTGGAACATTCTGTGAATTTTGATCCAGTTGTTTAAGGAAGATTGAAAACTGGTTGATAACTGAGTACTAGTGCACTAGGAATTTCTTCAAGAACTTTTGTGAACCCTTTTGGGTTTGGAAGCTGTAGTAAATTCCTGATCACTCACTATTCTGATCATGTTTTAGTTTCCTCACACTTTGATAGACAATGAGCTGGACGTGCATTGAGCAATGATGTTTTATGCCTTCTGTTTAAAGAGACTGCCTAAAGACGTATCTGGCACTAAAAGGTCAGCGATCTGTACAGAGAGGTATGTGCATTCACTATTGTTCTACTTCTTCTTACCCAATGTCATAGAATGTTTCTAAATTATGTCACCATAGTAACCTCTACATGGCTAACTACACCAGCTTTTCAGCGCAGACCTGCTGCTGGCACCATATTCACACAGCAGCTCTCTGCTAGAACCTCCGATAGTAAGTACTGCCATTATCTCAAGTCTCTTTCAAACGTAAGATTTTGTGACCATTAAGTACTTACATTTTTTATGTCTTCTGCTATGCACACTGAGATGTGTACATTATATTGATTATTGTAAATTGCACTAGTTCAGTTGCACTACTTAACAAAGGCAATAAGGTTAGGTTCAAATAAGTGGACATCTTTAGTGGCATTTCATTTCCTAAAATATTTTCATTTCAGGATAAAAATCTATTTTGCAATTGGTTCCTTTAAACATATTGAGCAATTTGGCTTCTACATCCTCTATATTTCCCTGTACATAGCTGGCTGTACACAGAATGAGTAAACTATGAATCAGTCAACTCTTATTGCTCTTTTTCTGAACTCTTTTAAGCTGATTTATGATCACATCAAAGATGAGCTGAGTATTGATCTGGCCATACATCAGTTTAAAGGATTTCAGAAGAAGAAGCACATTTGCAATTTACTGCTTATTAACATTTGCAGCCATTCTTGAGATTTTAACACTTACACTTTTTGTTTACAGCTGATTGCCTAGGAGACCGACCACCACTCCTGTCTATCTTGTAAACCCTGCTCTGAACCTATTCAGGATTAGGAGGAAACAGCGCAATCCTGCGATCCTGGAGAGCTTCTAAACAGTGATTGCAAACTCAATAGAAAAGAGCTTGTAAACACTGCACATGTTTTGCTGTTTAGCAGCGGTGGTCAGTCTCCAAGGCAGTGAGCTATAAACAAAAGAAAATAATATTATTATTTGTAACCTTTATGTCCAATAACATTTGTGAAGATGGGAATAACCCTTTAGTTTTAAAATGAAGTTGTTTTCCTATGACACATCGCTTTTAATGTATACAAGACAACATAATTTCCATTAAATATAAAGTGAACACCTATTATTTTAGCTGCTTAAATGAGTATTAGTTTCGTAAACATTTACGGCATATCCCTCTGAGTTTGCAGATTTCTAGCTGCTGAGTTGTCCTCGTTAGGGTTGAGCGAAACGGATTGGACAAATTAAAAAATCGCCGACTTTCGGCAAAGTAGGGTTTCATGAAACCCGACCCGATCCTAGTGTGGGATCGGCCATGAGGTCGCCGATCTGCGCGCAAAAGTCGCGTTTCATATGACGCTTTCAGCGCAATTTTTAAGCCAATGAAGGAGGACGCAGAGTGTGGGCAGCGTGATGACTTAGGTCTCGGTCCCCACCATCTTAGAGAAGGGCATGACAGTGATTGGCTTGCTTTCTCCGGCGTCACAGGGGGTATAAAAAGGCGTGCACGCTGACCGCCATCTTACTTCTGCCGATCTTAGCATAGGGAGAGATTGCTGCAGCTTCATCAGAAGAAGGGATATAGTTAGGGAGGGAAGATTAATCCCCAAACTGCTTGTGCAGTAGCGATTTCCACTGTCCAACACCACCTTTTTTTTGCAGGGACAGTGGAGGCTAGATTTCTGTGCATCAGCTCTGTAGCTTATTAGGCTGCCTTATAAGGCTCCCTGATAGCTGCATTGCTGTTTGCACCGCTGCTGTGCAAACCAACTGCTTTTTTAACAGCAAAAATCCTGTTGCTCCTTTCTGCACAGTTATCTTGTTTATTTGTCCACACAGCAGCAGTCCTTTTTATTGCTGCCATACTTGTCCTGAGATCATTGTATGGAGACTAAAATTGTACTACAGTCCTTGTATTTTGTCATATATCTTCCAGCCACTTTCTGCCACTTACATTGGGTTGTTTTATACACTGGGCCTGAGTTTTGGTTCAGTCTCCCAAAAAAAAAGTGAGATTCAAATTCTCACAAAGTGGATATACTTCAGTCCTGTTAGTTTGTCGTATGTCAGCCAGCCACTTTCTGCCACTTAGATTGCATTGTTATATACACTGGGCCTGAGTTTTGGTTCAGTCTCCCCCCAAAAAAGTGAGATTCAAATTCTCACAAAGTGGATATACTTCAGTCCTGTTAGTTTGTCGTATATCAGCCAGCCACTTTCTGCCACTTACATTGTGTTGTTTTATGCACAGGGCCTGAGTTTTGTTTCAGTCTCCCAAAAAAAAGGGGAGATTTAAATTCTCAACCAGTTTATATACACCTTCTACCTTGTTTTACAGTACCATATAACGGTTGTTATTTTGGTTAGATTCTCCAAAAAATGAGGAAGTCTGGTGGTTGCCAGCTGGTACTGATGGTGGTGGTGGTGGTGGTGTATCTGGTGGTAGTGGCAAAAACACCGTTTGGCTGGACAGGTGGGTGGGCCCACTCTTGGGCGACGGCACTGGCACAGGGTCCCTCATAGTACAATGAAGTGTCTCTGACGGTGGTGGTGCACAACAACGTCAGACACACCGTCTTAATATGAGGGGCCCTGTGCCAGTACCGCCGCCCACGAGAGAGTGTTCCCCCCCAGCTCGAACAGTGCTCTACCACTTGCAATACTTACCTCTCCCTGCTCCACCACTGTGTAGTCTGTGCTGTTAAATCCTTCAATGGCCCTGCCAATACAAATTTGTTGAAATGATAGATGATAGTTAAAATATACAGGGGCCCTGGCCTCCATTTAGACCAGTTAATACTTTGCGCCTACTACCACTGTCTGCTACTCTGCAGAGGAGCCCACCCCTGTACCTAGCTATGCCACCTGTTTATTTATGAACAATTTTTTGGCAGACATTTAGCCCACTTTATTATTTGGGCCTACTAACTTAGTCTGCTACTCATTACAATTTTCCGACACTGAGCAAAGCAATGTCGCCTGTCTATTTATGAACAATTTTTTGGCAGACATTTAGCCCACTTTATTATTTGGGCCTACTAACTGTGCCTGCCACTCATTACAGTTTTCCTCCACTGAACAAAGCAATGCCGCCTGTTTAGTCCTGTTACCACATTTGAACTGCATTTAGCCTACTTTATTATTTGGGCCTACTAACTGTGTCTGCCACTCATTATAGTTTTCCTCCACTGAACAAAGCAATGCCGCCTGTTTAGTCCTGTTACTACATTTGAACTGCATTTAGCCTACTTTATTATTTGGGCCTATATCTGTGTTTCCTCCTCATCCTGCCCATTGCCCAGCCACTGCTAGATGAGTCTGCTGGTACATTGACCCAGACCACTACATTCCCCTTGCACTCTACACAGCCAGAATCTGACCCTGCTGAAAGTCAGGTTCCCCTTCCCGCATACTATACCACCTTACACGGGGACAAAGAGGAAGGTGCAGATGAAAGTGCAGGTTCCTTCATCAGGTGGGAGGGCATACTTGTTGGCGACGTCACTGGCACAGGGCCCCTCATAGTACGCAAAAGTGTCTCTGCCAGTGGGAGGCACCACCCACCGTCAAACACCGCCGTACTATGAGGGGCCCTGTGCCAGTGCCAATGCGAACGAGTGGGCCTCCCTGCTTGCTCAGGATCACAGCACTTGCAAAGTTGAAATACTTACCTCTCCCTGCTCCACCGCCGTGACGTATTCCGCGTTTCCTGGGCCCACGAAAATCTTGAGCCAGCCCTACCCCCCACAACTTTAGCCAAATGACCCCCTGTTTTCAATGCCTAACTATTATTATAAAGTAAATTAAGATTGACAAGCTTAAGTAATAAGAATTGATGTTTTTGGCATTAAAATGGGCACTGTAGGTGTTTTCCTGTCCTCCACTCACTGCCGACTTTGATTCCCCATTGACTTGCATTGGGTTTCGTGTTTCGTTCGGCCCCCGACTTTTCGCAATAATCGGCTGATTTCACCCGACCCTACTTTTGACAAAGTCCTCGATCCGAAAAAAGTTAAAGTCGCTCAACTCTAGTCCTCGTAATTCATTGGAAAGGTGGCTACGCTTGAGAGTTAAAGGATGTCTGTCAACCCCAAAACTCAAATTAACCCACTTATACAGTCACCTAAGTGACTTTAGTTTGCATAAAAAGTTTATTATTTTTTGTAAATGAGGGGTCTTCGATGCACCAAAAGCTCCATACACTGTTACACCCCCTCAATTAATGTCATCCACACGTCCACTCTGCCAACAAAGTGAACACTGCCAACATTTTACTACCAATACTGCACCTCCACACTGACACTGTAGGAGCACAGCAAGTGTGCGCGCGCACAGTATAAGTGGGGAAGTGCTGTCATGCCTCTTTCTTGTCTGCAGTGGTCCCTCACTCACAACACACAGGATCACATAGTAACGAGTGGCTGATGCTGACTGGGGAGAGATATGAGAGTACACCTGTTCTGATACTGTGTGTATGCACACTGATTTGGCTCCTGCAGTGTCAGTGTAAGACCAAGAACTCAATTCAGGCAATACTCGCTGTGGGCAAGCAAGTGCTGTCAATCAAGCTAAGGGGAAGTGCAGAGGATGCCACATGTTGGGGCAGAATGGTTCACTGACCTTTGCCCACACCAAGGGTGCTTTGAGGACCCCTCATTTGCATATGTAATAAAACAGTTTTGATATAAAACTAAAGTAGTGAAATCAGTGTAACAGGAATGCTTTTTATAGTGGCTAAGTCTCCTACATGACTGTATAAGTGGTTTAATTTGAGTTTTGTGGGTGACAGACCTTAAAGAAGCACTCCTCTCATCAAAGTTTTTATCCTCTTACTATATTGAAATCATATTATATAGCACAAGGTACTTACAATTTCTCATTTTGCCTTTCCACCCAGCAAATTGTTCTCTTTTCTCTTCCATACCATTGACATTTGCAGTGACTGGTGAGTCATACAGTGAAAATTGACCTCCTGTTTCTACGTAGAGCTTAAAAGGATTAAGCTACTCAGTTTTTAATGATGTGATGTCATAGAACTAGTGGAAAAGAGAATAATTAGCTGGGTAGAAAGGCAAAATGAGCAATTGTAAGTGCACAGTGCTATATAACATGATGACTGCAAATTATTAAGAGGATAAAAGTTTTGATGGGAGGAGGAGTGCTTCTTTGTGAAGATCTGAGGTTGTGGTTGTAATAATCAAGGCAGGTTAATGATGCAACTATTTTTTATTCCTTACATTCATGGTTTTACAATAATTCCAAGTAGATGGCCAAAATGAATTGTCCCCAGTCCACAAGATCCCCTCCCCGGGGCCGATAGTCCCACTGCCCTATACCAGGCGATACTCACTGTCTCCCAACCTTTGGTTGGCCCACAGATTATGTATCTCCCACCAGTATAGTCTGTAGTCACAGTCCATGCTCCTCCAGATGACAAATAACACAGCCGACGCCCATGTATTCAGCATCTACAGTTTTTAAGAAAGGTCTTGAAATCCAGACGACAGATCTTTCAACCGTAGCAGGGGGATCCAGCCCAGCCGGCAACCGATATCCAAAACTCCATAGGCCATCTATTCATGGCTCCAGGACCTCAGCCTAGATCCGCTCGCCTCAACATCACTCCAACAGCCGCCTGACTAATCATGTGGCTTATTTTCTTCCCTCCCCCTTAAACATTTATTTGTAGCTCAAAGAATGAAAAATATTCCATAAGCCCATCACTTGGGACTGCATGCGAGACCCCCTATAGTGAAGGCTCCTCTTGGTCAAGATCCCCATCTCCACAATGGGACTACTGACTGAAAGAACAATGGAATGATTGAGTTCCTTGATTACTACTCTTGGGTTTGGCTTATATATGTATAATATCTAGCTGGCATGTCTTCCTCTGCTTACTGTCAGTGAATGGAAACATTGATTCCTGAGGCTGAAGTGATGAGCAAGCAAATCTCTAATAAAGCACAACAATAATATTGATGCTCCGTGCTGAAAAAAGTCTGCATCCCTTAAAGCCGTGGACTCTGATCTACGTCCATTTGTCTAAGCAAATAAATCAGTAGTCCACTAGATCCACATTGTCATGTAGGTTAAAGGGAACCTGTCACCCCGTTTTTTGAAGATGAGCTAAAAATAGCGTTAAATAGGGGCAGAGCTGGGCGTTACATTAGTGTCTTTGTGTGCCTTTATAACCTACCTAAGCTGCCGAAATACCTTTGTAAAGTCGCCGTTTTCTGCTGTCACTCACGCTGGTCTGGTCATATGGGCGTGGTGACAGCGCTGTTTCTCCCTCAGAAACCTGCTCATCATTACGTTGGTGGCGTAGTGGTGTGCGCATGTCCAAAGCGAAGATCCACTGCCCAGGAGATTCAAAACAGCGCGGTCTTCGCTATTCACCGTTTACCGGTGGGCGCGGCCATCTTTCCTGTGGCCGCGCGTGCGCAGATGGAGCGCTCTGCTGCCCGGGGCTTCAGGAAAATGGCCGCCGCGATCTCCATCTGCGCACGCGCGGAATCCCGCAGCCATTTTCCTGAAGCCCCGGGCAGCAGAGCGCTCCATCTGCGCACGCACGGCCACAGGAAAGATGGCCGCGCCCACCGGTAAACGGCGAATAGCGAAGACCGCGCTGTTTTGAATTTCCTGGGCAGTGGATCTTCGCTTTGGACATGCGCACACACTACGCCACCAACGTAATGATGAGCAGGTTTCTGGGGGAGAAACAGCGCTGTGACCACGCCCATATGACCAGACCAGCGTGAGTGACAGCAGAAAACGGCGACTTTACAAAGGTATTTCGGCAGCTTAGGTAGGTTATAAAGGCACACAAAGACACTAATGTAACGCCCAGCTCTGCCCCTATTTAACGCTATTTTTAGCTCATCTTCAAAAAACGGGGTGACAGGTTCCCTTTAATTTTGCAGCAGTTGGGAGGAATGGGAAGTGCACCCAATGGGCATTTAAACAGGTTGTCACAAAATGGGCTAATGATGTACAACACTAAAATAGGCATTGTTCACTTGTTAAAGCCCCAACATCTCTCGGCCGCTACCCAACTGTCTTTGTTTCCCGTGCTGCAGCAGTGGCATCATTTATTAGTAATATCCCTTAAAAAAGTAAGAAAATTAGGACTAGTAGAGCGCTTCTGCCCCTTGGGTTAATGATTTTATGGGTGACTTCCATTTGTTTCAACACGTTTAGTTCCCCAAAATGCTTGGAAGATAGTAAATGACATGAACAATCGTGGACAGAAATTGAATGACTGTTATAGATCCACTTTATTGTGGCCAGCTGCTATTTCCTTGAGACACATTGCTCCCTTCTGAGAGATGAAAGTTCTAAATGATCACCCCATTTTCATAGTTGCTTTGCTCGTGGTGCCCAGTAAAACTATATGTCTGCTTGTAATTGTGTTGATACGTAAATCTCACATTTTCCTAGGGAGTGGTACTAACATATGGCTTTCATTATCACTAATCTATAATATGTCCACTAACGACAAGGACATAAGTCAATGAACTCCTCACATGTCTGTATAAGTAGCAAGTCGCTACTGCAGTTTAGAGGCTATCTTTTAAAACCTTAAAGGGAAGGTGCCACCAGTTTTCTTGTAGTTTGTTTTTTTGTGAAATTAAGCTTAAAATAATAAATTAAATGTACTAATGCAATGTTTGCACTGTTTGCAAACATTTCTATATGAAAAATATTATATATTTTCTTACAAATATATATATTGACCACTAGGGGGAGCATTTTCCGTTTTAGACCTCAAGCAGCTATAGTAAGACTTACCAGCTTTACTGTTAGCTGGAAAATCTGGGCAGTAACTGCTGACATCAGCATTTCCCTCCCCTTTTGGGTGGTCTAATATCCCTGGGGCAGAATGAAGAGCAGCATCACAGGGCAGAGCCATTTTGTGTGTGACTGCCCTGTGATCTGCTATCACCAGCAGTTAGTGCATCAGAAGCACAGTTAGTTTATGTGGTGTGTATGGAGCAGCATTGTCTGTGCAGAGCTGTCTGTGACTCAGGAGCTCCAGGTCTGCAGTGAATGGCCAGGCATTGTGGAGGGAGGGGAGAGATACATTGTATGGCAGAGACAGGTGTCAGGTGTCACCTCTCTGCAGGCTGGGAATGCAGCTTAATGGAGTGAATGGAGCTCCTGTGATAGAGAGTAAGTGGAGCTGGGCAGAGAGCACTGGGCTATAATAAAATGGCTGCTAGTCACACCTACAGCAGTGAGTTGTGCAGCCCACAGAGGCGTGCCCAGCTCACTGCTAACGCCTCTCCAATGTTAAAGATAGGGTCAGCGCCGGTCTATTATCTCCTATGTCCATGGGGTGCTGTAAAATGACACTGTTAGTGCCCTGCTACTGCTGCAAAACCAAGATATCAGCCCCCAGTTCCTTCTTTAAACACATATAACACACGAAATCTGTTTCACATGCATCTAAAACTTGGTTATAGCAGCATGTTATGCTACATTACAGTGATTTATTAATGATCTACAAACGCGGTACCTTACCTTTAAAGCAAAATAAGATTAGTGATACTTAATTTCGGAAACATTTACAATGAAAAAGTTTGAAATGTAATAACTTGTATATACAGATTAAACAATATGTACCACAGATGTGTCATAGTGGCTATTGTAGCAGGTCATGAAAAAATGTATGTAAGATCTCGTTTAGAGCAATATATATTCAGCCTGTGGCCTGACCTTGTGAGCCATAGACTGCATGTCGACCCATTGTGGCATGTGTGCCAGTGCACATGGGCAATTTCCCACTCAGGCCGATGGTCCATATAGAAAAAATTGCCGCATGTGCTATTCTAGTCCATTTTACGCATCAGAAGAATGTGAGTCAGCTTTGGTGCCTGTTCACAATGCGAACAAGCAACAAGCTTCAAACTGAGCCAGTTAGACATGTCTGGGCCACTTTCCAATGCGCCATCTGGACCCGGCCTGACTGATGGTCAGCTGTATTCAGACCAGTATGCCATGGGCTATGCTGTATCGCGGAGTTTATGTGCAGAATTCACAAAATGCATCTAGCACCAGGCACATGCAACACACGGTCATGTAATTTCTCGGGACTGCACCTGTGTAAAGAAGAGTCTACACCTAATGAACTTCAATCTGTGTTTTGAATGGGTATCGCCGACCACAGAATTAACATTTAGATCAGAAATGTATGTCTTCTATGCAGAAGTCATCCGCACCATTGCTTTAGTTGGCATAAGGGACATTGCTTGATATTGTGGATTAAGTTGTGCATTGTGTATATTAATTTTATGTCTTGTATTATTACAGGTGTCAAAGATGGAAGAACAAATGCCACTGCAGCATCATGTCCAGCAGCCAGATAATCACAGAGTGTCCTTTCACCTTCCTGCCATAGTCACAGATGGTAATCCCCATAGGGAACCATTTATCCAGATCTCTCCAATGCCAGATAATACACTTCTGGCTGTAGGACAAGATGGTGTAATCTCAGTCTGGACGCCAGACCTGAAGTTGAAGAAAAGTCGCTGCATTCTGGTAATGTTACTGAGTCACGAATGATGACCTACTACTGACCTACTAATTACTACTTGGATGAATTGGTTTTCAAAGATAGTCTACCTCTCTATGGGTGATATTGAGGATATGTGATAACGTTCAACACTTTAAGTTTACCTGTTATGTCCAATAATGCTATTATCCTGTAGACGTTGGGTTAATCTGCATGTTAATAGCATTATGAAGGTGCAAGCACTGTTCCTAGGAGAAAATTAACTTTATTTCTCCCTGGAGCCATCAGCTTTCAGTCATGCAGGCATGCCCGAAATAATTAATCACTGTCCCAGCACTGACTGACAGCCATCTCTGTGGTGCATCAGTGAATTCTCGGCTGTCAGTCAGTGACAGGGTGTGCTTATAGCCGCTGCTCTCTGTAGTGTCAGCAGAGGCTGTAATTGCTTCGGCCCGCCTGCATGACTGAAATCCTGTAGCTTCCGGGAGAAAAAAAAAGCTAATTTTCTCCCGGGTGCCGTACTTTCAGCATGGCAGCCGGGCACCTTCATAATACTACTTACATGCAGATTAACCTTATATCTGCAGGTTAATAGCATCATCGTACATGATGACAGGTTCCCTTGTAGTGTTGTAGAATAGAGTGAAAAAACATTGCCAAGACAAGACCGCCAGCGAAGCTGATTCTGAAAAGTGACCGCCAGCCCTTTCCTGAAGCGGCTTTCCTTGGTAAAACTTGACTTCTGCAATGGCATCTATATGACTCAGTGTGCACATAGCCTTAGGACTGAATTAATTGTCAAAAAGCTGGATGGATTTCTCTTGAGATTTTTTTCCACATCAACTCACTGTGAACATATCCAAAAACCTTAAACTATGCATTGGAACTGAAAACTGCTTTTTAAAAAATAGCAAACATTGATTTTATACAGATGTGAGATTTTTACAAAAAAAATTGTTGTGAACATAACCTCACAGATCCTTTCCTATACTCCTAGGTAAAAAAAAAGTATAAAGCACAAAGATAGAGAGTAGATAATTCAATCTCCACTTCTAATCAAGGGTTCACGTCAACTCACTGTGTGTAATTCATTACAATAGCAAAACAAAGAGAGTGTTCGTAAAATATAACCTTTAAAGATATTAAAATAATTGCAGCCGCAATCTCCCTAAATATCCTAAAGTCACCTGTGTCATAGATATACATATGGAACAATACAAAAAAAAGAAAAGGACAACCTATGAGTAAGATAGCAAAAGTATTTGTGGTAGGATAAATGGATGGTAACCAGACAGTGGTCAGTCTCTTTACAGATGTGGTCCGTAAGACCCACCTCAATTAATATAAGGATTAGTCGCCTTTTCCTATCATCATATGGCACAAAAGAGCCACATATCCATACCCAGTAGATAAATACACAGGAGTAAAAATTGGGAACAATCTCAGCCATCTTGAGGTTCAGCGCAGTCGTTGCATATCATATCAGTCCACCTCTCAAAGGTTCCTCATTGTCAGCAGTCCAGTTCTAACCCTATAAATGCCCTTTAAACTGTCATAGCCACCCTGGTTAACCCCAAAGACTCCCGCCCTATCAAGGGCAGTCCACAGAAGGAAGGAAGCCCTAGACTGTCTCTCCAGACATCCGGATGCGCTTCCCGACTTCATGAAGCTCGTAAAAGGAAACAAATGGGAGATGTGTGTAAATATGGCTAAACAGCTGAATATATCTATGTACAGTATTGCACCTGTCTGTGTGTAGTATCCTGCTGAGCGCTCATGTTGGGGAGGGAGGCTCCATAGTAGATGCTGGTTACATGGGAAGCATATCCTGAAGCCTGTATTTAGTTTTACTTTACTACGGAGTCAAAGTGACTGTGACATTACTAATTTAACAGAACATCCACCAATCTAGACACTTTTATGATGCGTTATTAAATTTTACGTATGTTGGGAATTGACTGCCTTCTCAGATATCCTCTATGAGAATTTCCTCACATTCCTTGTGTGCATGGCACCTCTATGTAACTTTAGAGATTTAACATATGTTTTACAGGAGGAGCAGAAACAACCAAACAAGAAAATTAAATGGATTTCTGATTCCACATTGATGCCTCAGTATAACAAATTAATTGTTGGCACTTGGTAAGAATGTTGTCAGGTTACGAGTTTATCATTGTTATATGTTGGTCGCACTGAAATCTTTAGCCCCAGGAGAACCATTTAAAGAGCACCTGTCAGCACGATTTTGTAATGTAAAGCTGTAATGGTGCTGTAATACAGATTCAGTTGATGCCTTTTGTGAAGAAATCCAGGTTGTGGTTCTTCTTTAATCAGCATTTGACGTTTTCTGCTAATTAGATTTCGATGCACTGGGGCCGGACTGTGCACTAGGTCCTCGCCTACATGTCTGTGACTCCCTGCTCCGGTCTGTGAATGACAAGTCACTGCTGAGATTTCAGTGGAGGCAGGTCATCTAGAGACCGGAGCAGGCAAAGGGGCTGGGGAATCACAGTCAGGTAGGAGAACACCCAGTGCACAGTCCGGCCCCTGTGCACCAAAATCAAATTAGCAGAACATTTTGAAATGCTAATTAAAGAGGAACAACAAAGCGGATTTCTTCACCAATGATATAATTGTACTCAGTATTACAGTGCCATTTCAGCCATGTCTTTACTTTACATTACAAAACACCCACAAGTGACCATCTGAAATGTTAGGGGGTTTGGTATCCAATAAACTACTACTGTGCCTTTCTATTTGCAGTGACAGAGAAATTCGCCTTTATGAGCTTTCCAACTTTGAACCATACTGTCAAATTGTTGGTTTTGAGTCAATGCCTCTGCACCTGGGTTACAGGTAATCTCTGCTTGTTTCTTGGCTGTTATCTTTATGTTGGAATACTCCTTACGTGACATAGTGTCGTTATTTCTGATGCTAAAAGTAACAACTTTACCTTTGTTTATCACTATTCTAATTAGACCTTATGTTCTCAAACATGATAGAGAAATAAGAAAAAAACATTTATTTCTGTATTCTGCTTTGGATCTAAAACTGTCAAAATGAAAAGAAACACTTAAGCCTTGATTCATCAAACATTTTCATTAGAATTCTGGCATACCAGAATTTTACCGTATTTTTTTTCGGACCATAAGACGCACCCCAAATTCAGAGGAGGAAAATAGGAAAAAAATGTTTTAACGTGAAATTAGGAGTCTTTCTTATAGTCCAAATTTAGCTTACCAGGGGGGTGACAGAGGTGGTGTGGGGTTACATGAGGCAGTAGTGGGGCAATGCTGTGGGATCCGGGCTAGGAGAAGGGGGTGTCCCAGCAGTGGAAAGCATGACCCATTGACCTCCCGGCAATGGGCTTGAGGAAAATGTCGGCAGTACAAAGCACGAGTGGAGTCCCCGCTGCGCTCATTGATCTACCCTCAGTGGGTTTCATGAAAATGGTGCTGGATGCGGCGCATGTACAGATTGATTTCTCGGCTCATTATTGAGCCGTGGTCTAAATCTGCCCATGTGCCAGCACTTTGTTCCTGAAGCCAACCACTGAGGAATCAATTAGCGTACATCCCTCTCCTCCCAGCCCTGGGCCCGCAGCATCGCCCCATTCCTTCCGCCGACTCTGCCTCCTGTGACCCCGCTCCATCGCCATCGCCCCCATCCGAATGTAAATTACATTCAGACTATAAGACACATCCCCATTTTCCTCCCACATTTAGAGGGGTGGGGGGGTGAGTGCGTCTTATAGTCTGGAAAATACGGTAAGTGCTTGTCCACATGACTCTTTCACTCTCATTCTGCTGCGACACATAGCCCATGTATCAAAAGAATATCCCACACAAAGATGATTAGAAGGCAATGTGTACTAATCAAAAATTCAATTTTATTAAAGTATTGCAAAGTTTAAAAACCATATTGACAGCTTTGGGGAATAGGACAGTATCCCTCTCCCATTACCAATGTTGACATGCGGCAGCAGGTGAACAAACGGGGCACATCCCATAAAAGACATTATCATAGGAAGCATTTACGTCACTATTAATTTGATCCATAATAACATCATATAATTCTTCTATGACAGATATGCATCACTATATTTGTGTAACCTATCTCGCCCCACTCAGTGAAAAGTCCACACCGCTACAATAAATGAAGCACTAACTATGTAAGGTGTTATCATATAACACATAGGCAGTCAGTGGACCGGTATAATTACCTATTCAAAAGTGGAGACTGGAATGTAAGTTCCCCGCTGTCACCTGGACCCGCACGTCTGCCCCGACGCGCGTTTCGGACTCCTTTTTCAAGGGGCCTATGTATCAAAAGGCAAGATGCTAGGGTTTCACATAACCCTAACAAAATAATTGATATCTTTTGTTCATACTATGACAAATTACAATATTAAAGGTCAGTATTCTTTTGGGAAATATATCCATGAAAATTATTTACCACTTCTGGAGCCTGTCACATCTCTGGTGCATTGGATGAAGACATTACAGATGCAAAATTAATTTGAAATTCAATCCACAACCTCAGGCAAATGCCCTGGAATAGGTGGGTTCACGTCAGTATTTTATACATTTTTTAGAGCACATTTGGCTCCTGTAATGGCTAAAACTTTTAATTCATTGGGTGAAAGTACTTCCATTATTACTCAATCATTAGAAGCACATAATAGTGTACTCAGAGCTGGATCCAGGTGTTCGTTGGCCCGGGGCGAAAAAGTCTCAGTGGGCCCCTTTAACATACAGCAGAGAAATATACAGTAGATATAGTACAATGCCAAAGATTTCATTTACTTCTTACATTATATGAGTGATATCTATTGTAAATACTACAATAGATCATAAACTGGCGAATCCTTGCAGCGCACAGTGTGTGCCCTGGGGGGGATTCAAAAGTTTTCATTTTAGACCAGCCAGTATAGCCCTCCATATAGTAATGTGGGGACCGCATAGTCCTCCAAACAGTATTATAGTACCACATTGTCCTCCATAAAGAATGGGCTACACATATTGCTCCATACAGTATGGACCCCATATATTACTCCATATAGAATGGGCCCCATATAATGCTCCATACAGTGTGGGCCCCATATAATGCTCCATACATAAAAAAAAAATCAAATACTCATCTCTCCTTGCTGGCCGCTGGTCCGGATTCCCCAGCGTTGCCGTCTTCCGGCTCTCTGCACTGTGACTGTTCAGAGCAGAGGGCGCACAGAAGTAATGTCATCACACCCTCTAACCTCAGACATTACAGAGTCAGAAAATGCAAAAGACCACTGGAGCTGCAGAGGAACAGGAAGAGGTAAGTATTGCAAGTGCCAGTGCCCTGAGCAAGCGTGGTGGCCCACTTGCGGGTGCTGGTACTGGGCTCCTCCAACTCATGGGCCCCATAGCCAGTGTTCTCGACAGCGAGTGGGCCACCTCACTTGCTCAAAGCCCCTGTACTTGCCTGGGTGCGCAGGGTGGTGATGCCAGCCCAGAGTGTACTTCCTAAACCAGGCAAACATCCCTCATTTATGGCTAATTACAGACCTATTTCCCTATTGAATGTAGACATTAAATTATTCTCAAAAATGTTAGCAGACAGGCTGGCCCCTTTACTTCCTTCCCTTATCAACACAGATCAAGTGGTATTCATTCAAGGTGTAGAGGCAAGAGATAATACCAATAAGACAATGCTTATAATTTCTATGGCTGATTTCAAATCTCTACCCCTTGGCCTTTTATCTGTTGATGCTAAGAAAGCTTTTGATAGGGTTCATTGGGGGTTCACGAAGAAGGCTCTGTGTCAAATTGTTATTGGCCCACGATTTCTGCAGATTATTTTTTTCACTCTACACTGGCCCCACAGCTTGTGTTAGAGTCAATGGAACATTGTCCTCCCCTTTGCGATCTGAAATGGAACTAGACAGGGATGTGCGCTCTCTTCCCCTATTATATGTTATAGTGATGGAACATCTGGCAAATGCCATCAGGAACAACATGAACATACTGTACACGGTATTAAAATATGTTCTGTTAATTACAAACCAGCATTATATGCAGATGATCTCCTGTAATATATCTCCCAACCTCAAATTTCCATACCTTCTTTAATGAAGGAGTTTGATAGATTCGGCTTTCTACACAATTTTAAAGTGAATTACTCAAAATCTGAAGCACTAAATATTTCACTATCTTATGAGGAGGTCACCATATGATGGATAATTTTCCCTTCAGGTGGTAATCAGACACAATAAAATATTATGGGGGGTCTTCATTCTTTCTGACTCCTCTAAACTCTTTACTCTTCACTACCAAACACTTCTCGATTGCAACCTTAAACACCTTGCATCTTATAACAAATTGAAACTTTCCTGGTTCAGAAGGATGAACGCCATGAAATGGAAATTCTGCCTTGTTTCCTATACATTTTTCAAACCACTCTCTCCCTCACAACTTTTTCAGTAAACTCTGCTTTGCCTTGGTTGATTCATCTGGGTTAGATCAAGGCCTAGATAAAGCATGCACACACTAGTTTGTCCCAGATCTATGGGTGGTGCTGGTCTCCCCGATTTCAAATACTATTTCTAAGCCTCCATACTGGTTAATTTCTTGGATTGGCATTTTCACATGGCATCTAAACAGTGGGTTAGGCTTGAACAGGAAGGTTTGCCTATCCTTTTGAGGCATTTCCACTGGCTTTCTCCAGTGACTATTCCTTCATTGAGTCCCAAGGCAGTTCTAAAAATTTGGCGCACACTTTTAAAAGAAACTGCCTCTCTAGGACTCTTAATCCTCTTATACCACTATTCTCCAATCTTTCTTTTCAAACTGGATACCTTCTCTGAGATTTTTCTCAGCTGGAGAGCTATGGAGGACACCCGTTTACATCATGTACTCAATGGCGATAAATTACCCTCATTAAATTCTCTTCATGCTCAGTTCCCATCCAAGAAACTCTTATTTGAATATTTACAACTGCACTCCTTGGTTTCCCCTCAGGGTGCAGACTGTTCATTTCAGTCCACACCCACCTTTTTTGAAAATTTGTTATTGCAGAAATCTTTGTATGATCATGCAATCTCTCTACAATTGTCTGATAAGAGAAGGTAATTTAATAAAACTGGGTTTTCGAGAGGCATGGAAAAGCGAACAGGATGTTGTAATTTCTTCATCAGATTGGGAAAAATGATTCTTTTTCGCTCATAAACTCTCTGTTGCTTGCAGTGCTCTGGAAAAAAATTCAAAATTCTCACAATATGGTATCATTACCTGTCAAAGTTGCATAACATTATTCCCTCAGTCCCTTACACATGCTGGCGTTGCAATCAAGAAAAAGGTACTATGCTCCACATCTGGTGGGATTGCACTAAAATTAAACCTTTTTGGGAGAAAGTGTTTTCAGCCTATCATCTTGTTACTGGCAGTAGAGTTGTAAACGGTCTTCAGATACCTCTTTTTTCCAGTTTACTCTCTTCAAAAGGCTCCCCAAAAAAGATATACTTTGCTTTTTTTAATGGTAGCCCGCTCAGTGATTCCACAACATTGAATGTTGACCCAAATGCCTACCATAACTGAATGGTACATGGTAATGGTTATTATTTGTTTTATGGAGGAAGCTCTAGGCACTCAAATACCTTTCGAAGAACCTGGAGTCTTTGGCTTTTGTTTCAGGACTCATCAGATTTTCAAAATAGATTTCAGCAAATGCTGCGTGGTCTTTTGGCAGAAGTAGATTGTTGCTGTGTGACTAGTGTGACATGTTCTCTGCATATTGATTCTCTTGCCTCCCCTCATCTTTCCTCCCCCCGTTTTCCTATACTCACTTCTCTTTGGAATTACTGTTTGGTCCGTGATTTGTATTATAGTCTAATATAAAAGCATATTGAATCTAGTGTCAGCTCTCTTTATAATTGGTAATTTCTCAACCTGAAATGTACTGTTGGACTTTCAAACAGGAAAATTACCCCAAACACACCTCAAAATCCGCAAAGGTATGGTTTCAGAAGAATTCCTGGAAGATTCTTGAGTGGAATGTCACAGTTACCTGATGTGAACCCCATAGGCAATCATTGGTGGGGTTTGAAGAAGGTGGTTGCAGGTCACAAACACAAGAATATTAGTGAACTGTAGACCATTGCCATGAGAAATCAGCAAAGATTCCTCAGGAACACTGCCAGAGAGGCTAATGTCTGACTATGCATCAAATGTGTATTAGCTACCAACAGCCAAAGGGGTTCTACTAAGTACTAAAAACGCTTGTAATGAAGGGGTTGACTGCAGTCATCAATAAAGTGGCATATTGTGCTGAATTTGGATAAACCTATGTTATATTCATTACATTGAGACATTTAAATTGTTCTTATTTGATTCATTTATTGCAAACAACCTAAAGTTTGTACATTTTGCTCATAAACTTTATTTGATTGTATTTATACAAGAAAGAAACCTTGCAATATACTTAGATTTGCCATTCTGCTAATGTACCCACTGTGAGTTCCTATCATTGTGATTAGATCTGGGCATGATACTAATATAACCAGCTGCCATTTTTAACTATCGTAACATAAACAATTAGGAACCTCTCCACTTACAGCCATTTTTAAAATGTTTTCTTATTTTAGTCTCCGTGATGCAGACGAGTGTATCATTTACTTTGGTGATGAGCAAGTAAGTCATTATTCTGAGTGCTTTATACATACAACAAGGGCTGATTAATAAAAGTGGACATTATATATTACTAGAAATAGGCCCGATGCTATCGCATCGGGAGTGCGGTAAAGTGAACATCTGTGTATGGTTAGTGGTGCTGACAGGAGCAGCGGACATGTCTCACACCGTTTGCGCTTTCCATCATAACTGTTCTATATCATCCCTCTGCATCTTTGTATTGTATGTGTTTGGTCATTGTACCTCTTTCACCCCTTGTGCACTGTTTCTTCCTTGTTGTGTGCTGTATTTTCGTATATGGTGTAGTGTTTCTTGAGCGGTGTTCGCTATGTGATGTCTCCCCTGTGTGCGGATCCATAAGCAGTGCCTCAGTGGTATGAGGCATGTACGTACCAGTAGTAGAGAGTACCTGCGTGTCTCAGATAGTAGACACAATTGTTATACAGTATGGGACTGTGTTGAATTTGCTGCTGGCTGAGATTAAAAAAATAATGTATATATTGGCGTGGTACTGGCTTTCTTTGTGCCGTAATGGTGATGAGGCCAAATATTTTTAGTTATTTGTTTGTTACAGTTAAAATGGCAAATCCAGAAGCAGTGCCTCAGTGGTATGAACTATGTACATACCAGTAGTAGACAGTATTTTTGTGTCTCAGACAGTAGACAAAATTGATACACAGTATGGGACTGTGGAGAAGTTTGTGCTGTGTGAGGTAATCAAAAATCGTAAGTCAGCATGTGCGGTTACACCGCACAGTTATGGCTGTTACTGGGAATAGCAGTGACGTATATATCTGTCACTTGCGCAGCCGCAGTTCGAGGCCGTAAGGCTGTCACTGTGGCTGCACAAGTAAAACATAGATGTCACCACTATTCCCCACGTAGGCACAGTAACAGCCGCGCCCTTACCACGCATGCGGCCACAAACTGCGCCTGCGCAAGTGACATACACATCACCGCTATTCCCGCGCATGCATAGTAACGACGCGGCTGTTACTGCGCCTACGTGGGAATAGCGGAGACTTGTATGTCACTGGCGCAGACGCAAGTGACCCTGCCGCGGTGCCTTATGGGATTCGGGGACAGCGGCTGGAAGTCCCAACTAGCAATTATATATGTAGATTTACTTTAAAATGAATATTCGATAAGTGGTAAGGTAATTCACAATGCAGTTTATTTACTAGTCTTCAGTATGTATTAATGAGTATAACCGTTGTGTTATAGGGCTGCATCAACATTATTATAGTGCCATTCATGGCAGAAACTCTCAGGTAAGTAGTGTGGGGATATATCAAGATATTATTTGTTTCTGATTACTTTCATTTGGGGTTGTCCAGGAATTTGATAATGATGGTCATCAATATGAGAGGTCCAACACCATGCACGATTACCAGTCCACTGTTTGCAGGTCCCGCATCGATCAGAAGTAAGCAATATACAGAGCTAGAACTCCACAGATCCGAACACTCAGTAGTGGCCGTTCTCAAGTACTTGAATTCAACTCCCAGCTTCTTAGGAGGGTAGTACATAAGGATAGGCTATCAGTATTAAAGTCCTGGACAACCCCTTTAAATCATATAATGCTGACTATAAGTATTAATTAACTTCATATAATTTATTTTTGTCAAATAAAAAAGGAACTGGACAAAATATCAGGTTGTGGATGAAATTCCCAGTATTGCAATAGATCACATTACAGAGCTGAAGAATGTGAAATATATACGTTGGAAGGTACATAACGATTGGGTTACACAGGTAAGATCATTTACAGTATCTGTCTGTATTATCCAGTTTCTTTTATTAGAAAGCCTCCATATGAGGGGGTGTCCACACTTTGGAAAATATCCTGTTTGTGATACCAGTCGCCTACTAAGGTCTAATCAGACCCATGGCTGGAACTATTAGCAATGAGCTGCGGTCTTCTGAGGCAAAGATGTTCTTATATTATAATATAGTGTGTAAAATTAATAAAGGAGTCAGGGTATGTTTCACAAACTGCCTTTTCACATAACTCGGTTTCTACTCATCCACCTCGCTTCCAAAGCGATGGCTTTTCTTGATGAAAAAATGGTATTTGAGGAATTATCACTGTCTGTACTATTATTATTATTGTACATTTATATAGCGCCATTTATTCCATGGCGCTATACATGTGAAAGGGGCAAATATAGACAAGCACAATAAACATGAGCAATACAAGGCACACACAAGTACAGAAGGAGAGAAGACCCTGCCCGCGAGGGCTCACAGTCTACAGGGGATGGGTGAGGATACACTAGGAGAGGGTAGAGCTGGTCGTGCGGCGGCTCAGCAGACTAAGGATCACTGCAGGTTGTAGGCTTGTCGGAAGAGGTGGGTCATCAGGTTCTTTTTGAAGGTTTCCATGGTAGGCGAGAGTCGGATGTGTTGGTGTAGAGAGTTCCAGAGTATGGGGACAGCACGAGAGAAGTCTTGGATGCGGTTGTGGGAAGAAGAGATAAGAGGGGATCTTGAGAAGAACGAAGGTTGCATGTGGGTAAGTACTGGGAGACCATGTCACAGATGTATGGAGGAGACAGGTTGTGGATGGCTTTGTATGTCATAGTTAGGGTTTTGAACTGGAGCCGCTGAACAGTAGGAAGCCAGTGAAGGGCTTGGCAGAGAGGAGAGGCTGGGAAATAACGGGGAGACAGGTGGATTAGTCGGGCAGCAGAGTGTAGGATGGATTGGAGTGGTGCCAGAGTGCAAGAGGGGAAGCCAGAGAGTAGGAGGTTGCAGTAATCGAGGTGGGAGATGATAAGGGCGTGCACTAGCGTTTTTATGGTTTCATGGTCAAGGAATGCACGGATCCGGGAAATATTTTTGAGTTTAGCTGCTGAGAGGAAAAATCAGACATTTGTTATCAACTGCATACTAAGCCTATGGGTGTTCCTAATTTAACCAACTTGTACAATATTAGAATTACTTTTTGAAGTTGGGATCCTCTCTAAAGAGACACTAAAATCACCCATGATTAGACTGGACCACCAGGAGATTCAGCCATTCGGCACAATGTAAGACACGCTTTCCCTTCCCATTCCTTTATGGCCTTGTTCAGACATCTGTTTTTCACGTATGTGTTCTAGCTGTGATTTTCAGTCAATGGGGCTGTTAACATGTCTGTGTTCTTTTTCACTTACTATGTTGTAGAGGTCAGCCAGGGCCATAGTCGTGGCGGAGGTCATCATGCTAGGTGTGCCCTGACCTCCCTCCACATATAAATCGCGTTTCACTTTTAGCTAACTTGTTTCTCCGCACACTGCGCTGTTGGGGTTCTTCCTTGGTGCTCAAGGGTCCCCTTTGGCCATTTGTGTAATAACAGAGACACAGTCCAGTAGTAACTCATAATGCAGAACTTTACTTTCAAAATTTCACAGTAAATCCAGGTTCAACACAGCATTCTCAGCAGAGTTTACATTACACGTCATTACAGATTTCCCTTTGCTTTTCAGCCTGTCACACAGCTCGAGATCAGGTCGTACCGCAATGTACGTTGTCTCGGTGTCCTCCCTGTTTAGGTTCACTTCCACTGGGTGTTCCTTCAGCCGTTTCACCCTGGATCTGAGGGCATCTACGCAGGCTAGAACCTGACACATGGTGAGCGACCCGCCTGTCTGTCCTGCCGTGTCCACCTTTTTACTTCCATCCGTGAAGCCCAAGCTTCTGCAATACCTGCAGCTGCATATGTGCAGTTTCCCATACACTGGATGTCTGGGCACTCTTGTGATCAATGTTATGGGGTATATATTTTACTCTTGGGCACTTAAGCCCTTCTGAGCTTTATGGGCGCCCAGGCCCTTCTGACTCTAAACAGGAAGCTCCATTCCTTTTACTACCATGACCCCTCCCACATTAACTATTTACACTGATTCGGAGCATTGCTAGTTTATGTGTACAAAATGCCCCCCATCTAGTGGCCCAATATGTGTACTGTGCTCTCCCTGCATACCATACATTTGGTACAGCCACAGGAACATTAAAATACGTACATTCAATATCTATATCTATATATATTGCAGCATTAAATATATATTTTAACAGCAGTACGAGACAACGTATATACATTTACACATACTCCAACCTGGGACATGTTCGGGGCTCAGGACGCTACTGCGACCCCCTTACAATGTGACTGTGCAAAAATCAGGGAGACATGCCCTTTTTAACTGACATCACAGATGAAAAGTCCTAATACGGGTTTGTGAAAGCCATGGACAACACAGGGATGGCATCAGTATGAAGTCTGCATGCTGTCCGTGGTTAACATTGTAATGAATAGGAGAAAGTTTGTAATTTATTTATTTATCCATCCGTGAAAATCACTGATGAATCACTGATGGTAAAAACTGATACACGGCCCAAACACTGATGCAACCTAGATGTAAGACACTGATAACGATCGTACTGGTTTTTTTGTTGCACATGAATAATCAGAGACGTCTGAATGAGGCCTATGTTGATTAATATTACTGATGAACTTAAAGATGGACTAGCACAAGTCTTGTATGGATGATTAATCTGGTGGGCTCTTGGTACCAAGCTCAATAATAGTTATAGTTACAACGTTTTTTTTCAAGCACAGAATAAAATTTACAAATCATGTGTTAATAGAATTAACCCTACTTTTCATACTGCTGCATTTCTTGTTTATCTGCAGATCAGATATGTTCAGTCGATTGAATCAATCATTTCAAGTTCCAATGATGATTACTCAGCTCTTATAATAGGTAGGTTGATGTTATACAAGGGATCACGTTAAGCAGGGCTGCTCAACCTACTGTCCTTGTTGCCTCTTATGTGAGGTCCTCATCTATCTGGTCAGAGACATGCGTGATAGTATGTGGTGGCTGCTCATATGCATCTTCCATGTTAGGGAGTAGAGGAGTATCAGGTAGCCCTGTAAGGATGGCCAACTATTAATGGTGCACTGTTTGACCATGTCTGGGACCATGTCTTCATCTAGTTATGGAGTAGACGAAGTAAAGAAGTGGCCGTACATGAGTGCTGCCATAATCATTGTAATTCATGGGAAAAGGGAAAAGCTAAACTGTCAGCAATTCACATAAACTATTATAGAGAAAGCTCAATCTATGGTATGGTCCATTCTGGATTGTGAACAAGACAGAAAAAGACCTCCATTTGCTACGTGGAAATCTTAAAATGGAAGCAGCACCTATTATATATTTATATTTAGGTGTTTATGATTCTTTATTGTTGCCTACAAGGTTGGGTAAATCAGACAATGTGGTTCTTAGACCAAAAAAGTTTGTGCTTCCCAGACTATATGACTATATACAGGTGCTTCTCACAAAATTAGAATATCATCAAAAAGTTAATTTATTTCAGTTCTTCAATACAAAAAGTGAACCTTGTATTACAACCAATGAAAACCCAAAAGTCGTTTTCTCAGTAAATTAGAATAATTAACAAAAAACACCTGCAAAGGCTTTCTAAGCGTTTAAAAAGGTCCCTTAGTCTGTTTCAGTAGGCTCCACAATCATGGAGAAGACTGCTGACTTGACAGATGTCCAGAAGGCAGTCATTAACACACTCCACAAAGAGGGTAAGCCACAAAAGATCATTGCTAAAGAAGCTGGCTGTTCACAGAGTGCTTTATCCTAGCATATTAATGGAAAGTTGAGTACAAGGAAAACGTGTGGTAGAAAAAGGTGCACAAGCAACTGGGATAACCGCAGCCTTGAATGGTTTGTTAAGAAAAGGTCGTTGAAAAATTTGGGGAAGATTCACAAGCAGTGGACTGCTGCTGGAGTCATTGCTTCAAAAGCCACCACACACAGACGCATCCAGGACATGGGCTACAAGTGTCGCATTCCTTGTGTCAAGCCACTCATGACCAATAGACAACGCCAAAAACGTCTTACCTGGACAAGGAGAAAAAGAACTGGACTGTAGCTTTTTGGAGATGGAAGTTTCATTTTCCAGCAGGACTTGGCACCTGTCCACACTGCCAAAAGTACCAATACCTGGTTTAAAAACAACAGTATCGGGGGGCGTGGCTATGTAGCTGGAGCGAGCAGACGCACTTGGCTGGAGCTCCTAATATCCTGCTATTATCCGGGCACATTAACCCCCTTAAAAGTGGAATAATCACCACCTACGGTTCTCCTGAGGCACCGGGAGGTGAGCAGCTGCAGCGGGTGGTATTCCAAGGCTGGAGGACGGCTTGGGACCCGAGGGAACCTGTGAGTGCAGCGGGACACACGAGGCGGCGACCATCTTTGTGGGCGCGCGCCCAGGAGATCACAGAGCGGCGCAACTTTTAACAGTACCGCTGGGACTTCAGCGTACCTGGGCGGCTCTGCAGCATAGTCCGACGGCACTGGAGATTGGAGGAGTGGATCGGCGGTACTGGAGAGAGGCGGCAGACATTCTGCAGGTGCGCACTCAGACAGGAGGAGTTGCTGCACTAAGCATTATCCGGGCAGCGCTTCAGGGGAGGTGACCGTTACTGGCATTCATTAATTATATAGTGGGGATTATCGGTGTGTGCCCTGAAATATTGGCCCCGGTCTTCCCCCCAGTCTGAAGACATCTCCCTCTGTCGGCGCTAAAGATTTGGAGGGCTTGGCACCCCTCCTTGCTGCTGTCTCCGTGGGGCTGCGACCCTTCTCCTCCCCCCTGGTGCACTAAGTTTACTTATTTCAACTGATTAGACACTGCTGCATATAACCTGACCCATTGTGATTAGGGGCATCCCGCCTGTCTCGTGACCCCTCACAACCACCATATTGCCTTCCACCTCAAAGAGTCATGCAGCATTCAAAGGGTTCGGCAACCGCCGACAAATTGAAAAAATATGCCAGAGAAGACCCCCCTGATGGTGGTCGGAACCTTAGGAACAGTTCCTCACTAGCGCCACGTAAGGGCCGTCCATCAGATAGTAATGAGGAGGGGGTACAGGAAGAATTAACTCTTAAACGAGCCTCTGAACAATTAATGCAAGCTATCTCCTTGACCAGATCTGCTCTTACAGAAAAGATAGAGGACGTGCATACTGAGGTGGGCCGTCTGAGACATGATATGCAAAGTATGGGAGGTCGCATTACGGAGGTGGAAACAAGAGTTTCTCAGATGGAGGATGTTATTCCCCCATGGAGGCCAAATTGACAAAGGTGGCTGGCTCCATTAATGCTTGGAAACAGAAAGCAGATGATCTGGAAAATAGAATACGACGAAATAACATCCGGATTGTTGGTCTACCAGAACGTTCTGAGGGCCAGCACCCTGAAGAATTTTTGGAAGACTGGCTAAAATCCTCCTTGGGGGGTGAATTCTCCTCAACTTTCTCCGTGGAGAGAGCCCACAGGGTTCCCACGAGACCTCTTCCCCCCCGGAGCCCCCCCGAGGCCTCTCTTGGCGCGCCTTCTCAACGGTAAAGATAGAGACGCTATCCTGCGTCTAGCAAGGCAGAAAAGCCCTATTAAATTTCACAATGCTACCATTTCAATCTTCCCGGATTTTTCGGTGGAGCTTCAGAAACAAAGGGCACGTTTTATCGATATAAAGAAACAACTCAGAGATTGCAATGTCATATATTCCATGATATACCCTGCTAGATTGCGAGTGGTCTATGAGGGTACCTCTGTGTTTTTTACTGACCCAGAAGAGGCGGTTGAATGGCTGCGAACCCACGGTGCGGCCAATGCAAAATAATTCTAAAATATTTGTGCTATTAATCACGAAATGGAGCTTCCAAGGAAGGCGTCGAATTTATCAACAATATCGGACGCTGATTTCAGTGAGGATATCCCCGTTTTTTCTTGTCTATAGGAGTATGGGACTTCACTCCTACACTGTTTGGTTTTTTTATACACTGTTTCTATCTTATAGTTTTGTTCAAACTTGTTCTACAAAAAATTGCTGCCAAGATGATGTGTTTCTCCACTGTATATCAGGAATATGTTGGTGTAACAATGTTTATAATATGCGACTAAGAGAGTATGGCATCTAATCTTACATGGTTGACCTGGAATGTGAGAGGCCTGGGATCACCACGAAAAAGAGTTAAAGTATTTTCCCAGATAAAACGCTATCACCCACATGTGGTCACTCTGGTTGAAACACACTTGACAAGGGATTCGGCCCGTTATGTCCAGAAACCGTGGGTACAGTGGTCTGTTCACACATTTCATACGAGCTACTCTAGAGGGGTCTCGTTGTTAATCCATAAAGATATTAGATGGGAAGTCGGAGAGATACGGAGAGACACTGAAGGGCGTTTTATTTTTGTACACGCATGGATTGATTTGAAGGAATATGTTATTATTTGTATATATAATCCCCCCCCTGCTAATATGTCCAACATAAAAAAGGCACTGGGTTTTACTTTAAACTACCCAGATGCACATATTGTGTGCATGGGCGATTTTAATCTGGTTATGGATGAGGGCCTTGACAGACTCAGACTTGAAGATGGGGCTCCAGGGGTGACTCTCGGCCGATCTCGTTTATCTACATTCATGGAGGGCAGTGGCTGGTTGGATTTATGGAGGATACAATACCCAGATAAAAAAGAGTACACCTGTCATTCGTCGGTCCGGCGCACTTTATCTCGCCTGGATTATATCTTTGGCTCCAGCAATCTGGCAATTTGGGTGGAGGAGGTACAACATGGGAATAGAGGTATTTCAGACCACAGCCCAGTAATCCTTAAACTTAACTTTGGTCGGAGGAGACAGGAGAGGGTTTGGAAACTAAATCCATTCTGGTTAAAACTGATTGGTCCCAATGATAGAATTCTAGACCAACTAGACTGTTTCATAACATCCGATCCAGAGCCACAAAATATAAATATATTTTGGGACGCTCTTAAAGCGTTCATGAGAGGTTGCCTGACGTCTACAATCTCCTACATTAAACGGAAAACTTCTCGTGAAGATGATGAGATGGAAAAACGACTGAGGGACTCAGAAAAGGCCTATATCGCTAATCAGACCAGTGTGAACAGGGCAGAGTGGTTGTTATCCCACAGATTGCATGCACAATATGTTGATACTAAATCCAAACGTAAACTTTTTTTCACTCGACAAACTTACTTTGAACTGGGGAATCAATCAAGTAAACTATTAGCCTTCATGGTACGACAACACAATACATCAAATACTATACTTAAAATCCGGAAATCAGATGGTATAATAGTGACCTCCACGAGTGACATACTTCAATGCTTTCAGGAATATTATAAAAAGCTATACCGTTCTCAAGGGGACCTTAATACGTTGGACTGTCTGGGTTACTTGTCAGATATTGAATTTCCTGTGTTGAGCTCTGCACAACAAGCTTTTTTAGACGCAGATTTTACCTTGGAGGAAATTAATACTGCTATAGCGGACATGGCCTCTGGGAAGGCAACAGGCCCCGACGGGTTTCCCATAGAACTATATAGGCAATATCGAGATCACCTGGCACCAAGTCTTTTGAAGGTGTTCCAGGGAATTTGGAAGGGAGGAGGTTCTTTGCCAGATTCTTTTTATGATGCAAATATTATAGTTTTAAAAAAGGAAGGTAAGGACCCCCTGGAATGTGGATCATACCGCCCTATATCACTGGTAAACGTTGACTATAAAATTTTTACTAAAATACTAGCCACTAGATTGAATACAGTAATATTAGATATAATACACCCAGACCAGACCGGATTTATGCCTGGTAAAAATACATCTATTAATATTAGGAGGGTCCAGTCGGTAACACAATGTAGCTCATTAAAATTGGAAAACAGATGGGCTTTGGCCTCGCTGGACGCGGCCAAGGCGTTTGATTCCCTTGAATGGTCCTTTTTAAATGCATGTCTGCAGAAATATAGTTTCGGCCCCAAATTTCAAAAATGGATCAGTGCAATATATATGAAACCTAAAGCCCGGATAATAATCAATAATTCCCAGTCAGATGCTTTCCCCCTAATGAGAGGGACCCGGCAGGGTTGCCCCCTTTCGCCGGCCCTTTTTGCCCTTGCTATCGAAGCACTAGCGACATGTATGAGATCTACCCCGTCTATTAAAGGTATTGAGATAGCTAACCGTGTAGAGACTGTTGGCCTTTATGCAGATGACATGGTAGTATTTATGGATGATGTAGAAGAGACACTGCCACAGGTGATTTCCATCATAAATAAATTTAGTGGGTACTCCGGATTATATATAAATTGGGATAAGTCCTCCTTGATGTCCCTCTCCCATGCTCCGGCTGATCACCTTGAGGAGCTATCACCATTACCAGTAGTGTCCCACTTTAAATATTTAGGAATAAATATACCTAGATGTAGCAAACTTGATTTACAACTTAATATTCTGCCATTATTAGATCTAGTTAAATATAAATTTACGGTGTGGGAGAAATTGCCATTGTCTGTCTCTGGCCGTATAAATCTGATTAAGATGATACTACTTCCGAAGCTCAACTATTCCCTTCAGCACAGTGCAGTTCCTGTCCCCAGATCCTTTTTTTCAAACCTAAATTCCTTAATATCATCTTTTGTGTGGGGGAAATCTAGACCTAAACTTAAGCTATCTACTCTGCATAGATCCAAACAGATGGGGAGTGTAGCGTTACCTAATTTTTTTCTGTATTACTTAGCCGGACAAATAAGAGCTCTGAGTGCGTGGATGCCTGGGGGTCATCTTCCAAATTCGGAAAGTCATCTGGCCCATGCTGCAAAAACTGAGTGTTTACTGGGTTTTTTGGAAATAGACAAACCCAATACCCCTAAATTGTTACCACTCCTTCGCCTAGCAAGATCGGTTTGGCGTCAGGGGAAAAAAGTCGTTCACTTTGAAAATATTATAGCCGAAATGCCATTATGGAATAATGAGTGTCTCCGGGAGCTGTTAGATCACCCATCCACCCAATTTTGGATCTCGCATGCGATTGCTTCCATTAATAATTTATATGAACAGGGTGTGTTGATGTCTTTTGAACAGCTACGAGTTAAATGTGATATTCCAAGATCCCAATTCTTTCGTTATTTGCAACTTAGATCAGCGTTACAATCATATATGCGCAGAATGGGCTCAATGTCAATAATATCATCCCTTCCGTTAATAGGGATCCTCAAATCACAGGGGCCCCGAGGTCTCATATCCACGCTATACACACATCTGTTGTCTGTGGGTGCAGATTCTGAGGTATTGCCGGTTAAAGGGAAATGGAAGCTTTTAATTCCAGATCTTCAGGATGAGGACTGGGAAATAATTTTAGAGTCCCCATCCAAGGTATCCCCCTCGGCTAACAATAGAATGATCCAGCTATATATAATACATCAAGCTTATCTAACCCCGTCGCGGCTATTTAAAATGGGTAGGAGTGGCTCTTCGGAATGTTTGAGATGCCATACAGAGGAGGCGGATTTTCTACACATGATCTGGGGCTGTCCAATCATTCAATCCTTTTGGAGTGAGGTGATATCCTTACTATCCTCTCTAGTGCATATTTCTGTCCCTTTAGATCCATTAACATGTTTATTCGGAGTACTAGATGAAGAGATATGGGGGCACCATGTACAAATTTTTCTGAGAGAAACACTTTTTTTAGCGAGGAAAATAATAGCTTTAAGATGGATGGGGAACAATAATCCGTCACTCAGAGCATGGGTCGATCTGGTGAACTCAGTAATACCTTTCGAATGCACACTATACCAGAATAGGGGTTGTATGGGAAAATTTGATAAGATCTGGGATATATGGAACTCATCGTACCTCACCATGTCGTCACGTGATGGATAGCCTAGCTTTCCTACATTGAATGACAGAATTTTCATTGGTCACCGCCTCTTTTCAATATTTAAAATATATGTTCGTTACAGTGGATTTTGGTTTCTGTTTTTCCTTTTGGCAGCAAGATGATGGGTTTTTAAAAGTTCAAAGTTTTATTGTAGGTTCCTTGGGTGTACTGTAATGTCCTAACATTTCTGTGAACGAAGCTGTATAACAAGTTGCGTATTAAGATGACTGGAATTATACTTGTGTATTAGTTCGGTTACAATATCATGTGCACCTTGTTGTGGTTTCTTTTATGTTTAATAAACGAGTTTAAAAAACAACAGTATCACTGTGCTTGATTGGCCAGCAAACTCTAAACTAGAGAATCCATGGCGCATTGTCAAGAGGAAAATGAGAGACCCCAGACCCAACAATGCAGACGAGCTGAAGGCTGCTATCAAAGCAACCTGGGCTTCCATAACACCTCAGCAGTGCCACAGGCTGATCGCCTCCATACCACGCCACATTGATGCAGTAATTGAAGCAAAAGGAGCCCCGACCCAAGTATTGAGTGCATTTACTGAACATACATTTCAGTAGGCCAACATTTCGGATTTTAAAATCATTTTTCAAGCTGGAGTTATAAAGTATTCTAATTTACTGAGATAATGACTTTTGGGTTTTCATTGGCTGTAAGCCATAATCATCAACATTAACAGAAATAAACACTTGAAATAGATCACTCTGTTTGTAATGCCTCTATATAATACATGAGTTTCACTTTTTGTATTGAAGGACTGAAATAAATTTACTTTTTGATGATATTCTAATTTTGTGAGAAGCTCTTTTACTTATAATATATAATCACCATGTATTATGTCCCCTGCTATGCTTCCACGGCATCCGTCTGTCATATAGTTACACCATTTTCTCCATCTCCAAAATGACAACTAAAAAAGCATTGAGATCGCTATGGACAGTGAACCATGCCTCACATCCTATTCCTTTGATATGAGATCGACCAATGCCCATTATAGTGCTATGTCCATCCCACGACAGAGGAAGCCAGGGAAGGCATGGTTCAGATTTTACATAGGGCTCCTCAAAACTCTGCAGTGGCCATTTTTGAGAATAAGAAATCAGGTAGACTAAGGGACAAGCTAGAGTCAGCCGCAGCATAAGGAGGATATTATATATGGTGACTATACATGTCGGGGGTAGGGCATGGTTCAAAGTCCAGAAATGTATTTGTGTGTCTGTCTGTCTATCTATCTATCTATCTATCTATCTATCTATATGCCTGTCTATCATATATCTATCTATATGTCAAAGTATTTCAGGCATAAGTAAAAAAGCTAAATGTATACATTGAATTCATTCATTGGAAATATGTAGCTGATACCATTTGACACAACTAGTTTTTATGCTTTGACTGGTTTTATAGTGTATAGTTACAGCAATTGTTTTTAATTTTTTTGTTTAATTTATGGTTGGAATATTGTACTATTTGTTGTCTGTTTTGGGACAGGTTGCGTAGAAGGAACCAAAAATTTACAGAAGCGCCTTAAAGATATTGTGGAATCTGGCAGCATGAAAAGCAAGAGGTCTATGTTGTCCGGAAATGTTCCACCCAAGAGAAATATAAGTGATGAATCGCTGTTTAGGGTCAAACGAGGTGTCAAAACCTTTGATTTCTCAAAAGAAGCCAACATCCTGGTAACTGGAGGACTAGACAGGGTTGTTCGTATATGGAATCCATATGTACCTAGGTAGGTCCCTGCTGCTCTGAGCTGGGGTCACATTCACCTGATGTATGGATTTCATCATGTCCTTTATATGTCTGTAATATATAGGAAAATGAGACAGCTGTACAACTATTACTGTGTTGAATATTGTTGTTTCGTTTGTTTATACCATGTGTATGTGAAATACGTTCCTCTGCACTAAATGTGGAAGTGTAGATCTATTCCTATTGCAAATTAGTTTTTATTACTTACTTATTTAGGGGTAGGTGGTGCACAAAAGAAAATAGATGAACACTGTAAGTTTTTCAGCAAGTGTAATTTATTTTGACCATCAAGGGGTCAAAACAGATTTGTTCTAACTTTCAACCGAAAGGACATCTGTCTCTAGCAGGAGCTGGGTATAGAGAAGTGCAGCAATGTGCAGGCCATGAGCTTCATCTATCTTTTTTGGGCAGGAAGAAAGGGAGGCAGTGCTACACCCAGTGGCGTAACGTGAAGCTCTTGGGTCATAATACAGGAGCTCTAATGGGGCCCCCAATTATTGCAAGTCTTTAATAGCAAAGGTCTTTTCATATGGGCCAAGGGGACCTTTTGGGCCCCCAGTCTCCAGGGCACGGGTGCAATCTCTGCACCTATTATAGTTATACCCCTGCCTACCCCAGTACTGCAGTGTCTTCATCATCACGATCTTGGGAGCTCCAGAGATTGGATCCTAACTGACCAATAAGTGATGGCATACCCAATGATTGACATTATTTAACAAGTTAAGAATACAACTTTAAATAACATCCCTATATCCTTTTCTAAGATCAAATATTTCTAAGGGCAAATATTGGCACACGTGAAGACATTACATTAGATGGAATTATTGTATAATTTACTGATAGGATCTAAGTGTTAGGTCTGCTAATTAGTGAAGACCTAAATGAGCCAAGCTGACTTGCACATGCAGGGACGGGTTATCTTTTTTAAGGGTAAATCACTTTTTTTTTCATTTCAAAGTTTGTCAAAGGCTCAAAGTACCGTATGCAAAAAAGCAAAAATATGAAAAATATGTCTATGGTCAAATGTGGTTACATTCAGCACTGCTATCGTGCTTTACAACAATACATAATTTATAATTAGGAAAATAAGTAAATGAAGAAACTGGAGGAAGAAAGAGAGAAGATAAAAATGAGGATGGTGGTGGGAAAGGGGTTACATTTATTATTATAGGAGAAATCATGTGTCAGACATCAATGCCCTGATGTTAGGGGAATTCCTGAACTTTCCGCATGGAGTCCAGGAATTACATCTCTCTTTCCACTTTTGTAAGTTTGGTTGTATTGATCTTTTTGATGTTTCCTTTGTGTCCCTCTGATGTGTTACAGTTGGCCCACTGGGTCACTGCGTGGACACTCATCACCTATTACCTACCTGAAGATTGGAGATGAAAACACGAAAATTTACTCGGTGTCTACGGATTGCAGTGTGATGGTAATTTTCCTTCTGTTACATTGTACACTTTATGTTGTCGATAGAACATGGACTTGGTTCACAATAATGTTTTCTTTATATTTTGACAGTAAAATAAAATGTCTAGGAATAACATATGTAATTCTGACTTTATATTTACAGGTATGGGACATAGAAAATCACAGTTGTCTGATCAATGTAATACCCAAAGCAAGTCAGATCAGAGGAGATATCGCTGCATGTTACTTTTCACATCATCTCCGAGCCCTTTACATAGCAACAGATTACCTGTCTGTGCTGCAGCTGCAAGAAGTGTACGTATCCCCCCATTATATCATTCTGCAATATACACTGATGATAGGTCTGTCATTTATATTTTTGGTGTTTTTCTTTCTCCAAAAGGATCAGTTATCCTGGGAAATGTTAGGCACATAAGCCTCACACATGAGCTTAAGTCTATATGTCTTGTCCAATTCCAAATACAGCGGAGTACTCTTCTATTTCACAAATCTTAGAAAATGGCAAAAAACCCCACAATGAAATGGTAAATCTGAAATGTCAAGGGTATCTGTAGATAAATATATGAAGTGTGAAAGAACCTTAGGTAGACACAGCAATCTCTGAGGGGTGGTTCTTAAAGGAGGGGAAATCTTGAGGGTGCATGGAAAATAGGAATAAGGGGGATCCTGGATTGGCAATTTTATTTCTTTAGGAATTTCAATACAGTAGCCCAGCATCCAGAAATAAAAAAATACAAACACATAAAGATGTAAAGGTCAAAAGCATGAACAAACGAAAGGAAAAATCTTTGTTATGATCTAGTCAGAAAGCTGTATAGCTTCTTACAGAAGCAGTGTTTCACCACGCAGGGTTCTGGGGGACTGTGTGAGGCTTCTTGCCCTGATGGCATAACGTGTATACATACTGTATATAGTCCTAATGCTTCCTGATACTTAGGTGTTCATAACTAGTTAGTACAGAATGCTTGTTGGTGTTTTTTTTGCCATTTTTGAGAGGAGCATCTGGAAGGCAATATAGTTATCTTCAATTGTGAAAGAACCAATTGTTTGCTAAGGTCTGTCTTTTGCTATTTGATTTTATGGGAAATTTTATGTCTTTAGGTACAGTACCTGTCAAAAGTTTGTACACACCGGTTCGTACAATGGGTTTCCTTGTTCATATTGGAATGTAGACATTGTAAATTCAGATTGAGGTCAAAGGAAACCATATGGAAACAAGGAGTAAAGAATCATGTGTCAAACAAACCAGAATATGTGTTAATTCTTAGATTTCTCCAAGCTACACATTTTACTCTGATAGCACCTATACATACCTTTAGCATTCTGTCAAGCAGCTTCATCAGATAGCCACCTGGAATGGCTTTCCAACAGTCTTAAAGGAATTCCCAGAGGTGCTAATGATGAGCGCAAGTGTTCGTTACTAGGTGTCTAACAGCCGCAAAACATGCGGCCGCGGGGTCTCGAACATGTAACTCGAGCGCCCGCGATACTCGGTGTACACCTGAGCACCCTAGCCAAACTCAAGTAACGAGCACTTGCACTCATCACTAGTGCTGAAGACTTGTTGACTACTTTGCTTCGCTCTGCGGTCCCGTTTATCGAAGCTATATTAATTTAGTTGAGGTTTGATGATTGTGGATCCATTTCAGTTGACACAGAACTCCTTCTTCGTCACATACAGTAACCGTTACATAGCCTGTAGGTGTGTTTTGGGTCATTGTCCTATTGCAACACAGAAGATGATCCCACAAAGATGCAATGGCACGTCATTGCAAAATGCTGTTGTCTCAATGCCCTGTAACTGCGTGTTGAAATCGGAATAAAATCACCAACATTGTCACCAGCAAAATACCACCCCAACTATCACGCTCTCCCTCCGTGCTTCACATGTAGAAACCACACTCTCAACTTTTATGGATCTCAAAAAGACCTGGCAGTTGGTACCACAAATCTCAAATTTTGACTCCTCTGATCACAGGACAGTTTTCCACAGATGCAATGTCCAGTCCTTGTCTTGCTTGGCCCAAACAACTCTCTACTTGTTTGCAGTTCTTAGTACTGGCCTTTGGACAGTTGGTTTTAACTATTTGAGGTCTGTACATTATTTATGAGGGCTCATATCTGAAGTGTTGTCAACTTGCATTTTCTGAGGCTCATAATGATTGTGAACTAATCATCATCAGCAGGGGTAATGTGGTTGAATGAACATACACACCCTTAAACTAATACTTTGTTGCAGTACCCCTTGATTTTATGACAATATTCAGTCTTTTTGGGTAGAGGTCTATCAGCATGGCACATCTAGAATTTTCTGTCTTTTCCCATTATTCCTTGCAGTAGCTCTCCAAATCTGTCAGATTGTGGTGGTATCTTCTATGTACAGCCCTCTTATTCTTATTCTTATTCATCTTTAGCTTTTTAGCAGAGGCTTGAAGGTTTTGTTGCAAAATTGACTGATATTTGGAACTGTTCATACTTCCCACCGCCTTGACTGAACCCATAGTTTCAGCTGTCAAAATACACCTCCAAAGCATAATGCTGCCTCCACCATGCTTCACTTTGGCTATGGTGTTCTTTTGGTGATGTGCAAAGTTATCTTTGTGCAAAAAGTTCAACCTTGGTCTTGTCAGACCATTACACATTTTCCCACATGCTTTTTGCAGACTTGATGTAGATTTTGGCAAAACATCCTGAATGGATGTTTTTCTTTGTAAGAAAAGGATTTCATCTTGCCATCCTACCCCATAGGTCAGACATGTGAAGAATATGGGAGATTTTTATCACATGTTGTACTTACAAGTACTGGTCATAAAATCCTGCAGCTTCTTTAATGTTACTGGAGTTCTCTTGGCAGCCTCCTAGACAAATTTTCATCTATTTTTGGAAGGATATCCAGTTCTAGTTAATGTCACTTGTGACGACACAGCATTTAATCTTAATTATTCAGACATCTACTTTTCAGTAAGCTAGGAGGCATAGACTATTATCTTTATGTTGACTTTTGAATGTATGTGTATTTAATTGGTTGGTCAAGAAACACAGACTATTTTTCCTATGAGCCTTTAACATTGACTCTTGAGCTGATCTTTGTTGAAACTTATTGTCTGCTATCTTTGTGGGACAGAGATATAGGGTATTTGAACAATAGATGTTTGCTAATATGTTGACAAACTATGCGTATTGATTACTCAAACAATGAGAGTTAAACTCACCTCACCTTCCCCCAGACCTGTGGATGATGAACTGAACCACAGAAGTGGGTATAAAAAGGGTTTTTCTATCCTTCTGAAAGGATCAGAGACTCTTTACAAAACCACAGCCAGGAGCAGAACAGCAGCCAGGGCATCATGGCTCCATCCTAGATTTGACATTCTACAGCATGCTAGCTTATAAGACTGAAGCGCCCCCACCGCCGCAGGGCCGAGGGGTATCCGGTACCGGGCCTGTGAGTCTCTGCTCTGGGGTTGTCACGGTGGCTAGGCCCCGGTCCGTGACCCTGCCGTGGGGCGCGTAGTGAAGGATATGATGGATGAATGATATTAGTGATGCTGTAGTGGTGCGGTGCAATAAATAACGAGGACACCAGGTTGCAGTCTCTTTACCTCTTTACTGAAGATCTCTGGGTCCTCAGTCCGGAATACGGTTCAACAGGCTGCGCAAGTCCGGCCGGTCCAATGGCACCTCCAGAGTTCTCTTCACAGGTGGAAATCGGTGCCTTCCTTCTAGCGCTATGTGTTGTGGTCCTTCCCTGCTGTGCTTACGGAAAGTCCCCACAACTGTTGTGTCTGTTTCTTAAGTTCCCTCACAACTCGATTAGATGATGTTCTGCTAATCCTCCGTCCCTCCCTGATGTTCTGGTTGGGACGGCACCCGTTTGACGGGTAGGCTCGGAGCTCTTCCGGGACCCTAGAGTCGCCCCTCTCCACAAGTTGCCCCCCAAGACTGCATAGGTGATATAAGTTAGACAGCCCGCCTTAGACGAACTGTCCTGCCGCTGTTTGGGGTATTGCTTGAAGCTGAATGTTATGATACCCCCTCGGCGTTCCGGCCACCGGTAGTGCGCCTCAGTAGGATGTTGCTTCGGTCTTACAGCACGACTCCTACTGGTATTTCTCCTTTGCGTGATCTCGTTTCTCACTCAGCACAATCTATCTCGCTTCTAATCCTTCCTTGGGCACCGCCGCTACCCGGAGCAGGTGCGGTCCCGTTACGTTCGTTCAAGTTGCCAAGCCTCTGTCAGGATCCCACCCCTGACAGAGACCCTACTGTATCTTCCCCTACAACACCCTCTGCCACAAGGTGTTGCCTGGTTCCAACCCAGTCAGCTTTCTGATCTAACTTCCTGCCTGACCCCCAGTTTACCCACTATGGTGGGGAGTGGCCTAATGAATAGCACCCTTAGCTCCCCCCGGAGGCCCAGCTGTGAAATGTATTGGTGTCTGTGATACCTGATCAGATGAACTCCTTCAGTGCCATCAGACGCACCATAGCTCCCCATAGTGGCGGAGCCACAGTACTGCAACGACCAGGACTCTGGGGCGCTGCACTTGGAGCGCCCCCACACCGCCGCAGGGCCTAGGGGTACCCGGAGCCGGGCCTCTGGGTCTCAGTCCTGGGGTTGTCACGGTGGCTAGACCCGGTCCGTGGCCCTGTCTGTCAGTGGGGGACGTCCGGTAGAATAAGTGATGATGATGGTGCAGTAACGGTGGTGTAGCGGTGCAGTTGTGGGGTGCAGGTCGCGGTAAATAACGAGGACACCAGGTTGCAGTCTCTTTACCTCTTTACTGGAGATCTCTCAGTCCGCCGTCCAGAATACGGTTCACCAGGCTGCGCAAGTCCGGTCGGTCCGATGGCACTTCCAGAGTTCTCCTCACTAGGTGGAAATCAGTGCCCTCCTTCTTAGCGCTATGTGTTGTAGTCCTTCCCTGCTGTGCTCACGGAAAGTACCCCACAACTGTTGTGTCTGTTTCTTAAGTTCCCTCACAACTCGATTCACTGATGTTCTTCTCGTATTCCATCCCTCCCTGTTATTCAGGTTGGAACGGCACCCGTTTGTCAGGTAGGCCTGGAGTTCTTCCGGGACCCTAGAGACGCCCCTCTCCCGCAATTGCCCCCCAAGACTTCATAGGTGATATGTGGTAGACAGCCCGCCTTAAACTGACTGCCCTGCCGCTGTTTGGAGTATGGCTTGAAGCTGTATGCTATTCCACTCCCTCGGCGTTCCGGCCACCGGTAATGCGCCTCAGTAGGATGTTGCTCCGGTCCTACAGCATGACCCCTACTGGTATTCTCCTTTTTGCTTGATCTCGTTTCTCACTCAGCACAATCTATCTCGCTTCTAGTCCTTTCTTGGGCACCGCCGCTATGCTGAGCAGGCACGGTCCCGTTACGTTCTTTCTAATGCCAAGCCTCTGTCAGGATCCCACCCCTGACAGAGACCCTACTGTCTCTTCCTCCACAACACCCTCTGCCACAAGGTGTTGCTTCGTTCAATCCAGTCAGCTTTCTCCTCTAACTTCCTGCCTGACCCCCAGTTTACCCACTATGGTGGGGAGTGGCCTAATGAATAGCACCCTTAGCTCCCCCCGGAGGCCCTGCTGTGAAACATATTGGTGTCTGTGATACCTGGTCAGATGAACTCCTTCAGTGCCATCGAACGCACCATGGCTCCCCATAGTGGCGGATCCACAGTACTGCAACGACCAGAACTCTGGGGCGCTGCACTCCCCCCTGGTTAAACACAGTACTCCGGGACTGGGAAGAAAACAACAATACAGGTTAGCAAAAAGACATACAATTTTGTTGAGTGCAAAACAATAAGCATACTTGAACAAGCTTCCCTTTATGGGAGGTGAGGACACTTTAACGTTACAAACATAATTAAATATCATAGCAACAGGCTACAATTAACTCTCATTACCCAACCGGGTATTCTACTAGGTGCAAACATTATTGACCAATAATTTAACTTTGCCTTTAAGGATATACACTCTTAATCCACTAAAGACCTTCCTATAATCACATTATAAGGCACTTTAACTTTTTCATTCTCCTACTTTGGATCTGCAGGACCGCCTGTCCTATCGGCACCAGACCTACTGCCTCTCCTTTCTGTTACAGGACCGCCCCGTTCAGCCAGGGCCTTCTGCCTTTTCAACTACTATACACAGTATAGAACATAACTTTTCTTTCAGTTTGAGAACACTGAGCCGGCTCTACTTGGCTCCTAGAAGGACTCATTCACTAACCCCTACGGGTTCACTTTCTGTCCTTAGTAACACATTATTAACTTTCGATGGGGAACGCAGGGTCTACCTTCTATCCCCCCCTTCTTTTTCTTACCAACATTATTAACTATCTTCTTTTCATAACGTTAAACTTGCTCTCTACTATGCATGCTGGACACCACGTCTACCTCTACGGGTCCACTGCATCCTTCCATTACCTTTCACTTTCTTCTTTCCAAAAACATTATCAGCATTTCTTTACATTTAACTAATTGCATACACATAACTTTTACATGTAAACGTTATCATCACTTTTCTTTATCAGCATTATAGCTATTGGCCTTAAAGCATTATCAACAAATGAACATCCCCTTTAAGAGAGGATCAAGTCTTTCTGAGGTAGCTCGTCTTCTCAGCCTACCAGTCTTTGCTCAGCAAAGGTTCCAGAACGGTATCTTCGCAAAGAGTCTTTAAATGAAACCAGTAGAAAGCGCCTTTAAGAAGGTGCAAACTATTTACAAGAAAGTTTGGATCATGCACTGTTCATGATTTCTCAGTTTGTAAAACTTGTGCAAAACTGTAGAAAGACAAACAATAAGGATCCCGGGTCAACTAAGGGATCCATAAAGAGTTAACCCTGGACGGGTTTAGCAGCAAACAGTACTCAAACAGTTAACTAGAAAACTATTTACATTTTTGAAGCATTTAATTTCAGAATCCCCCACGAGGCGCCACCTGGCGGGTGAACCCCTGCAATACAGGCAGTTCAGGCTCCAGGTTCACTCCCGCGGCCAGGTACACCCCATGGGTGCGGGTCTGTTGCACAACCAGATCGTGTGCGGTGATGAGGGTCTGCGTTCCCACTTCTTTCTGCGCTGGTACATCAGGAACATCGGTTACTTGAGAAGGCACCTCCTTGGCCACTACGGTGGTTGCGGTGGTCAGGCGGCAGATCGCAGGTTCTGTGATCAGACGGGTGGGGGCGACCAGGGTGGTTACAGATCGGTCACACGGTGACACCTTGGCTACAGGGGCTGGTTTCTCTTTCTTGTAGACGTTCAGAGCGAACCACCCCTTTTCCCCAAAATGCCGGGTGTAAGTAACGCTGTCCCCCGGGTAGAGGTCCCGATCAGGGTGGCCCTCCCTAAGGTGCGACTCGACATCCCGTCGGTTAACAAAGACCTCCGCATATAGCCCCGGTTCTTTAATGAAGCCCCAGCCTCCTCGGAGTTTAAAGGTGGTGACGATGCCCTGCCTACGCGGGGCCTGGTGAGTGGTGGGGTCCTTACGGGCCCGATCCTTGACCGCCAAATCCTTTTGATGGTGGGCCTCCCGCCCAGCCTGATGTATTTTCTCCTCCTCTCGCCACCGTTGTTCTAGCTGGATTCGGTACTCCTCCCAACTTAGAGCCTGTACCATCTCCCCCTTCTGGGTCTCCACCCCGGGGAACCCCATAAGATCGGATCCGGGGTTCACCCAGCGGCACACCGTGCGCTCCGCGTGGACCTCACACAGCAAGGGAGTAGGGGTGATTGGGGCTCGCATACGGTGTTCCATGCCCGTGGCGTCCTCCCATGGTAGCAGGCGCTGGAGTTTATGGGTTCCCGGGAGAGGTGGTGCCGCTACGGGACCCACTAACACACCCTCGGCTGGCGGGGCAGGATCGGCGGACTCACCAACTGGTACGAGTTCACTTCCCACAACAGGTCCCGCTGGTTCTTCCGGTGAGAACTCCGATGTCCGGGAACCCTCTGCCGGCACTACCGGGTGCGGAGCCTGGACTCCCACATTCAGTTGGAGGAGCTGGTTATATAAGTTCTCCATCTCGGCTCTCAGGAATCTGGTGTTATCCACGGAGGACGGGTGGATGGGCTCATCCGGGTAGTCGGGGGAGACTTCCACTTCAACCCCACTGTCGGGTCCGGAGTTGCTGGCCATAGCGTCCTCCACGTGGGTCACTTCCTGGTCTTTTTCCCGCTCTCTCCTTCGTGAGCGGTTTCGTTTCCTCTGCCTCCGCCCCCCATTAAGGATTAGGAGGTGGATCTCTGCTGCTGACGGACACGTCCTCACCGTGCAGAAATACTTCGACTGGGCGGCCATTGTGGTTCGCGCTCTCCAGCTTGTCTACGCCCACCTCACGCCCCTCTTCTTCTCCTGCGCTCTCCTCAGCGCTGCAATGGCGGCGGATTTTGGCGGCAACTGGCGCAGCACACAGTCTTTGCAATAAAGTACAGTTCAAGCACAACAAATCACAGTCTCTAGGCACACATGACCTGATTCTTCAGGCTTAAGTAGATCCTGTTCGTGACGCCAAGTTGGAGCGCCCCCACACCGCCGCAGGGCCTAGGGGTACCCGGAGCCGGGCCTCTGGGTCTCAGTCCTGGGGTTGTCACGGTGGCTAGACCCGGTCCGTGGCCCTGTCTGTCAGTGGGGGACGTCCGGTAGAATAAGTGATGATGATGGTGCAGTAACGGTGGTGTAGCGGTGCAGTTGTGGGGTGCAGGTCGCGGTAAATAACGAGGACACCAGGTTGCAGTCTCTTTACCTCTTTACTGGAGATCTCTCAGTCCGCCGTCCAGAATACGGTTCACCAGGCTGCGCAAGTCCGGTCGGTCCGATGGCACTTCCAGAGTTCTCCTCACAGGTGGAAATCAGTGCCCTCCTTCTTAGCGCTATGTGTTGTAGTCCTTCCCTGCTGTGCTCACGGAAAGTACCCCACAACTGTTGTGTCTGTTTCTTAAGTTCCCTCACAACTCGATTCACTGATGTTCTTCTCGTATTCCATCCCTCCCTGTTATTCAGGTTGGAACGGCACCCGTTTGTCAGGTAGGCCTGGAGTTCTTCCGGGACCCTAGAGACGCCCCTCTCCCGCAATTGCCCCCCAAGACTTCATAGGTGATATGTGGTAGACAGCCCGCCTTAAACTGACTGCCCTGCCGCTGTTTGGAGTATGGCTTGAAGCTGTATGCTATTCCACTCCCTCGGCGTTCCGGCCACCGGTAATGCGCCTCAGTAGGATGTTGCTCCGGTCCTACAGCATGACCCCTACTGGTATTCTCCTTTTTGCTTGATCTCGTTTCTCACTCAGCACAATCTATCTCGCTTCTAGTCCTTTCTTGGGCACCGCCGCTATGCTGAGCAGGCACGGTCCCGTTACGTTCTTTCTAATGCCAAGCCTCTGTCAGGATCCCACCCCTGACAGAGACCCTACTGTCTCTTCCTCCACAACACCCTCTGCCACAAGGTGTTGCTTCGTTCAATCCAGTCAGCTTTCTCCTCTAACTTCCTGCCTGACCCCCAGTTTACCCACTATGGTGGGGAGTGGCCTAATGAATAGCACCCTTAGCTCCCCCCGGAGGCCCTGCTGTGAAACATATTGGTGTCTGTGATACCTGGTCAGATGAACTCCTTCAGTGCCATCGAACGCACCATGGCTCCCCATAGTGGCGGATCCACAGTACTGCAACGACCAGAACTCTGGGGCGCTGCACTCCCCCCTGGTTAAACACAGTACTCCGGGACTGGGAAGAAAACAACAATACAGGTTAGCAAAAAGACATACAATTTTGTTGAGTGCAAAACAATAAGCATACTTGAACAAGCTTCCCTTTATGGGAGGTGAGGACACTTTAACGTTACAAACATAATTAAATATCATAGCAACAGGCTACAATTAACTCTCATTACCCAACCGGGTATTCTACTAGGTGCAAACATTATTGACCAATAATTTAACTTTGCCTTTAAGGATATACACTCTTAATCCACTAAAGACCTTCCTATAATCACATTATAAGGCACTTTAACTTTTTCATTCTCCTACTTTGGATCTGCAGGACCGCCTGTCCTATCGGCACCAGACCTACTGCCTCTCCTTTCTGTTACAGGACCGCCCCGTTCAGCCAGGGCCTTCTGCCTTTTCAACTACTATACACAGTATAGATCATAACTTTTCTTTCAGTTTGAGAACACTGAGCCGGCTCTACTTGGCTCCTAGAAGGACTCATTCACTAACCCCTACGGGTTCACTTTCTGTCCTTAGTAACACATTATTAACTTTCGATGGGGAACGCAGGGTCTACCTTCTATCCCCCCCTTCTTTTTCTTACCAACATTATTAACTATCTTCTTTTCATAACGTTAAACTTGCTCTCTACTATGCATGCTGGACACCACGTCTACCTCTACGGGTCCACTGCATCCTTCCATTACCTTTCACTTTCTTCTTTCCAAAAACATTATCAGCATTTCTTTACATTTAACTAATTGCATACACATAACTTTTACATGTAAACGTTATCATCACTTTTCTTTATCAGCATTATAGCTATTGGCCTTAAAGCATTATCAACAAATGAACATCCCCTTTAAGAGAGGATCAAGTCTTTCTGAGGTAGCTCGTCTTCTCAGCCTACCAGTCTTTGCTCAGCAAAGGTTCCAGAACGGTATCTTCGCAAAGAGTCTTTAAATGAAACCAGTAGAAAGCGCCTTTAAGAAGGTGCAAACTATTTACAAGAAAGTTTGGATCATGCACTGTTCATGATTTCTCAGTTTGTAAAACTTGTGCAAAACTGTAGAAAGACAAACAATAAGGATCCCGGGTCAACTAAGGGATCCATAAAGAGTTAACCCTGGACGGGTTTAGCAGCAAACAGTACTCAAACAGTTAACTAGAAAACTATTTACATTTTTGAAGCATTTAATTTCAGAATCCCCCACGAGGCGCCACCTGGCGGGTGAACCCCTGCAATACAGGCAGTTCAGGCTCCAGGTTCACTCCCGCGGCCAGGTACACCCCATGGGTGCGGGTCTGTTGCACAACCAGATCGTGTGCGGTGATGAGGGTCTGCGTTCCCACTTCTTTCTGTGCTGGTACATCAGGAACATCGGTTACTTGAGAAGGCACCTCCTTGGCCACTACGGTGGTTGCGGTGGTCAGGCGGCAGATCGCAGGTTCTGTGATCAGACGGGTGGGGGCGACCAGGGTGGTTACAGATCGGTCACACGGTGACACCTTGGCTACAGGGGCTGGTTTCTCTTTCTTGTAGACGTTCAGAGCGAACCACCCCTTTTCCCCAAAATGCCGGGTGTAAGTAACGCTGTCCCCCGGGTAGAGGTCCCGATCAGGGTGGCCCTCCCTAAGGTGCGACTCGACATCCCGTCGGTTAACAAAGACCTCCGCATATAGCCCCGGTTCTTTAATGAAGCCCCAGCCTCCTCGGAGTTTAAAGGTGGTGACGATGCCCTGCCTACGCGGGGCCTGGTGAGTGGTGGGGTCCTTACGGGCCCGATCCTTGACCGCCAAATCCTTTTGATGGTGGGCCTCCCGCCCAGCCTGATGTATTTTCTCCTCCTCTCGCCACCGTTGTTCTAGCTGGATTCGGTACTCCTCCCAACTTAGAGCCTGTACCATCTCCCCCTTCTGGGTCTCCACCCCGGGGAACCCCATAAGATCGGATCCGGGGTTCACCCAGCGGCACACCGTGCGCTCCGCGTGGACCTCACACAGCAAGGGAGTAGGGGTGATTGGGGCTCGCATACGGTGTTCCATGCCCGTGGCGTCCTCCCATGGTAGCAGGCGCTGGAGTTTATGGGTTCCCGGGAGAGGTGGTGCCGCTACGGGACCCACTAACACACCCTCGGCTGGCGGGGCAGGATCGGCGGACTCACCAACTGGTACGAGTTCACTTCCCACAACAGGTCCCGCTGGTTCTTCCGGTGAGAACTCCGATGTCCGGGAACCCTCTGCCGGCACTACCGGGTGCGGAGCCTGGACTCCCACATTCAGTTGGAGGAGCTGGTTATATAAGTTCTCCATCTTGGCTCTCAGGAATCTGGTGTTATCCACGGAGGACGGGTGGATGGGCTCATCCGGGTAGTCGGGGGAGACTTCCACTTCAACCCCACTGTCGGGTCCGGAGTTGCTGGCCATAGCGTCCTCCACGTGGGTCACTTCCTGGTCTTTTTCCCGCTCTCTCCTTCGTGAGCGGTTTCGTTTCCTCTGCCTCCGCCCCCCATTAAGGATTAGGAGGCGGATCTCTGCTGCTGACGGACACGTCCTCACCGTGCAGAAATACTTAGACTGGGCGGCCATTGTGGTTCGCGCTCTCCAGCTTGTCTACGCCCACCTCACGCCCCTCTTCTTCTCCTGCGCTCTCCTCAGCGCTGCAATGGCGGCGGATTTTGGCGGCAACTGGCGCAGCACACAGTCTTTGCAATAAAGTACAGTTCAAGCACAACAAATCACAGTCTCTAGGCACACATGACCTGATTCTTCAGGCTTAAGTAGATCCTATTCGTGACGCCAAGTTGGAGCGCCCCCACACCGCCGCAGGGCCTAGGGGTACCCGGAGCCGGGCCTCTGGGTCTCAGTCCTGGGGTTGTCACGGTGGCTAGACCCGGTCCGTGGCCCTGTCTGTCAGTGGGGGACGTCCGGTAGAATAAGTGATGATGATGGTGCAGTAACGGTGGTGTAGCGGTGCAGTTGTGGGGTGCAGGTCGCGGTAAATAACAAGGACACCAGGTTGCAGTCTCTTTACCTCTTTACTGGAGATCTCTCAGTCCGCCGTCCAGAATACGGTTCACCAGGCTGCGCAAGTCCGGTCGGTCCGATGGCACTTCCAGAGTTCTCCTCACAGGTGGAAATCAGTGCCCTCCTTCTTAGCGCTATGTGTTGTAGTCCTTCCCTGCTGTGCTCACGGAAAGTACCCCACAACTGTTGTGTCTGTTTCTTAAGTTCCCTCACAACTCGATTCACTGATGTTCTTCTCGTATTCCATCCCTCCCTGTTATTCAGGTTGGAACGGCACCCGTTTGTCAGGTAGGCCTGGAGTTCTTCCGGGACCCTAGAGATGCCCCTCTCCCGCAATTGCCCCCCAAGACTTCATAGGTGATATGTGGTAGACAGCCCGCCTTAAACTGACTGCCCTGCCGCTGTTTGGAGTATGGCTTGAAGCTGTATGCTATTCCACTCCCTCGGCGTTCCGGCCACCGGTAATGCGCCTCAGTAGGATGTTGCTCCGGTCCTACAGCATGACCCCTACTGGTATTCTCCTTTTTGCTTGATCTCGTTTCTCACTCAGCACAATCTATCTCGCTTCTAGTCCTTTCTTGGGCACCGCCGCTATGCTGAGCAGGCACGGTCCCGTTACGTTCTTTCTAATGCCAAGCCTCTGTCAGGATCCCACCCCTGACAGAGACCCTACTGTCTCTTCCTCCACAACACCCTCTGCCACAAGGTGTTGCTTCGTTCAATCCAGTCAGCTTTCTCCTCTAACTTCCTGCCTGACCCCCAGTTTACCCACTATGGTGGGGAGTGGCCTAATGAATAGCACCCTTAGCTCCCCCCGGAGGCCCTGCTGTGAAACATATTGGTGTCTGTGATACCTGGTCAGATGAACTCCTTCAGTGCCATCGAACGCACCATGGCTCCCCATAGTGGCGGATCCACAGTACTGCAACGACCAGAACTCTGGGGCGCTGCACACTCCCCCCTGGTTAAACACAGTACTCCGGGACTGGGAAGAAAACAACAATACAAGTTAGCAAAAAGACATACAGTTTTGTTGAGTGTAATAACAATAAGTATACTTGAACAGGCTTCCCTTTATGGGAGGTAAGGACATTTGAACGTTACAAACATGGTTAAATATCATAGCAACATGCTATAAATAACTCTTCTTACCCAACCGGGTATTCTACTAAGTGCAAAATTGTTGAACAATAATTTAACATTGCCTTTAAGGACATACACTCTAAATCCACTAAAGACCTTCTTATAATCATATTATAAGGCAATTTAACTTTTTCATTCTCCTACTTTAGATCTGCAGGACCGCCTGTCCTATCGGCACCAGACCTTCTGCCTCTCCTTTCAGTTACAGGACCGCCCCGTTCAGCCAGGGCCTACTGCCTTTTCAACTACTATACACAGTATAGAACATAACATTACTTTCAGTTTAAGAGCACTGAGCCATCTCTACATGACTCCTATGAGGACTCAGGGTTTACCTTCTATCCTAACTATCTATCAACATTATCAAAACATTTTCTATTGAACATTAAGCCTTCTCATTATCTTTCTATCATGCATGCTGGACACCACGTCTATCCCTACGGGCCCACAGCATCCTCCTTCTATCTTTCACTTTTTCTTCTTAAAGAACATCATCAGTATTTCTTCACACTTTAACTAGTCAAATACATATAACTTTCTCATGTAACATTATCATCGCGTTCTTTGGTCAAGACATTATTGCTTCCAGTCTTAAAGCAATATCACGGTTTAAGCGTAACAAATGAACATCCCCTTTAAGAGGGGGACCAAGTCTCTATGAGGTAGCACGCCTTCTCAAGCTACCAGTCCATACTCAGCAAAGGTTCCAGTGTGGTATCTTTGCAAAGAGTCCTTCTTTAAGTAAAACCAGTAGGGAGCGCCTTTAATAAGGTGCAAACTATTTACAAGAAGTTCGGATCATGCACTGTTCATGATTTCAGCAGTTCTTTTCAACTAGAAACTTGTGTAAGAAAAACTTTGGAAAACAAACAAAAGCAAACAATAGGGATCCTGAGTCAACAGAAGGAACCCCTAAAGAGTTAACCCTGGACGGGTTTTAGCAAACATAAATCAGGAAACAGTAACTATTTACATACTCATGGTATCGAGGTTTATCCTTCCAAGTCTGGGGGTGGTCTCCCACCCCCGGTTGAGGCAGCCCCTGTGCTGGCAGTTGGTCTCTCCGGTGCCACCAGTTCAGCCGGTGTCTGAATTTGAAGGCTGATCCTGCTTGCAAGTTCAGGAGCTGCTACCAGGCGTACGGTGGTGACGGTAACAAGATCTGGCAAATCTGGATCAATCATGATCGGGGCGACAGGTGACGCTCCCTCAGACTCACACCGGTGGACGTTCCGAGCGCACCATCCTCGTGCATTCCGGTGGCGAGTATAGGTCACCTGATCCCCTCGTTGCAAGGGGTCACCATCTCGACTGCAGCATGGAGTTTTTACGTTGTAACTAGCAACAAAGACATCAGTTGGTAGTCCCGGTTCCTGTATGGAGCCCCATCCCCTCTTCGGGTGATAGGCCAACACAGTTCCCCGCTTTACCACGTCTTTCCGGCCGTGCGCAGTCTTTTTACGTTGCGTATTATGTTGTTCAGTCTCGTCTCGATTTTTCCAGTGTTGGATCAGGCACTGCTTATACTGTTCCCAGGTAAGCACCACAAGGGTGAGGCTCTCCTCCGGAGCTCCATACGGCTCGTTCCAGGGGAGGTCCCACCGGAGGATCACCCCGTCTGGGCACACATCTATGGGTTCCCCCATTTTGGTCGGTAGTGGAGGTAACAATTTCCCCATCGCGTCGGGGGTGAGGACTACCCGCTCCACCGAGAAAAACCGATTATTGCTGGGATGAGGAGCGGTCACAGGATCGGGATCGATCAGGGGAGCCGGACCTGTCGGGGGAGTAGAATCGGCCGGGAGAGTAGGGGCGCTTTCCATACCTGCGCCTGATGTGATTCCACCGGTGTCGATCCGTTCCGCTGACAAGGACACTGGAATCGGCTGCAGCCCGGACCGCAGCTCCTCCGAGATGGCCTCTTGATGTGGCCCCGCCCTCCATGGCTCCGTGGTCGGGATAGGTAGGCTCGGCTCCTACGTCGGCAATTCCAAGGAGTTCAGAGCCTTCACCGGCGGTGGGCGCGAGTCCGTCTCTGATGGATAAGGGCAGGCCGGGATCACCTCGCTGTTGCTCGGGCACTTGCTGCTCATCATCGCTGTCGGGCATTCGGCGGCAACGCAAGCACCTGGCTCCGCCATTTCTCCGAGGTCGGGCTCCTTCTTCACCCCGCTCTCATCTCTGAAAGTCAGGGGGCTGTCCTCTGCTTTGAGGCAGGTCACCGCTTTGCAGCCAGAGATGCAGGGGGCGGTCGCCGTTTCTGGCGCCACTTTGATAGGCTCCTCCCATGGCACGCCCTCCTTCCTCTTTGGCGCAGCAATGGCGGCGATTTTGGCGGGAACTTCTGGCGGCAAACGGCAATACACAGCTCTTCCAATAAAGTACAGTAAATCACAGTTCCAAGGCACACATGACCTGATTCTTCAGGCTTAAGTAGATCCTGTTCGTGACGCCAAGTTGAAGCGCCCCCACCGCCGCAGGGCCGAGGGGTACCCGGTACCGGGCCTGTGAGTCTCTGCTCTGGGGTTGTCACGGTGGCTAGGCCCCGGTCCGTGACCCTGCCGTGGGGCGCGTAGTGAAGGATATGATGGATGAATGATATTAGTGATGCTGTAGTGGTGCGGTGCAATAAATAACAAGGACACCAGGTTGCAGTCTCTTTACCTCTTTACTGAAGATCTCTGGGTCCTCAGTCCGGAATACGGTTCACCAGGCTGCGCAAGTCCGGCCGGTCCAATGGCACCTCCAGAGTTCTCTTCACAGGTGGAAATCGGTGCCTTCCTTCTAGCGCTATGTGTTGTGGTCCTTCCCTGCTGTGCTTACGGAAAGTCCCCCACAACTGTTGTGTCTGTTTCTTAAGTTCCCTCACAACTCGATTAGATGATGTTCTGCTAATCCTCCGTCCCTCCCTGATGTTCTGGTTGGGACGGCACCCGTTTGACGGGTAGGCTCGGAGCTCTTCCGGGACCCTAGAGTCGCCCCTCTCCACAAGTTGCCCCCCAAGACTGCATAGGTGATATAAGTTAGACAGCCCGCCTTAGACGAACTGTCCTGCCGCTGTTTGGGGTATTGCTTGAAGCTGAATGTTATGATACCCCCTCGGCGTTCCGGCCACCGGTAGTGCGCCTCAGTAGGATGTTGCTTCGGTCTTACAGCACAACTCCTACTGGTATTTCTCCTTTGCGTGATCTCGTTTCTCACTCAGCACAATCTATCTCGCTTCTAATCCTTCCTTGGGCACCGCCGCTACCCGGAGCAGGCGCGGTCCCGTTACGTTCGTTCAAGTTGCCAAGCCTCTGTCAGGATCCCACCCCTGACAGAGACCCTACTGTATCTTCCCCTACAACACCCTCTGCCACAAGGTGTTGCCTGGTTCCAACCCAGTCAGCTTTCTGATCTAACTTCCTGCCTGACCCCCAGTTTACCCACTATGGTGGGGAGTGGCCTAATGAATAGCACCCTTAGCTCCCCCCGGAGGCCCAGCTGTGAAATGTATTGGTGTCTGTGATACCTGATCAGATGAACTCCTTCAGTGCCATCAGACGCACCATAGCTCCCCATAGTGGCGGAGCCACAGTACTGCAACGACCAGGACTCTGGGGCGCTGCAAGACCACCGCCCCAGCTGAGAGATTTCAGATGAGTCTAACTGTGTCCAATAGTACATGCAGAAAACTGGCACTTCATATCAAATAATCACATAATTTCGGACTAACACTGCTAGGATGCCGAATGAAGAGATCCAGAGAATAAAATCAACTGTTTTATTAATACTATTAAAATAACAAAAAAATTGTAACAATAGAGATAATGAACAAGAGTGCCCTAACTAGGAGGGACTCTGGGCCAAAATCAGAACTTCACCAAATAGTATATAAATGCTGCTGTAGGAAAGAGTGCAAACAACTAATACAATCTATAGTGCATAAATAGCTCAAAAAGTAAAAGCTATAATAGTATATACAAAGCATATAGGAATATAACAGAGACACAACCATCTTATATCTAGCCTTGTGACATAGTATAGCAATAAGTATGCTTCAACAGTGTGTACAAAATCTATAATGCCAAAACTATAATAGCGCACTATGCAGAGAAATGAAGATAATGCATATTACCAGAACAATGAAGTGAACTGCAGACCCAGGAAAATGTCAGCGTCCCTCCTCACCCTGACGCACGTTTCGCATCCACTTCTTCCGAATTTGGACCCGCCTCTGACCTGAGCCCATGGATATGTTTGAAGAAGCCATTATTGGGACCCACCAGTCACCTGGCTCCATGGAGACATTCGGAGAAGTCAGATTGTGACCATCCGGTCAATGTATTGTCATATGTAAACTATACACAGTGTCCCAGCCTTTAAAGTAATTTCTTTTGTTGTATGTTACAGTGCCATTCTCCATGGACCGCCATCTGTCTCCCATAGTGGGCCGGTCATCAGCTGTCTGTATAACCGGCTGTTTCAGCAGATAATTAGTTGCTCTGAAGGATCAGTAAGTACTCCTACTGAGATATTTCTAGGGCTTGGACATTTTCTATTACATTTATTGTAATCCTATATTTAAATTTTATTGTGTTAACATAAAAGCTAATGATGGATTTAAACGACCAATATAAAGGAGTTCCTAAGTTACCCTTTTTCATAAAAAAGTCGTGGTGTTGCAGGGACATTAAACTTAAGGCTCTCCTGCAGATTACCAGTAATGAGACACTTTTAACAAAAAGAGATTGTCTAAAGTAGACCTTTTAAAATGAAGATATTACATATATTTGTGCCACTTATTCATTATGGAATTTTTTTTTCTATTTTCAAATAGGATTTTACTTTTCTTAAAAAATATTAAAACATTATTAGAATTTAAATGAATCATATCCCAGAAACAGAGAAACTATTTGTGTGCCTTTGATGTAGGTAATGAGGACATGGGATCTCTTGACTGGGCAGCTTTTGGGTGAAGTACAAGCTGCTCATGGTCACTCTGCCATCACATGCATAGCTCTGAACACTGTTGGAAATAGGTATGTAACCTTTTTTAATAAGCCTTAATTTAAAAGGATTTTTACTCCTTCCTTGATATTGTTAACGATTTAGTTGCCTATACATAAATCAAATTGCCTTCATACAGATATATCACTAAAATAGCTCAAGGCATGAACTCCATAATATTTCTGAAATTGTCCTTTATCCCTAAATCCTGAATTTAGCTGCAGACTAAATAGCAACACCACAGTATTTTGTTCATACATCAATAGCGCAAGCGAAGATAAGAAACCCATTGTAAAATAAAAATAATATATACTCACCTCCTGCGCAGCAGCCTTTCCAGCGATGTCGGTGATGGATCTCCTGGCGATCCCGTGATATTTTTATGCTACCTGTGTTGGGGTGATCTCTTAAAGCAAACCTGCCAGCAGTTTTGGCTGCTATAAGATATGCCACCGCCTTTCAGGGCTTATCTACAGCATTCTATAATACTGTAGATAAGTCCCGGTCTGACCTGCAAGTTAAAAATAAGTTTTATTATACTCACCCGGGGTGGGGGGGTGGGGGGTTTGCAGTCCGGTGCAGTGCAGTCTTATGGGTGTCGCTCTTCTTGGTCCAGTCAGATAAAATTTGGCACTCAACTCATGTAGGTCTGATGTAGAAAACTATTTGCAGTCCAATAAACGTTTCAGTCATCATTGGACATTCTTCAGTATACTGACTGCCCTTGTGGTGTCTGTGTCAAGCATTAATGCTCATAGTTAAATGTCATGTGCCGACAGTGGGATTTTTTTAGTCCCAGTAAGAAGTGCTCCTGTGTCATAAATAAGGATGGGTATACAAATTAGTTCCGGTTCAGCCAGATTGATTGTCGGTGACAGTATAACAAAGTAGAAGTTCTGTGTAGGTATGACAGGGAGGACAAATCGGTGGTGGGTGGGGGCAATAGGAATGCCCATCTAACACGGTGTCCGCCGCTGGCTCTTCTTGGTCCGGCGCCTCCCATCTTCTTGCGATGCCGCCCTCCTGTTGCTTCATCGCTCCCCGGCATTGCGCTCCTGCGCAGACGTACTTATCTGCCCTGTTGAGGGCAGACCAAAGTACTGCAGTGTGTACAGGAGCTGGAAAAGGTCAGAGAGGTCCGACGCCTGCATACTGCAGTACTTTACTCTGCCCTCAACAGGGAAAATAAGTATGCCTGCGCAGGAGCGCGATGCCGGGGAGGGATGAAGCAACAGGAGGGCGGCATTGTAAGAAGATGGGAGGCACCGGACCCGCGACACCCATCGGACTGGACCGCCCCCCCTGGGTGAGTATAATAAAGCTTATTTTTCTTATCTTGCAGGTCAGATCGGGAGCTTATCTACAGTACTATAGAATACAGTAGATAAGCCCTGAAAGGCAGTGGCCATATCTTTTATCGGCCAAAACAGCTGACAGGTTCCCCTTTAAGGTGAGATCTTAGTGATTGCCTGCCCCTGACCTGATAAATATGAGCCAAGTGCATGCATAGAAGAAATACATCGGACTCAATGTCAGATGTGTGCTTTACTCTCGGCAAGAGCTGGCACAGAACTGATTTTATTAGTACAAACAAAAGATCATATAGCAGACAGGAAGAGGGCGTTGCACATCTTCTGAGCAGCCATGGTGTCAGTCTGTGATAGGCACATGTTAGGCTTGTTCCATATATGTCTTCAGTGTTTCTACTTCACATGCTAAGGATCCCTTCCAGGGCGTAGTTCCAGGATACAGACGACATCTTGCCACAGCACATATATTACTAGCTTATGTAAGGTTAATAATTGATTTAATTAGCCATTCTCTCCTTCACACCTGAATCAGCACTATAGGGCTGCTGTGCACTCGCTTTCCTCGGATGACCCTCAGGAAAGCAGAAGTAGTTAGCCCAAGTGTGGACATTAATTGGCTGCAGGACTTTCGTGGCATAAAAATGTTATGGGATATGCTGCTCTAACATTGCTAGAATGGCGTCCGTGCAGGAGGTGAGTATATGTTATTTTACAAAGGGGAGACTTTATTTAAAAAGGGGTTGTCCGTATAGTGTCTGCAAGTTGTGAGATTTGGCCTCCTGAAATCAGACCTTTTCTCTATTACATCTCTCAGATGCTCAGTCAGATTGAGAAGCCAAGTGACTGTTCCTGGTCACGTTTGGCGCATGTCGTGTCTCCCCCTTTGATGTGGGCTCTGGCAGTGAGCCCACATCAAAGTCGCGACATGTCAGCTGTTTTGTACAGCTGACATGTGCGCGCAATAGCGGCGGGTGAAATCGCGATTCACCCGCCGCTATTAACCTGTTAAATGCCGCTGTCAAACGCTGACAGTGGCATTTAACTACTGCTTCCGGCCGCGCGACCGGAAATGAGCGCATCGCCGACCCCGTCACATGATCGGGAGTCGGCGATGTGTCAGGACAGTAACCATAGAGGTCCTTGAGACCTCAATGGTTACTGATGCCGGCCTGCTGTGAGCGCCACCCTGCATTTCAGCTACATAGCAGCGATCTGATGATCGCTGCTATGTAGCAGAGCCGATCCAGTGGTGCCAGCTTCTACTCTCCCATGGAGGCTATTGAAGCATGGCAAAAGTAAAAAAAAAATGTTTTTAAAAATATATAAAAAAAATATATATATAAGTTAAAATCACCCCCCTTTCGCCCCATCCTATATAAAACAATAAAAAAAAATCAAACCTACACATATTTGGTATCGCCATGTTCAGAATCGCCCGATCTATCAATAAAAAAAGGATTAACCTGATCGCTAAACAGCGTAACGAGAAAAAAATTTGAAACGCCAGAATTATGTTTTTTTGGTCGCCGCGACATTACATTAAAATGTAATAACGGGCGATCAAAAGAATGTATCTGCACAAAAGTGGTATCATTAAAAACGTCAGCTCGGCGCACAAAAAATAAGCCCTCAACCGACCCCCAGATCATGAAAAATGGAGACGCTACGAGTATCGGAAAAAGGCGCATTTTTTTTTCTTTTTTTTAGCAAAGCTTTAAATTTTTTTTCACCACTTAGATAAAAAATAACCTAGACATGTTAGGTGTCTATAAACTTGTAATGACCTGGAGACTCATAATATCAGGTCAGTTTTAGCATTTAGTGAAGCTAGAAAAAAAAGCCAAACAAAAAACAAGTGTGGGATTGCACTTTTTTTGCAATTTCACCACACTTGGAATTTTTTTCCCGTTCTCTAGTACATGTCATGGTAAAGCCAATGGTGTCGTTCAAAAGTACAACTTGTCCCGCAAAAAATAAGCCCTCACATGACCATATTGACGGAAAAATAAAAAAGTTATGGCTCTGGGAAGGAGGGGAGCGAAAAACGAAAACGCAAAAACGAAAAAGGGCCGCGGCGAGAAGGGGTTAAATCATTCTTAACCTCTTTCTGACCTCGGACGGGATAGTATTGCCATGAATGGTATTGCAACCTTTTTATTAGAGGAGTACAAGTCAAAGTATCATCCAGAATGATGAATGATCCAAGGTTCCCCTGCAGAGTATTGTCCAGAATATCCCACTGCCTCTGCCAGCTGTCCTTCTTCCCATAGTGTGTCCTGTATAGACTCTCCCTTTGGCAGGATAGATACATACACCACCTTGTTCTGTGGTGCCATTTGAACGATTAAGAGTGTATATATCTGGCGTACGTACTCTCCATGGGTAAATTCTCCTTTTTTCTGAATCGACATATCATCTATAGAGTGAAAGAGTCCGTGTGACTGCTCAGACATAAAATATTAATCATGTCCATTTTCTTTTTGTGCAATCATAAGATTGGCTAAAATCATGTTTTGACTATCTAGCCAGCTTCAGGGTAATATTCTATACATTTAAGTGTTATTATTAGTTATTATTTTTTTATACAGTGATTTCCCAATGTGTTTGGATGCACACAGTTATTGTCTGTGATACCTAATGGTTGCCAATCATCTAGGTGCTTGCTTGGCAACATCCCCTTTGTCCGTTGGCATGTTATGTAACCGGCAACCTGTAATTATACACATGCTCGCCTACTGGGTTAATTAGAGGATATCCTCTGCAGAGCAGCTAACCGTCGCTCCTAAGCTTTTAATCCTTCACTGAGATAAATAGGAGTCTGTATCATCAGTGGATTTTCAGTTATAGTTTTCTCCAGAGATGGAGAAGTAAAGAAATATAATGTTACTATATTACATCAATTGGCTTTTTAAATGAGAACTAGTTCTGCCCATGGGAACTGTGTATGTCGGTGATACCAGCGTGGTGAAGACGCTGCTCGCTAGGCAAGTTGGACCAAATAGTCATTATCTTTGCACTGATGGCTGATCATGTTTCTACTATGGAGGTGATATGAGAAGAGATCAAATTGGCCACAAGTGGGCTTATATTCACACAAAGCACAGCCTGCTACCTAAAATACATTAATCGGTGACAACTGAATTGACGTCCCATGACGCTCATTGAGCCACATAGGATTTAACCACTTTACCCAAGATCTAATTGACCCCTGGCATCCGACACCATTTTCCGATGTCCCAGACCTGTAGACTTTAATAATCCTTTCCCTGCTGTCTCATTATTCTGAGTACATGTCATTCTCATTTGTATTCTTTACAACAAATCATCAGGTAAATCAGTAATTATGATAGGACAATTATTAGAAGTCATCTGCTCAGTGGAAATTACCTGTTACTTTACAGGAATTGTCACCAGGACAAGTCCCTTCCATGTACCTTATCTGGGCATATGGATATCACAAATTAAGGCCCCTACTCGGGACTCGTTTTATTACCAAAGACTGATTTATTCTGGAAATTCATGTCTTATGGAGACGACCTTTAAGTCATAGGCAACTTCAGATTATGGTAGCCTCCATTCAATGATGACACATAAATAGCCCATGATGGCTGAAAAAGATGATATCTCCTATTTTATTGTATGACTATGAATAATCCTGGCAGAAGCGATCCTCATAATATGTATTATGTGATCGCTGTTTGCGCAGTTCACTTATTTAGGTGAATCCATATTGAAAGGGTAACTGTCGTTTTAATTTTTAGATCACAAATCAATAGTACACATGAAAATAAGAAATTTTGTAAAATATCTCATCAGCGAAATCTGCTTCTTCCTCTTCCTGGACTCATCCATCACTTTCAATTCATGGATAAAATCTGTATATATTCCCATGAGTGAGATAGGAGATGACCGTTGGTGCTCACAAGATTCTATGAAGGAGGGGGGAGCCGCAGATTCTGCTGCAAGTTCTCCTGAAACTACAGTTACGCTTGCTGGCAATCTAATAATGTGTTGTCTCTGACTTCAGTATTTACTACGTGTCTTATACATCTGTTTGCGACTATGTGTTTTACAGATTGGTATCGGGTGGTAAAGATGGAAGTCTAAAGCTGTGGGACTACACCTCAAATTCTCTCACCCCTATAAGGACCCTTATGCAGGGCAGTGCAGGTTGGTTGCTGGAGAATTGATTTCCACCCTGATGTCATTGTAGGTATCTAACAACACGCGTTCCGATGACTGCTTTGTCTTTATTACTCCCTAGCAGGCTCCAGGGATGGAATCAGCGACGTCACCTACGCAGAACATGACACTGATCAGTGCGTATTGTTTGCATTGGTGTGGAGTCTCTGTCCATTGTAGAAATGACCTAACCATCACATTTTATTATGTTTAAAGGTATATAGTGTCCGTTTCTTATAGTGGGCAGATCAGAATGTTTCCGGTAAGTTAGAAGAAACCTTGAAGTGTACAAATATGGACCAGAAGAATATGGATCAGATGTGTTATTTGCATCATTGTAGAACGGAGGTAGTTGATTTTAAAGGGAACCTGACACTGATACATGGTGCTGGATCCACAGGCAGCATGTATGACACTGGCTGCAGGATTTCAATATGTTCAACTCTGAAACCCTATATACACTCGCAAGGAGAGACCTGTCACTACAGAGCAGCAGGAGGAGAGACGTCGCGGCTATTAAACTTTGTTTTTTAGTGAATTGCCGCAGGGATTCAGAGTTTAGCATGTATGGCTGAAATCATACAGCCAGTGTTTTATACATACTGACTGAATTTAAAGAGACAAAGTAATTTTTACCATGTGTGTATTGTGCTGGCAAGTGCAATGTATTTGGCAGTAATAATAATAATAATAATAAAAAAAAAAAAAAGAAGAAACATATTTACGTTACATTCTTCTACAAAACTGAGCTGCAACGAAACAAACATAATGTGAACAGGTGCGGCACTGTTTTTGGAAGAAAGTAGTCGTATTTCCCTAATAAAATGTATTACATGGACGGCCCTTACACGGAACTGCGTAATGCTTAATTTCCTCTCTAGTGGCGCTGCACGGTATTTCTAATCTTCCAAACAGATTGTACAGGGTGAGAAACTCTGCAATCAGTTTATCGCCAGGAAGCAGAAGACACTTTAGGAAAACGCCAGCTGTGATTTCCTTGAAGCATCGTTTTTGGTGTCTTTTTACATTATGTATACAATAGCAGCGTCGGACTGGGGTGTCTGGGCCCAAAGGGGAATTGACCCTAGGGGTCCACCCTACAGCTATATGCAAATACCTGTTAGCTGTTATCCTATTATTTTGGAGCATCAACTATAAAACACAGGAGGCTCCTGCACATCTCCTATGTGCACACCATAACTGGGATGTACAATTACGGTAGTTTGCAATAAAGGGCTTCTTTGGTTAAAAGACACCGATCCTTGGGCTCCAGTATAGGTGATAACTGGGGATAGGGGAACCATGGAGTTAATGTTTGGGTTCGGCAGCCCGAACAAAGCTTTACTGTGTGGGCACTTCCAGCTCAATCACAGCCTTGTCAAGTATTGGCATGGCTGTGATTGGCCGGCGCACATCGTGTAAAAAAAAAAAACACGTGCAGCCCCCTGCTGTGCTTTATCTTGGCTGGTTATCAAAAATAGAGGGGTACCCACGCTATTTTTTAAATAATTATTTAAATAAATAAATAGCATCAGGCCCATGTTATCTGCATGGGAGACTTTAATTTAGTTATGAATCAATCCATGGATAGATTGAGATTAGATGACGCAGCATCGGGAGGCACTTTATCTCAACCCCCCTCTCAATTGGCACTATTTATGGATGGAAGTGGTTGGCTGGATCTATGGAGGATGGGTCACCCAGAGGTCAGAGGGTATACTTGTCATTCATCCACTAGACAATCATTATCTCGAATAGACTATATATTTGGGTCGAGCGGATTGGCACTGTGGGTGGATAGTATTGAACATGGTAGTCGGGGGATCTCAGATCACAGCCCAATTATTCTTAAACTTAAACTTGGACGATCCGATAATAATAATAGGTCCTGGAAATTGAACCCCTTCTGGTTAAAAATAATAGACTCTAGTGATAGGACGGTTGATCAGTTGAATAGTTTCATTATAACACACTCGGAGCTCCAAAACCTTGGTTTATTTTGGGACACCCTGAAGGCATACTTGAGGGGATGTCTATCCTCTACCATCTCATATATTAAAAGGGTGACGGCGAGGGAGGATGAGGAGATAGAACAAAGATTAAAAGACTCAGAGGCCACTTATATAGCTAATCAGACCAGCAGTAATAGAATTGAGTGGCTCACCTCCCAGAGACTATATGCCCAACACGCAGATGTTAAGTCAAAGCGTAAATTATTTTTCACTCGCCAATCCTATTTTGAACTAGGGAATCAGGCCAGTACACTTCTGGCCTTCCTGGTACGCCAACATAATGCCTCCAATACAATATTGCAGATCCGGGTGTCTGATGGCTCTTTGGTATCCTCTACTGATGGAATACTACAGGGCTTCTATGACTATTATACCTCGTTATATAAATCTAGTAGTGGGTCTGGTGTTGATGAATGTCTGGATTATTTGTCAGATATACCATTCCCCTCACTAAGTCCATCGCAACAGGCTCTTATGGAGGCTGAATTTACCTTGGAAGAGGTGGAACACGCTATAACCGATATGGCAACTGGGAAGGCCCCGGGACCTGATGGGTTTCCCATTGAGTTCTATAGGAAATACCGTGACAAACTGGCCCCTATACTGCTGAAGGTACTCAAAGGAATATGGGAGGGGGAATCTGTACCCAAAACATTTTATGATGCTAGTGTTGTCGTACTCAGGAAGGAGGGGAAGGATCCTCTAGACTGTGGATCATATAGACCAATTTCTTTGGTCAACGTGGATTACAAAATATTTACAAAAATTTTAGCCACTAGATTGAACAAGATCATATTAGATCTCATACACCCAGATCAAACCGGCTTCATGCCTGGGAAAAATACTTCTATCAATATCAGACGGGTGCAATCGGTCATACAATATAGTTCCCTGGAACCAGACAACAAATGGGCATTGGCTTCGCTGGACGCAGCCAAAGCTTTTGACTCCCTCGAATGGCCCTTCTTAACTGCCTGTTTGCGGAAATATGGGTTTGGGAATAAATTTTTGAGAGGGATAAATACATTATATGCGAAACCTAGGGCACGGATGGTGGTGAATGGCTTAGTGTCTGCACCGTTTTCTTTGCACAGAGGAACTCGACAGGGGTGCCCTCTCTCCCCAGCTTTATTTGCCTTGGCAATAGAGGCCTTGGCAATACGAATGAGGTCTTCTGTAGATATTAAAGGGATACATATCGCTGATAGGGTGGACGTTATCGGTCTATATGCTGATGATATGGTGGTGTTTATGGATCAAACGGAGGACACATTACCAAAAGTAATAACGATGATAGATAGATTCAGTAAGTTTTCTGGCCTTTATATAAATTGGGGAAAATCTGCCTTGATGCCTCTCTCCCATACTCCAATGTCTTGCCTTGAAACCCTCTCACCACTACCTGTTGTCTCCAAGTTTAAATATCTAGGAATACATATGTCCCAGAGTAGTCACTTAGACTTACATCTTAATATATTTCCGTTACTGGATGTGGTTAAATCCAAATTTGCTTCCTGGGACAAACTACCACTATCGGTGGCTGGACGTATTAATCTCATAAAGATGATATTGCTTCCAAAGCTGAGCTACTGTTTCCAACACAGCGCGGTTATAATACCTAAATCTTTTTTTGCAACCCTAAATTCCCTTACTACATCTTTCATATGGGGGAAGGCTAGGCCTAAACTTAAGTTGTCCACCCTGCAAAGACCCAAACAAGGTGGTGGGGCGGCCCTGCCAGACTTCTATCTATATTACCTTGCTGGTCAGGCTAAAATGTTAAATATGTGGATGCCCGGGAAAACTCTCCCTAACTCTGAAAACCATATTCTGTACTCAGCCAAAATTGATTGTCCACTGGGATTTTTGGAGATGGAGAGAACTACTGTTCCTCATTTACTTCCTTTGCTCCGGCTAGCACGATCGATATGGAGGCAAATTAAAAAGGTAACAGGATTTGCAGATATAGCAGCTGAAATGCCATTATGGAATAATAGTTATTTTCCGGCATTACTGGGTCATCCGTCCACTGAATTCTGGATATCGTACAGTGTCCTTACAGTGAGTAATCTATATAAACAAGGGATTTTTGTTTCCTTCGAACAGTTACAAAATACCTACAACATACCAAAATCTCAGTTTTTCCGTTACTTGCAACTAAGGTCAGCCTTCCAGTCACATATGCGGAATGTGGGTACAGGCCGAGCTATCTCAGATTTACCGTTAATAGGTATCCTTAATTCGCAGGGTCCCCAGGGACTTATCTCCTCTTTGTATACCTATCTGTTATCCATGGGTGAGGGATCTACCGTAGATTCAATTAAGGGGAAGTGGGGACGACTTCTCCCAGACACACTGGAAGAGGAATGGGACGAAATCTTGGAATCCCCAACTAAAGTCTCCCCATCAGTTAATAATAGGATGACCCAACTATATATCATGTATCAATCCTATTTGACCCCGATTCGTCTCTTTAAAATGGGTCGTCTACACTCATCAGACTGCTTGAGATGTCATTCTAGCAATGCAGACTTTATCCATATGATATGGAAATGTCCTATTGTCTTCCAATACTGGAATGAGGTAACGACATTGTTGACATCACTGGTGTCGATCCCTGTCCCACTTGAACCTCTGGTATGTTTATTTGGAGTATGGGAGGCAGAGACTTGGGATCGTCATACGGGAATTTTTCTGAGGGAGACGCTGTTTTTGGCACGAAAGGTGTTGGCTCTGCGATGGATGGGAGGTTCTTGTCCAACTCTTGGAGCATGGGTAGACTTGGTAAATTCCATTATTCCGTATGAGCGGACATTGTATCAGAATAGAGGTAATCCAGCTAAATTTGAAAAGATATGGGGAAGATGGAACTCCTCCTGCCATACTGTTTAGGTTAAAATGACTTAACAAACATACAAGGAAAGGGTGTAAGATTGCGCAGACACTATCTACTCACAGGGCAGAATCTATCTAGAATTCTCCTTTAAGCGGCAGCATGTTAGTTTTAGAGGTTTTATTAGAAGTTGATGTAGTTAAAGTTTGAATAGGATATGAACAAATGATTGACATGCATTGCTTGTAACTTTTACAATATTCCAGACATAGCCATGTGTGGTAATTATATGCATCTAATGGATAATAATGAATACAAACAAATGTGTGTATGATTCATGCTGTAATCAATAAACGAATTTAAAAAAAAAATAAATAGCATCAGTTTCCCCTCATATTTGATAATCAGCCAAGTTAAAATGGACAGCTAGGGGCTGTTATTCTCAGACTGGGAAGGGGCCATGGATATTGGCCCTCCCCAGCCTAAAAATAGCATCTCGCAGCCACTCTAGAAAAGGTGCATCTATTAGCTGCACCAATTGTGGTGCTTTGCCCGGCTCTTCCCACTTTCCCTGGTGCAGTGGCAAGTGGTGTAATAGTTGTGGGGTTGATGTCAGCTGTTTTATTGCCTCTGATATTAAGCCCACATTTTAATAATGGAGAGGCGTCTATCAGACACCCCTATTACTAACTTCATAGTCAAATTTATTAAAGACACAGAGAGAAAAGT